>NC_133545.1:76446875-76753571 GCF_048773025.1 Camelus bactrianus
TGTTGCCCCAGGGCACTGCAGGCCTGCTGGTTCTCCAGGTGACACTGAGCCCGCGTTGCCACTATCCCCCTCTGTCTTGTCCATTTCATGGGCCTTTATAGTAACCTGGAGGGGTGTTAATTCCAGCCCAGTTAGTAAATAATTTTATATTCTTAACTGTAATAAAGATATGAAAAACACTGAAATACAAAAAGATTTAGCAAAACTGATTTAAAAAAAACCAAACTTTTTATTAGGGAAATTTTCTAACATATACAAAAGTAGAATAACGAACCCTCAGGTATCTGTTACTAAAGTTTAAAACTATCACTTTCCTATTATATATTTTTCTCCCCCCAAAAATACAGGTAATATTTTCTTGAAGTATTTTAAAAAACATTTCAGACATCTTATCATTTCCCCTTTAATTCCTTAAGTATGTCTCTTTTTTAACCTATCCTAGTTCCTCCTTCCTTTTTAAAGTCATTTATTTGTTGAAGAAATGGAATAATTTTTGTGTGTAATTTTCTCAAATGCCTTTTAAAAAAACTGAGGCATAACTTACAGTGAGATACAGAGATCTTAAGTATACAGATCAATGAGTTTTGAGAAATACCTGTACTTGTGAAACACATGTCCTTAGAGAGTTTAGAAATAGATCCATACTTGAATGGTCAATTGCTTTTTTTTTCATTTATATATATATATTTTTATTGAAGTATAGTCTCTACAATGTTGTGTCAATTTCTGGTGTACAGCATAACGCTTCAGTCATACATGAACATACATATATTCATTTTCATATTCTTTTTCACCATAAGTTACTGCAAGGTATTGAATATAGTTCCCTGTGCTATACAGTATGAACTCGTTGTTTATCTTTTATATATATTAGTTATTATCTGTAAATCTTGGTAACCATGTTTGTTTTCTATGTCTATGAGTCTGTTTCTGTTTTGTAAATAAGTTCACTTCTTTTTTTTGTTTTTTAGATTCCACATATAAGTGATATCATATGGTATTTTTCTTTCTCTTTCTGGCTTACTTCACTTAGAATGACAACCTCCAGGTCCATCCATGTTGCTGCAAATGGCATTATTGTTTTACTTTTTATGGCTGAGCAGTACTCCATTGTATATATATACCATATCTTCTTTATCCAGTCATCTGTCAATGGACATTAGGTTGTTTCCATGTCTTGGCTGTTGTAAACAGTGCTGCTATGAACATTGGGGTGCATGTGGTCAATTGATTTTTGACAGAGGCACCAAAACCAGTCAATAGGAAAAACCTGTAACTACGTCATGGACGGTACCATAAACCTTCATATGTCTTGTTAACTTTCTCCACAGACAGGTATAAACATCTTCCCACTGCTTCCAGAAAGCTGCAGTTCCTGGAGTTACAGAAGGACTTGGTAGATGATTTTAGGATACGATTAACTCAGGTGATGAAAGAAGAGACTAGAGCTTCCCTTGGCTTTCGATACTGTGCAATTCTTAATGCTGTGAACTATATCTCAACAGTACTCGCAGATTGGGCTGACAATGTTGTAAGTTAATCTTTTATATTAAGTAATATATTAGTAATTTGAACAATTTTACCTTTTGAAATGTTGAATCTGTATCAGGTAGAAATACACACATTAGGCAGAATCACAATTGGGCCAAACTTAGGAGGTGTGATTAAAGTACATGTTTTTCTCATTCAAGTCTCAAATGGTTAAATAATCCTGGTATTTTAATCACTGGAAAAGAAAGCCATCCTTTCATGAAACTGTTGTTTATAAAGTGAACCTTTTTCCTCTTTAGACTTTGTACTTGGGAAATATCATGTATGATAATTGTCATCTCAGAAAAAGCTAAGATTGCATAATGGTCTCAAAATCAATAAAATTTAGGGCTTAAATATCTCATACATTAAAAAGTATTTAATATTTTATTTATTTTACTTTCAGACATATTTAAAAGTAAACAGAACAGTAAATGAACCCCCATGTGCCTGTCACCCAGCTTCTTGTACCAGTTTTGTTTCATTTAAACCTTTCCTCTGCTCCGCCATGCTTGATTATTTTGAAGTGTATCCCAGCTATATTTTCATGATAAATATTTCCATATTCTTATCTCTAAAAGAATCCCTTTTTTAAGAACATAATACTGTTATCATATCCACAAAAAATTAACTAATTTCTTACACTGAAATACATATTCTAAATAAATCTAAAAATCAAAATCTTGGCTTCAGTTAACAAGTACAGTGTAAGGCCTTTTACCTCCAAGGATTTTACTTATCCTTCCTTTCTCCATGCAGATACCATGTGCTGACAGATTTGATCTGCATAAATATAATTATCAACTAGTAATTTATTTTTACTCTTTTTATTAATCCAAATATATTGGTGATCAAGGCTTTTGGTAACCAGATTTTCCAATATGTACCTCCAGCTAAAAGAAGAAACTTAGCCTTTATAGCCTTGATGTAAATAGATTAATTCCTGTAAATGTTTTAGATAGTAAAGTGATCTCAAGAGAGCCTCCAGGACCTCCTTCTTTGACAGGGTGCCCTGAGGTTAGGAACCACTGTTCTAAGATCATCTGTGGATCATCAGCTTAGGTTGTTACCAACATGTCCCATGCAGTATATTTCATGACAGAAAGCATTAACACAGGATTAAGGTGACCGTAAAACAGTGAAATATACATTAAATGGTGAAAAAACTATACTGAGGCTAATGAATATGAAGATATACTATAAATGTAAAGTGTTATGTATATAATTGTGTCATTAAGTGAAAATAGGAAAATAACAAAACAACTATAATTTTAACTAAACATTTAAAAATACCACTTTTAAAATGTGATAAAGTGGGAATGGAAAAATTGCAGTGTTAAATAATTAGAAAGATTGATTAACTGGAGATAAGTTCACAATATAGAAAGGAAAACAATTTTCGAGTATGTCCAGATGAGTCACAAATATGGATAAAGGTAAATTAAGATTTCTGTATGTTGTCAAATCTTAATAAAACATAAAATAAAACCAGAAATGAAATATAGTCAAACATAGGCATTTAAAAATAATTGATGCCTGGGTTAGGGAGGAAGGCTAGAAAACATGACAAGGATATATTTTAAGTTATGAATTTGTGACAAAAAATTGTAATATACTGCTAACGCATTATATAGAAGAAAATGAATTCCTTTACTGTGAAAGAAATAACAAAAAAAAAGTCTTTGTCTTAAATCCACGTACTAAGCCCCCCAAATAGGAAACAAGAATAAACATACTAATAACAGATATAAACAAGATAAATATCTGATAAACACAATCTTAGTTTATACTACTCTGGACCTTGGCTGGGACTCAGTATATTTAAAGCCTTTTTCTACACAAGTGTTAACTGAAATCTTTGTGCATGATATTCCGCTGAGCAAGGAAAATAAGACAAAATAATTACTTCATAAAATGAATATAATGCGGCGTGTAATGATCAATAGATTTATTTTTATAAAGTCACTGATCAGAATACATTCATTCATTACGTACTTTCATATGTCGTGTTACTAATTTTATTAAGTGCTTTTTTATTCACTCAACCCTCAAACTACTCCATTTTCTGCTAATATTTTTCATGAAACAAAATGTCATTCTTGACTTAGGCCAGATGAGAATCATTTGGGGCCACATTTTTAGCTTCAGCTAAATGTTTGTAGAATATCATTAACTACTTTAGGGCTGTAGTCTGTTAACAAAGATGAATTTGCCACCATCCCTATCCTTAGAAAATTTATAATCTGATGCTGAATTAACTGAGTCCTTCTGTCAGCAGAGAAATAAGCAAATTTTAGAGTTGATTCTTCAAATCATGAGTGAATTCTAACATTTTAATTCCTTTAACTCGTATCTGCTATGTTTACTACAACTCTCAATCTATGTCTAGGAAAAATGAGTACTTAAAGAAGTTAGCCACCAGGGGAATGCAAATCAAAACCACAATGGGATACCACTTCATACAAACTAAGATAGCTATAAT
This sequence comes from Camelus bactrianus, assembly GCF_048773025.1. NCBI lineage: Eukaryota > Metazoa > Chordata > Mammalia > Artiodactyla > Camelidae > Camelus > Camelus bactrianus. The sequence continues at coordinate 76,450,888 of NC_133545.1, forward strand.
AAAAAAGACATGACAACGTTTATTAGCACGACGTGGAGAAATCTGAACCCTCACACACAGCTGACAGGAATGTAAAATGGCACAGTTGCTGTGGAAAACAGTCTGGCAGATCCCCAAATAGTTAAACATAGAATTACCATACGATCCTGCAATTCTACTCCTGGGTGTATACTGAAGAGAAATGAAAACACATGTCTGCACAAAAACTTGTACACAAATGTTCACAGCAGTATTATTCATAGTAGACAAAAAGTGGAAAGAACCCAGATGTCCGTCAGCTGAAAACATGGATATACATGTAACAGAGTACCATTTGGCAATAAAAAGAAATGAAGTACTGATACATGTTACAACATGGATGAACCCTGAAAACATTATACCAAGAGAAAGATGCAGGTCACAAAGACCCACAGATTTTGTATGATTCCATTTATATGAAATGTTCAGAATAGGCAAACCCATAGAGACAAATAGTGGTTGCCTAGGGATGGGGGATTGAGGAGGGGATTGCTAAGGGGAGTGGGAGATGATGGCTAAGAGTGTGGGATTTCTTTTTGGAATAATGAAAACATTCTTCAAATTGACTGTGGTAATAGATGCACAACTCAATGTACTAATAAAAGCCACTGAATTGTATACTTTAAATGAGTGAACTGTATGGTATATGAGTTATATTTCAAGCTGTTAAAAAAGAAGTATCTTAATAAATATGTTAACACATTTCTGCTTTCAGTTCTTTCTACAACTTCAACAGGCAGCCCTGGAAGTCTTTGCAGAGAATAACACTCTCAGTAAACTGCAGCTGGGACAACTGGCCTCTATGGAGAGCTCTGTCTTTGATGACATGATTAACCTGTTAGAGCGTTTAAAGCATGACATGTTGACCCGGCAAGTAGATCATGTTTTTAGAGAAGTTAAAGATGCTGCAAAATTGTATAAAAAAGAAAGGTAAGTCCTCTGTATTTTCTTGTAAGTTGACTCTCAACTCCAGTTTGGTAAAAATTAAAGAGATGAAACATACAGTCAGATTTCCAAGGTGTCTAGATAGCACAGAGTTTGGCCCTTTGCAACTCCAAACGTACAAATGTTTTTGATGGAAATCTTCCTAAAATATATTCAGACATTCTTACTCAGAATGAACTGATCATAACTTAACCTTCAGAGGTGTCTGTAAATACAGATTGCTGGTGTATGGAATGGGGTTGAATGGCCTAGCCTGTCCCCATTGACAAAGCAAGGTTTTCCTGCAGCACCTGGGCGGTTGCCTTGTGGTGGAGCCCATCAGGGTCCCCTGGGGGTGTCCTTATTACCCCCCCCCCAACCCTGTGAGCTCCTTGAGAGCAGGCAGGTCGATCTGTCTTGGGACAGTCCTGTCACACAGAGTACTTATTAGCAGTTTGGAAGTGTTATTAGTCCCTGTTATTTTGCTGAAAATTAGAGCATAAAATTAGCTGATATCTTAAATGCTAATGCATTTTACATTTTAACTGTTTTATATCAGTAAGTCATTAAAATCGGAGGTTTTTTAAAAATTATCATCTTCATTAAATAAAAGAGTATTTAATTGAGAACTAGAGTATTTTTTTATTTATTTACATTTATTTTCCAAGAGAGCTTTTCACATTGGGCTGTACATTTTCTCTCCTCCAAAATGCCCCAGAACAGTGCACTGCCCCCACTTTAATATGATTTGTTAAATCTTTAAAAATAGAGTGATGAAAAATGTCAAAATAAGCGTTAATGTGCAGTGCCGGTTTTGTTTTCCAGGTGGTTGTCCCTGCCGTCTCAGGCAGAGCAGGCGGTGATGTCCCTGTCCAGCGCGGCTTGCCCATTCCTGCTCACTTTACGCGACCGTCTACTTCAGCTGGAGCAGCAGCTTTGCTTCTCCTTATTTAAAGTTTTCTGGCAAATGCTTGTGGAGAAACTGGATATATACATCTACCAAGAAGTAAGGAGTGGACTGTATCTGGGGCTGTGATGATAAAGGCAGCTGCTGTATGAATTGTCCTTTGTTTCAGATAATTCTTGCCAATCACTTCAATGAAGGAGGAGCGGCTCAGCTGCAGTTCGATATGACTCGGAATCTTTTCCCTTTGTTTTCCCATTATTGCAAGAGGCCAGAGAATTATTTTAAACAGTAAGCTCAGTTTTTAACAATTCATTCTAATGTATCAGATTGTTAGAGGAGGTTGATTCCTTTTTTTTTTAAACAACTTTAGGGTTCCAGTGATGTAAAAATATATATAGCATCAATTAACAATTTAAAATATTCGTGTACCAGTAATACAAGGTGTGACCTATGACCCCCCAAAATTGACCAGAACTGGATATAAATTATATGTTGGGCTGTGTTTTCTAAAATTTGGTTTAATGTTCCTATTTACTTATTACTGGGAAGTAAATAGAAAATGAAGCTAATGCAGTTCCACTGGATAACAGGCCAGGCCTGAAGAAAATTTGTTTTCTTAAACATCTGATATTAATGTTGGTTCTAAGTGTAGCTATAAATGTATGTTAGAAGTATTTTTAGAAATTGTTGATGTAAAATTTCAATTATTTAGGTTTCTGAGATTATAAAGTATTCCTTTTAAATATAAAATGAAAGGGTTTTTTTGCTCATTTCAGTAAGGTATCTATTTGTGCTTTTTTGTTTTAGTGTTCTACCTATCCTTAATTTTCTCTTTTCCCATATCCTAATCTACCTAAAGTCTTAGCTACATTTAATAGACTGTTAGTATCAAGTATATTTTGGGAAGTTATGGTTACGTATTGAAAACAACAATCCTGTTACCTTACAGTAAGTCGTCTAATGAAATATAAACTCTGTACATATACAGAGTTTACTGTACATATACAGTCAAAACACCTTAAAAGAGCCAAATAGTTAATCCATAAATAGTTTTTATAAAGGGCATATGCTGTTAGATTTTCAGAATGAAATTGTTATAGGATAATACAGATGATTTACATAATGGAGATCTCATTTCCCTTCTGCTTTTTTTTTTTTAAACAGTGTAAAAGAAGCCTGTATTGTTTTGAATTTGAATATTGGTTCTGCCTTACTTCTGAAGGATGTCTTGCAGTCAACTTCGGGGCAACCTCCTGCCACAGCGGCATTAAATGAAGTTGGAATTTACAAACTGGCTCAACAAGATGTTGAGATTCTACTTAATTTGAGAACAAACTGGCCTAACACTGGAAAATAAAGTGTCTTTTTTTGTTGTTTTGGGGTTTTTGGGTTTTTATTTGTTTGTTTGTTTTTAACAAAGAGAAAGCCAGTTGGATTTCAAGTTATATGATCAAGTTCTCAAATAATGAAACTGGACAAATGAAAACTTTATACAATCATTTATTATCTTGGACTTACAGTGTTATTAAAATGCTGACCATATTTCCTGAGTCCTCTTGTTCCTAAGAAAACAAATACAAAAAGGTCAGAAACCATGAAAACTCAGATATTCAAATATAAATGATGAATGTCTGTTGACTAACATACAAGAGCAGAGATAATATATTACAACTGACTTTTAATTTCCTATGCCAATTAAGGGAGACTGTTGTAGATAATCTAAAACAGCAAATAAATTTTTAAAAAATCACTTTAAAATGTATGTTTATAATTGAAGTTCCTATAGTTCAGAAATTCATTGTATTTCCCATAAGAAAACACATTATGAGATGGTAACTGAAATAGGATTGCGCTCATTTTCCACAAATGAACTTCCATTTAGAATACTTCCTAGTTCCACTCCATGTGACAATGGACAACCTTTGCTTTGTGGATCAAACATTTCAGGTAGAGCACCGTGCTTCAATCTTTCCCTGGGGTAGGGAATGTAATTAAATTTTCCGTTGAATATTTATATAACTAATGATGAGATGAGAATCTTAAACTTTCTTTTTTCTTCTTAACTTTTCCTTGACCTTGGACTGTGTTATATAAAACTTTTTAACAAACTGAGCTAGATGAGCTAGAGGCTGCTACAGCTATCAAATTTTATTACAGTGTTTTTTTTTCTGACAGCATTTAGTTAGTACTTTTCATGCTGTAATACTTCAAAATTTTCAGGCTGGCATGCTATGTAAACTACTAATAAACATTTACTTTGTGAGAAGTCATTTTGAGGAGGTATTTTGAGAGAAATTTTATTAATCTATATTTTATACAAAGATTTTCCAACTAATGTATTGAGCTGAAAGCTTTTCTGTTAGTTCTTCTAGCAGACTGGGGCTTCTCTACCTCACTCTTTGAGAACTGCTGGGGTTTCCCATTGAGAAAAGAATGCAGGTGCCTCTAGCTCTTCCTAACTCCAGCATCTTCGCCTTTCCCGCCATCCAGACTTAGAGACTACTGTCAGCCTTCTCTGTCCTCATTTTCTAGTCAGCTGAAAGTTTCAGGGAATGAAATGTTTCTATCACAAGGTAGGAAGCTCTGTTTTTAAAATACATTAATTGTACTTAGAAATCATGCCACGTTATTTAAATACCAGTCATTTAAAAATAAACTTACACTTCACGCCGGAATTTTTCCAAAGTTATTCCATGTCCATCATCTTTTAAAACTTCATCTGCAGTACACAGACCCAGAGTTTTCAGGGCTATGGGAGTCAGAATAAGAAGGAAGGAAAATTTACAACATGAGAATTTGTTTCAGCTAGACAAAGTTATGGAATGACCATGAACCATTAGCTCAATCTGTAGAAGATACTGACCTTCTTTATACTGGATAAATGATATGATGCCTTTATTCGAGGAATCCATCATCTCAAACATAGCCACAATGTTAGAGTTATCCATAAAGAAAGGGAAGGCCACGCCTGTTAGTTTGGCAATTCTCAGCTGTTCCAATATAGATATTAAATACTCTCTTGGTTTTTCTGTAAAAGAATGGTTCCAGTTCTTTCTGATTTGAAATTAAAAAAAGTCACATGTGGAAATAGTCATGTAACGATTATTAAATATGTTTGAAGTACTACACTAGGTACTGGGAATATAGGCATTGCTTGCAGGAAAGTCAAGACATTGGACAATTAAGTAATAACACACAAAAGTACTCTACTCCAGATGACTGAATAAAAATGTCCAGAGATTGGACCTGCACATTTTTTAAAAAAGCTCCTTAGGTGACTCCAATTTACAGACAGTTGAAAACTCCTCAAAAGGAACAGCATGATGCAGGAAAGGTCAACTAAAAGAAGGGAAAAATATATAGACTTAAAAGAACAAACACTTAGATTAATACAGTCCTCCAATAAGGAAGCATAAATGTTCATTTCTAACATAAAGGCAGCATTTTGGATAAATAGGCTATCATCTTTCATTGAAGGAATGTGAAAAATGAAATACCAAGATCAATCCACTTTCCAGAAGTAATGCAGGTTAGTTACGATAATAAAAGAAGCAAAAAGAAGTAAAGTGGTATGGCTTAGATGGTGAGTGCCACATCTGCTCCATCACTGTACTTTAATCCCAGGATTTACATATATATATTATTTTAAAAACTTACGTCACTGAGAATTTCATACACATATAAAAGCAGACAGAAAAGTATAATGAACTCATCACCAACTTCAACTGTGGCCGGTCTTATTTCACCATAATCTCACCTAGTTCCCCTCTTCCTGTATTATTTTGAAGTAAATCACAGCATCATATTTCATTAATGAATGTTTGAATGTGCATCACTAAAAGATAAGGACCCTCTTTCTCTTTTTTGTTGAGGTATAGTTGTCATGTAACATTGTGTTAGCTTAAGGCGTATGACATTTTGGTTTGTGCTAGCCAATATTTCTATCACATCACAAATGATTATTGCTTTTTTGTGATGGGAACAATTAAGATCTAGTGTCTTAGCAAGGTTGATGTTTACAACACAGCATGGTTCTCTGTAATCACTATGCTGTGCATTAGAGCTCTAGGACTTAGTTATCTGCTAGTTGCAAATTTGTATCCTTAAACAACATCTTTCCTATCCCCCGCCCCCCAGCATCTGGTAACCACCATTCTAACTGATTTTATGAGTTTGGCTTTTTAAGATTCCATATGTAAGTGACAGCATACAGTATTTGACTTATTTCACTTAGCACAATGTCCTCAAGGTCCACCCATGACAGCCAGTCTAACAGGTGTGAGTTAATAGCTCACTGTGGTTTTAATTTTCATTTCCCGATGATTCGTGATATAGAGCACCTTTTCATGTACCTGTTGGCCATTTGGATGTCTTCTTAGGAAAAATGTCTTATTTAGTTCCTCTGCCCATTTTTACTCATTGGTTTTTTATTGTTGTTATTGAGATATGAGTTCTTCACATATTTTGGATATTAGCCCCTTATCATATATATGATTTGCAAATATTTTCTCCCATTCCATAGGTTGCCTTTTCATTTTGTTGACTGCTTCTTTTGCTGTGCAGAAGTTTCAAAGTTTAATTTAATCTCACTTGTTAATATTTGCTTTTATTGTTTGTGTTTTTGGTGTCATATCCAAAAATAACTGCCAAGACCAATGTCATGGAGCTTCTTTCCTATGTTTTATTCTAGGAATTTTACAGTATCAGGTTTTATGTTTAAGTCTTTGATCCATTTTGAGTTAGTTTTTGTGAATGGTGTTAGGCAGGGGTCCAATTTCATTTTTCTGCATTTGGTTATTCAGTTTTCTCAATACCATTTGTTGAAGAGGGAATTCTGTTTTCATGTTACCACAATACGATTCTCTTGATGTAATTAACATATCTAACAAAATTCTTAATATTATCAAATAGCCAGGCATTATTCAATCTTCCAGTTGTCTCACAAATGTTGTCAATTGTAAACACTCTTTAAAAATCAATAATCAAATAGAGTTCACACATTGTAACAGGTTATGTTTTGAAATCTCTCTTGATATAAGTTTCTCTTCAATTTATTTCACTCCTTGGAATAATGTGTTGAAACTAGAAGCAGACAGACTTTTTTTTAATCTAACATAGTGTATTTTTGTGCAATTTTAAATACACTACAGCAGCAAATAGTTCCTAACGCAATCACATCATGTATGTAGTTTTCTGTCATTTCTTCCTGTACTACATATAAAAGTCAGAAAAACGGCCTAGTTTGAATTTCAGCTCACTACATTTCTTTTTAAGGCTAGAATACGTAAATAATGCTAATGAAAGTTGGTATGTTACTTTGATGAAATTTATTGCTGTATTGCCTTCAGATTACATGAAGTGCTATAATGTTTAAATTTGCATTCTATAATTTACACTCCACCTGCTTCTAAAAATGTTTTGAACATGCTTACAACAGAAATATATATAATAAAGATACAGACTTTTTAAAATATGAAGGGAAGAGCCAAATGTACTAACCACTTAAGTTGCATAAATGTCAGCTGATAATGACAATCAGTTCTTCAAGGGAGATAAACTTCGAGTATAATGTCTCAATACTAATAGCTAATATTTATTGAGCCCTTACTACGTGCCTGGTACTATGCTAAGCATTTTCTATGGATTACTTCATTTACTTCTCACAACAGTCACTTGCTCAAGGCCACACAGCCAGAGTGAACCTAGGCAATGTACTTCTAAGCTTGCAGACATGACCGATCACACTCTACTAACTCAACATGAGAAGCATCAGCAAACCCAAATCTAGTCAGTCATGATGATCCTAGTCTTTTTCCTCAAAAGCGCTCAAATTCATCTTACCCGCACCACTACCACAGCAGTATCTCTCACCTCAGTTACTACAAGTGCATCCTTTAAAAAAAAATTCTAATTTATTTAAAGTCACCCCCTAAAAATGTATACTCCCTCCTTCCACAGCACAGAGTTGTCACTGGGAATGACTGCCCAGCCAGGGGCTCTATTTCCCAGTAAACCCCAGGTAAGGCCAGATTTTCCTGCCAAAGGACTTCAGATTACGGCAGATTTTACTGTTAAATGAGTTATGAAAATCTGTTGGTTTTTAGAGCTTTTAGAATTTGGGGATCAAAGATGTGGGATTGTGGAAGTGTTCCCACTACAGTAACAGCCCGACCACACCGTCAAGTGTTACGTTCCATAACCCTGTTACAATTCCAAGGTTTTCTGAGACACTGAGACACTGCCAGGAGCTTTGCAAAGACCCAAAATAGACAGTGTTTCTTCCTAAGCATTAATCATCCTCTGCTGAGTAATATGAAACATTAGGAAACGGTAGCTCCCCCATACAGGGAGGATACACTCCAAGACCCCCAGTAGATGGCTGAAACCACAGACAGTACTGAACACTATCTATACTACTTTTTTTTCCTACACAAACATATACCTATGATAAAGTTTAATTTATAAATTAGGCACAATAGGAGATTAACAATAACTAATAATAATTATATCAACATACCATAATAAAAGTTATAAGAATGTGATCTCTCTCAAAATCCCTTAAGGTACAAATTTAATGCCTTTTCCATCTTAAACAAGCACTTATCACACTGTGCTGTAACTTGCAGTTTGAGTGAGGTGCAAACAGCAAACCTCACATGAATTTCTTTCTCCTCCTTCACAATTTCACAAATAGATTTGTTCTTACCACAGATCTTAGAAACCTCAGCATATGATTTTTTTTTTTCCTTATTGAGGACTTTTACCCTTTCACTTAAAGGAAGCATTTTATGGAGCCTCTCTGGCATATCCATATTGCCAGCATCACTACTCTTGCACTTTGGGGCAATTATTCAGTAAAATAAGGGTCACTTGAGCACAGGCACTGCAATATCACCACAGTCAGTCTGGCAGCTGAGATGGCTGCTAAGTGACTAAGGGGTGGATGTGCTGGACAAAGGGACAATTCGCAGCCTGGGCAGGATGGCATGAGATTTCATCAACACTACTCAGAAGAGTGAGAAATTTAAAACTTATGAATTGTTTATTTCTGGAATTTTCCACTTAATATTTTCAGACTGCAGTTTACTGCAGGTAACCAAAACCGATGAAAACAAAACCACGGCTACGAGGGGACACTAGTGTATCTGCAGAAGAACAAAACTCATTAATTTTTTAGATGAAACAAGTGACTTCAAAGCAACTTGCTATGCAGCATCAGGATAAGGTCTCAGACACTACAGGTATGGGTCCCCTGTCCCCTGCCGCCAGGGGGGCTTGGGTGGAAACTCTGAATAAGCACACCTACACAGTGAGTGAGGGCAGGGCGGCTGAGCAGTCAGCCCAGCCTAGAGCAGGAAGACAGAGCTGGGGGAGAGGGTACGGGTGGTGACTACCTGATGAGTGTAAATGTAGTGAGAGGGGATCTCTACTTGTGACAAAAAGAGGATATGAATAAATTGGTGATAATTACACAGAAAATTTAAGCCAACATATAAAATGTATCATTAACTTCCAGGAAAACAACAAAGGCAATGTAATTATAGCACACTATATGCACTAGCTGTGGATATCTGCCTGATAATAATAATGTAAATTCTGAATACCGATCATACCAAAATTGTGTTCTATCGGGTCGATGGGGTGAGTGGGAACAGGTATGAGTGTGTGAGTGTATGCGTGTACTTTTGGAATTGTAGTGACCACCGTAAGGGAACTTTTAACTTAGAGAAGTCCACTTAAGAGGCACCCTTAAAAGAGAGGATCCCAAACCTCTCAGAGACAATGAAATGCACTCTTTGGTTGGTATGCAGAAGCCTCTAAGAGAAAAAATAACTCCAAAAATAGCTCTAAAAGGTTTCTCACAGCCTGCAAATAAAAAATTTTTGGTGAAAAGACATCAGCCATCTCAGCAGGTAATCTTAGCTTAGTCTACTTGCCAGAAACACAATTTGGATCCAACTATTCTTTTAAGTTTTGTATTATGGTCCCCAAGACATGACTAAAATTTAAAATGAAAGCTATAAAATCTCTGTTTGTGTCTATTTCTGTTAAGGAATTTGCCAATAAGAAAAATAACTTAAGATAAAAATAAATAAATAAGAGAAAATTTAAGATAATGGTTGACTGTTTAATGTCTAATCCAAGTATAATTGTTAAAAGCCAAGCGTTTTAAATAAATGTAAATATAAGTTTATACTAAGTTAAACTAAATAATGGATATTCATTGAATATCTAGATCATTTCCAGAGAAGATAATATACTGACATAGTGATTGCTAAACATAAATTTATCTACTTTTGGCTTTTTAACTTTTACAAAGAGACAAAGAATATTTGGGTCTATTGGTACATTTTTTGCCACATTAAAAATTGTACTGTAAAAAACACATCTCTAAAAAGTATACTTTTTTATGATTATGTATTTATAAATTTGCTAATCTACTATGGAATGCTAATATATGATAGTTCACAATTGCCTGCCTCCTAGTTTTTACTGGAAAGCGAAGACTACAAACAGTTAAATTTTATTATTAACATGTACAAATAGAAATATTAGAAAAAATAAGAGTGAAAAGACACTTCAAAAAAAGTAGGTAAAGAAAATAGAATGTGTTTTTTAGATAAGGAAGGGTATAAAGGACAAGGGTTTCTTTTTTTGTTCCAGAATAAGAAAGGAAAAAAGACAAAACAAAACCTAAATGGATATAAAAGTTGTAGAAGGTTTGTGGAAAAAGACTCTTGAGAAAGGAATTTTATGTGTCTTCAAGCTAAGACTGAAATGGATTTAAGTTTAAAAAAAGAGTTCTAATATCAAAAGCATACTGATACAAAATTAGAATTTGTTTTTTTGTTAAAAATCACAACTTTTTAAGATTATTGATCTGCTCTTAATAAGAAATTGTACACAAAAGTTTTTACCTTTAATGTCATCTGCCTCGGAAAGGAAGATGTGTTTTATGAAAATAATTTCCTGTGCTTCACGTTGTATTTATCAGGTCTTTGACTATGTAGGGAAAAAAACCCCAAGTTTTATCGATACTAAAAGAGCTAATTTTTATTTGCTTGTTTGTTTTACAACTATATAACTTTCTGCATTTGCCTCTGAAATCTTCAGTCACTTTACTTGCAATGGATAACTACTGTTTCACAGTGACCAATGATCCTATTTGATGAAGTATTTTAAATGTTCTGACATTTTAAACAAACTTTCTAAATCAAATTCTGAATGAAGTAAAAAGAGGAATGTTAATTTATTTAGGCTTATTTGATATATTAAATTGCATGGGAAACACTGTGAAATAAAAGCAATATTTAATTTTCTTAGGTCATATTTATATGGGATATATCACTAAAATAATTCAGAAGTTATATGAAATTCTTGAAAATCTGGTATGTTCTGGTATGTTATTAGTCATAATTCCAGCTATTATTTTAAAACATTATATACCATAAAAATAACCAAATTTCTTTCTTAACTGAATCATTTTTGTGTGTGAACACTCACCAGCTCTTTAATCATGGTTATTTTTAAGTCTTTAGTCACTCATAGACAATTATTGCTTCCCTGTGATGCTTTTGCAAAAATGATCGTGAAAAGTGCTTCATCTTCAAATAGATTCATGGAAAAGACTCTGACAAGTAAAGGTTTCTGATAATTGTAAGATCATAATATTGAACGAGGTAAGGACTTCTAGAATTCTAGTGGAAAAGTGATTCATAAAGCTACTAACCAAGATCAAGCAAAACAAGAATTATGACGACTGAATGAACTGATGAAGATGATTTTAACTTTTATGATTTCATTTAAAATACTGATTCTTTATTGTTTTGCTTTCCAGATTTAAAGGCGCCTCTTCTACTCTTTTAAACTATACATAATTTACCAGAAATTGGTAAAGTATATTTTTTAAACAAAGGTTGAAACACTTATCATTTTCTTCCCACCTGATTCCTCCAGAATTCTGAAACTCTTATTAAATATTCTTATTTTTCATGACAATATATGTATCTATGTAAGTTCAGTAAGACTGTTCTCTTTGTAGCAGGACACAACTGTACAAGTCCTTGGCTTGATTTCTTAGCATAAAGAGACTTTAAAGGTCTAATCTAAGATTCTTCATGAAAAGTTCCAGCAAAGCAGATTTAAAAGAGCCCAATCGGTCAATCACTGTTCTTGCTGTGTGCTATATAAATAAGCGGATCAACTTTGTTGAAACTAGACTGAATTTGCAAACAAACTCATCTTACTGTGGTTATCTTTGATAGCAGTGGGATGATTATACAGAGAAAATTTATGTTTCAGTAATACGCCTTTGTAAGAGATCAGATTCTGGTACTGTTAACCCTCTTTGACGTTTTGTTTTCTATCTATAAACTGGACTGGATCTTGAATTCTTTTAGTTTCTTCCAATATTTGACTAGAATACTCCAAACTAACGTTTCCAATTTTCTCCCACTCTTTTGACTCTGAATCACTATGAAACACAACCGCCTTTCCAGAAGCCTCCAAATCACTATGAAACACACTAACACACTGCCCTTTCCTGAAGCCCGAGGCAAGTTAAAGCTGGACAAATTGATAAAACCTCCGAGAAATCACCACAACAGCTCAGGGGTGGGCGATCTGCAAGCTTGCTGTTCCGGAGCCACTTAGAAAGGTCACCAGGAAAATCCACCATACTGTAACAGCCATACTCACTCCACCATCTAGAGATACTTCCAACTCAAATTTAGAAATTTTCTCAAATGGCTGCTCTCCAAACTCAGAAACTGAATTTAAAATTTGCTCAAACGATTAGCCTTTACTTTTCTTTTGTTTCCATAGAGATGCCTCTCGTTAAATTACCTGATTGCTCACACCATACAGAAGCCTCATTTACGTGGAAACTCACCTGCAGCACAGTCTCCTGAAATAAAACGTCCTGACGTTCATCAGATGACTGGATGAAATCAACAATAACCACATAAAGATGAAGACAGCGACAAGATGGCTCTCCCACCTAAGGACTCAACTAACGCAGTGTCTGTTGGTTCTTCAGCCTGACTACTTCAATGGTGGTAACCGAGAATAACGCTGTACTAGTTGGTCATACTCTTAGTCCACCAAGAGAATGACCGAAAGGGGTAGAATTGTTAAAATCAACAGCAAATGGAGACCAGCCTTGAAAAATTCCCTGAGCAGACAAAAGGAGTTTAGTCATACGAGCAAAGCTAATTTAGCTTATTTTGCAAGACTAACTTGACCCAGGTCATTTCTTGCTTATGTCTCTGGAAATCATAAGCAAAATTTAAACTGTTTCCCAAAGTTGATATGAGGTTATAACCACTTACCAATTCTCTATCATTTAAGAAAATTCTAATATTAGAATCAATTACTGTAAAGAATAAACAGTCATTGCCTTCTCATTGTATAAGTCTCTTTAAAACAATATACCTCTGAGACTCATTCCTTGTTTTGGTTTGAGTGCTACTGGTTTGCAGACTGATTTTTTGGTGTGTGCACAATACGCTTTTACTGATTACTACTGTGATGATTCATTGGTTTTACTTCTGCAATTTCTGAAGTTCTAATATATAGATACATAGATATGGTTGCTGCATCTAACAGCAAGACTATTTTTACCACCACAGTACTGAACACCAGCAAGAGACGGTGATTACTTTCTTCAAAAAGTAGGTTTTTAAGAATTAGTTTGATAGCAACTTTTCCTCAGCACCTTAAAAAAGTGCATTCCTTTATACTTTATTTTTCATTTTCTATCTATTTTTAATTGTTGCAGAGCTTTTACTGCTTTGCTATTTTAAAACCACTAGACAGGAGTTGAATTTTGGCAAAACTGTAATGTTTGGTATTTACATTTCCTGACAGAAGCAAATGGACAATTTTGGCATTTTGGACACTCCATATGAGGCTGGCAAGTTACAATTCTGCACCCTGGGCAGAAGGACATCAAGTCATTTTCACCTTAACATAACTTTTTAATTTACAGACCACACAAAAATTATGAAATGATTCAAACTTTGTAAGGGGATCAGATGTATTTTTAAAAATGCCAAGAAAATCTGTCTCAAGAATGTCCTTCCGTTTTACCCTATCAACTGTTTTCACCAGATTAAAAACTCTTTGAGGGCAGGGCTAACACTGGAAACATCTGTTGCTTACCAGGCATAAAGATGGTTTATACAGTATTCACTTAATCTTCCCCACTTTGCCATGAGATCGGTACTATTATAATCCCCATTTTCCAGAAGAGACTGAAGTTCAGACTCTTGCCCACGGTCACACAGTACTGAGGAGTGGAGCCTCTCGCCCACCCGCCACCAGCCCTATACCTGCGAGAGCCCGGCCGCACCCGGCTAGTGGCAAGCACAAAGAGGCCGTTCAGTAAGTCCTCGTTTAATTGAAGCCCACGGCGTAAACTGGCAGCAGAAGGGATCAAGTAGCCGAGAGGCAGAAGAAAGTGTGCGTTTGTCGCGGGGAGGTATCTTGTGAGGGAAGCCGGCCCCGCGGGACGCCGGCGGGAAGGGATAGCTGTGCCGGGAGTTTCTGGGGACCGCTTGGTGAGGGACAGAAAGCCAAGGGGTAAGCAAGACACTTACCCGGCCGGAAAAAGAGGAGGGCGCTTGTGAGAAAGTTCAGCAACTCTATAATCTGATGTTTTTCCAGATAATTCCTGGCCTCCAACTCCCTGCTGCTGTTGGCCTCCATTGCTCCCCGTTGCGTCGTTGCTAGGCGACCAGCAGCGACGCAGACGCTCGGCTCCGCCCCCTCCGCTCGGCGCGGTTACGCGACGCTCCTCCCACTGGCTTAGACCCAGGCTCCTCACCGTGAAGGGGGCGGTCTGGAAAGTGTGGCGTGGGACGTACGCGGAGGCCTGGGGAGACCCATGCCGAGCCCCTCCTGGGCGGATGGCTCTGTCCCCCATCCCGGCTGAGGGCTAGGCCTGATGGTCTTTTCCTGTTTCTGTCTCTAGCACCTAGCTCAGTACTTATTGATCCAGTCAGTAAGGCCTCGTGTGATAGTAATATGTGAGGATGGACTAATAACAGATGGAGCTTGTCTGACGCCGGGGGTGTCCAGCCGGGAGTCCTAAGCAGCATCTTTGGGGTGAGCAGCCTGCAGCACAGCGCTGGCAATGAGGCAGGAAGGCAGCCCATTTTCTCTACCGGATCGTGGGTCATGAAGTGCCTGGATCCTGCTTAGGGAGGCCGTGTGAAGCTGGTCTTACGCGACAGAGACCATATGACAGTTTTGAGGGAGAATCACTGGGTAAGGTGGGATGCAGGTGGCTAGAAGGGCCTCTACTTACTCAGCCATCAAAATAGCTGGGAAACTAAACTCTAGGCTGGGACTCCTGTCCTTGAGGGCCAGGCTCTGAGGTCTGTGCCCTATCCTTCACCAGACAGCCACTTCAAGAAGAGAAAAGACAATGGCCAATAAACATATGAATATATTCTCAGCCTCTTCAGCAATCCTGTAAACAAAACTACAAAGAATGCCATTTTACATCTATCCTAGTAAAAATTAGGAAGTTGGACAATATCAACTGCTGGCAAAGATATAGCGCAACAGAGCAGTCAGTGATGATGGGCGCGTTCCAAAGTGGAACATGCACCTTGAAAAATGATTTGGAATTATCTTGATAACACCGATTTTTACCCTAAGACCCAGAAATTCCACGCCTAGAGCAACTCTTGTATACCTGTACCAGGAGATATGTACAAGGATGTTCACAGGAGCCCTGTTCATGATGGAAAACACAACAGCCTAAAGGTCACCAAGGGTAGAATGGATTTAAAAAAAAAACAAAAAACTGTGATACATTCACAAGGGACAACTATAAAGCACTGCAATAATGGATTGCAGCTACTTGCAACAATTAAGTGAATCTCAAAAACAAGATTGTCTTGAGAATATATACTGTATGAATCAATTTTATATAAAGTTTAAAAACATACAGAAGTAAGCAATGTATTGTTTACAGATTCAAACACAGGTAGGAAATCTATTAAGAAGTGCAAAGGTGTGATACACACAATATTCAGTGTAGTGTTTGCCTTGGAGGTGAGAGGAAGGGGAATGGGGTTGTGGAGGAATATCCTGAGCACTCCAGGGCTAAGAGTAATGTCATTTTTCTTTCCCTGTGCCATGGGTACCCAGGTGCTCATTGGATTATGATTCTATATAACTTATATGTACTTAATACATTTTCAAATCTACTCAACATTTAATAACAAAAATTTTTAAGCAATTGAAAAATAGAGGGTGGGAAGAGAAGCCAGAAAGTCAGTGCCAGGAGACGGAACTAAGTCTGAAACAGAAGAAGGTGCTGGAGACATTCTGGGGACCAAATCTTCAGAGGTCAAGCCTACCTTGAGAATTCTTTGCTCCGAGTATCTGGAAAACGTAGAGAAGGAGACTTTGTGGCTAGTGGCTTGGCACAACCTTGAGGCAAGAGGAGAGGCAATGCTCTTTGTCTGGAAAGTCTGGGGAGGGCAGAAACCTGTTCTCTGAAATGACAAAAACTGTGTCCCACTCTGCACCACAGCCTAGGTTTGTAAGGAGAACACTTCAGGAAGATGTAGGAGAGTGCTCTGCAGACCTTCTAGCAGCAGAAACCTTTAGGAAATCATACATGGAATCCCTGCACATAGAACAGAGAAAAGAGTGCTATGCTATGCGGGATTCACATACAATCACAGGGTCTCGTTATCTAAGCTGCTGCTTTGGTTGCACTTTTCTCACAGAGGCATGGCTGCCAGCATGAGTGACCCTAGAGACAGAATTCGCTGGAGCCGGGTATCCGTGACAGAACTAAGCTGATAAAGCAGGTGCCTCACTTCCAGAGCCTGTGGACCTGAGGATCTGCTCAGACCCCTGGTTCCTGATGGGTTCTGGGGAGAGTTTGGAAACTGCTAATGTGGGCTGTTACTCGTCCAGTGTGTTTTGATTCATCTTTTGGGAACCTGCTTTATGTTCCCTGATGGAGGGGACAGTGAAGCACAAACAGCAGAACCTAAACTGTGCCCCCCAACACACCATGACCGCCTGGATCCTTGACTCTTCAGGGTGGACCAGCGAAGTGTGATCACTTAGGCAAGTGATTCTGGCTCAGCACAGCAGAGGCCAGACAATGGCAGGGGGACTAAAATGGAGAGGGACCCCTGCAGAGGGGACAAAGGCTATGGGAAGCAGAAGAGGAAGTCCTGAGTCACAGCAAAGAGAGGGGCTGGTCATGGTGTCCTTTGACTGGCCTAAGGCCGGCGTGGCCTGGGAAAGCAAAGTCGAAAATGTAGGGAACAGCCCTCCACGGAGAGAGAGAGGACTGTCCTGGACAGTTGGTGCCCTGGACACAGGGTTTCTGCTCCATGCTCAGTCTCCTTGAGAACGTCATTCACTTATTCTCCAGGAGTTAGTTCCTGAATAAATAGCTCTGCCCTTTGAACTTCAAATGACCTAGAACTTCAAGCGACTCTTGACCTCCTGATATCTTCCCAAGTTGCTGATTGTCTTCTGTTCTAATAAGCCTGGTGCCTTTGCCTGCTCGGGGCTCCCTCCTATAACACACCTCAGGCAGCTCCGGTCCAAATCTCCAAGTTCCCTGGAAGTCATGCTGAAGAGAAGTGTCCAGATGCCACCTAGTGGAATCAGCTGTTCTCTGTCGATGCCATTGCCTAAGAAGCCCATTTGCGCTTTATTAATCATCATCATCCTCATACTTTGCCTTCTTCGACTCTTTGTCCTCCATCTCCTTATTGTTACTAATCCTTTCAGTTGTTTAGGGCAGTAACTCCAGGTGGCAGGTGTCAACGCGCCAGTTTCCAAGCAGGATTGCACATTTGAACTACCTTTCAAAGTGCTGAGGGTCCTTTAAATTACTGAGGCTTGAGTCCCCTTCCGAAATTGAATGTCTTTGGATGGGGCCTGAATATCGGTAGTTTTGTTGTGGTTGATATGAATAGCTTTATTGAAGTATAATTAACATTTAATAAACTGCATATTTAAGGCATACTCCTGGATAAGTTTTGATGTATGTTAAAATCCATGAAATCATCACTGTCATAAAGATAAGGAACATAGCTATCACCTCCAGAAGTTTCCCTGTGTCCCTTTCTAGTTCTTTCCTCTCACCCCTCCATAACCCTGCTTCCCACTCCCACCCCCTCACCAGGCAAGTACTGACCTGCTGTCTTGTCCTGGTTTGCCCAGGGCTATGGGGAGCCCACTGCCGTGAAGCTTTCAACCATAAAACTGGGAACGTCCCAGGTCAACTTAGGTCACTCCACCTGTGGGCCACTAGAATAAAGAGCTGGGGCTTTGGCGTTAGCTAGACTTGTCAATCTGCCTGTTAACTTGGAGTTACAGCTCAGAGTTAGTGTGTGTGTTTGGGGCTGGGTATATAAAAGGGAAAGTGGGGGGCATGAGTGGCTGGGATAGAGTGGGGCTAATTGCCTCTCTCCAGTTTCTGTTTCAACCAAGGACAAGTTAGAGATGCCTCAATGAGGAGTTTTGGTTGCTGTTAAAGAAAAGGGGGAAAATATCTGAAGCCCACTTTTCCCAAGAAAGCTTGTGCTGAGGGAATGTCCAGCAGCAGCCTCTGTAGCCAGACCTGCCTCATTTTAAAACCCAGTTTTACCACAGGCCATTAATAACTATGTGGTCTCGGGCAAAACACCTAAATTATCTGCCTCAGTTTCCTCAAGGACATAATGGGGACATCCCATGGGGTGTCTTGAGAACTGAATGACTTAATATACATAAAGCTCTTTTTAAAAATGGTGCCAGGCATGTACTAAGAGCAACATAAGTGTTCACTATTATTATTTTAAATGCCTTGTTAAAATATGAAGGGGAAAGTGTGACTAAATATAGACCCTACAACATATGTCCATAGGCTGCCCTACTCGGTTTCCTATTGAATGATTTTTTTGGTTAACCTTTCAGATTTTGTGTTGCAACTTAAAAAAACTATAGGTTCTTGGTTCTGTGTGTCAATGTGAGAATAACTGAAGGTATATATACTAGAACTTAACGTTCTTGTGCAAATCACAAGGGAGACATAGTTTGGAACCTGATAATTTCATTTTCACCACACTGTTTTATTGGTGAACTGTATTTTTAGAATTAAAAAAGAACAAAAACAGAACACGGTCTAGTAGTGACGTGGTATTAGCCTTCGTGTTAGGTGGGACTAACACAGGCACAGTTTTAGCTTTGCAACTGTGATTTAACAGGTACACAGGGTTCTGTGGAACTCAGGTCTCAAAAGAACTCTGTAAATTCTGTGAAATGGTAACACTCAATTATCTGAGATAGTGCCCCCTCTACTCAGAAGCCTTTTACCGTTCTACAATGAGCTTAAAAAAAAAGCAAAAATACTAAAAACACCTATAAACACTAATTTAAATCCATTTTACAAAACATGAAAATGTAGGAACTATCAACAGGGTGGCCACAGTACAAAGGACAGCAGGGGAAGACTGGGATAACGGATCTGGTGCTTTGGTACCCCTTCTACAGTACTTCATTAAAATAAAAAAAAAATCTGAAATAGTTAGGACCCACAAGAAGTTGCAAAATAGTACAAAGAGTTCAAGCATATTCTCCTGCAGCTCCTCCCGACGCTAATGTCTTACATAACTTAGAGCATCGTCTTTCTTAAACTAGGACATCAACATGGGTGCAATGCTATTACCTCATTTGGATTTCACCAGTTTTTTTTTTTTTACATAAACTCTTCTTTTTTTTTCTGTTCTGCTTCATTTTTGAGGCTACTTCTATATTTCCAAATATCATATTACACACTAAGCCTAAATTGAGCACCCATCACACCGATGAGGTCTGTGTTAAGCTTTAATTAGGTCCACGAAATGGAAGCCCAGAACAAAACTTATGAACAGCAACATTCTTTGAGCTTCTAAATAATTTGTGTGAAGGGTGACCTCAGACGATCTCCTATATACACAGTTTGCATGGGGGGTCAAGGACCCTTTCCCAAGAGGTTCCCCATTTACTAGCTGTGTGATCTTGACCAAATGACTTGACCTGTCTCAACTTTAGTTTTCTCATCTGCAAAATTCAATGCAGGTGATAATCTTACTACCTCATAAAATTATTGCAAAGATTAAATTAGAAAGTATGTCAAACACATAATCAGTGATGTTATTAGTTCACTCCTCCTCCTCTTCCTCCCACTACACCATTACCACCAGTACCCCCAGTACCACTAGTACCACTAGTACCACCACCAGGGGAATCCCTGTCCTTTTAGCCATTTTCTTTATGTCAGAGCAGTGCAGGTATGGCTTAGAGCTGGGAATCTGCTGGGGTGCAGGCCAGACGTCTTTACTCTCCTGGAAGTTGGCAGATGGCGGGGTGGCAGGGAGTGGCCTCTCACAGCTGGGATGGTGGCCAGGTGGCATATCATCCTGTCTTCCCTGGCTGAAACTAGGGATACATTTCCCAAAATAAATACCACTGCACTGATCAGGCTTCAGGTGCACTGCGGGTGCTGTGGGCTTTTGTGGGTTGTCCTGCAGTCTAATCACCTTTGATATTACATTTAAATGGAAGAATATATTAGGTTCCAAATGAAATATTTGGAGCACAGCCCACAGCGTGAGGACTGCTTATACAAGAAAGATAGATAATTGCTTAGATATTATTTTTGAAACTAAGACATCCACTTTGCCCCAGTGCCCTTTTCAAGCAGAAATAAGTTTTAAACAAAATTAAAAAGTGGCAAGAAATAAAAAACTGTTGATTTGAATGTTGGTTATTTCTAAGTAATAGCAAAATTCTCCTTGTTGGACTTACTAATGGATTAGATTATTTCCTGTAGTTTAACGTGAATTGATACAGTATCACTGGTCATAAGAACATCTTTTGCATTGGCCAAAATCATGGTGCGCTGGAGCTGGCTTGCTCAGACCCATGAGAGTTAATGTGCCCTTCTCGTCCCCTCTGCATTCAGAGGGGCGATGCTGGTAGCCTGAAATCAGTCATGGTGGCTGTATTAAAATCAAGGAATTCAGCAAATGCTTCCCCTGTCACCTGTAAAGCTGGATGTTGGACATTTACTAGCACACCATTCCACTTTTTAACTCAACAAACATTTATTGCATGCCAACTGTATGCCTGCTACTGTTTTAGGGGCCAAAAAACCTTGAATAAGACAGTCCTTTAAAGGAATCTTACAGATAAATGTGAAGTCCAAAGAAACATGAAATATACATTTTTTTTTTTAATGAGAAGGCATCAGGATGTCAATGTAACCCATGTGGTAATCCACTTCAAACTTTACCAGCATAAAGTCTCCATTGGGAAAGTCCCCCTCTGAAGGAGGATTGCTTTTAAAGCCATCCCAGGCAATCCATTTTTAGCCATCTCCAGGACAGTGTATTCCACAACTATTCATAGTAATCAACTATATATGATCACTTTCACCGCTTTTCTCTGGTCCTGTATCCAGTGTTTTTAAGCTGGTGAGCCTAGAGCCAAACATGTACTCTGGAAACACAAAAGTGGGATCATCTAATGGCTCCCATATATTTCATCATCATGTAGGCATCCTGATAACATGCTTACCTAAACTTTAAAAATATCAAAGCAAAACACACATGTATTTTTGTAGCCAACTAAATTCTACAGTTTATGATGAAAAGAGAGAATCTCGTCCCACCCTCTATCCCATCCCAGTGTAACTTTCCCTGCTGAACCTGGTATCCTTGAATCCTGAATCTCAGCTTCTCTCTCATTCAATTATTCCAGAAAATAGTCCTTTAGCTCCCTGCCGGAGTTGGTGGGAGGGTGTGCAGAGGGAGAGTAACCCCTTGGCTGCATTGGGATGTGTGGGGGGCCCTGAGGGGTCAGATTTCAAACCCCTCCTCACCCCACTGCTGCACCCCTTCCTCTGTGGTACCTACTGCCTCTGGGGGATCCGGGGAGAAAATGGCGTTATTAGTATTCTCCTCAGACTACTTGGTAACTTTCTTTTTGCTGCTAAGACAATTGCTCCAAGTTTGCCATTTACCTTTTGTGTCTGTGGGTAAATTTTAAATTTAAAGTGCACAGTAAAATAAATGAATCTTAAGTACACAACCTGATAAATATTTCACCAACGATTACATTCATTTAACAAGCTCCCAGGTCAAGATACAGAACATTTCTAGCACCCAAAACCTCCCTTGGCCACCAAGGGTAATATCTATTCTATAAACCGTCTGTTTGTATTCATGGCTTTAATTCACCAAGGTTACCCTGAATGCCAATTAATTAATTAAAGTGTTGAACAATGCTGGGCTCTGCGTGGACCTGGCGGGAACATCCTCCAAATGCTGGAAGGTGAGTGCTGGAGGAGACACCCTCTCTGGTGTGTCCTCCAGCAGCCAGTCAGGTCCAGAGCTGTGCATCTAGTCTGCATCCAGACCTTCTCTGTTTATGGAGCTGGACACAACCAAAAGACTTGTACACATTGCAACATAACAAAAACATGCATCTAATTCTTTCTGAAAGAAAAGCCCCAGAATCATGTTTTTCCTCCCCCTTCTCTTCATTTCTCTGTGGTTCTGCCTTTGCTCTATTCCAATAATGTGTGGGGATTGTTACCCTCTCCCGGCCAAACCCCCGACACTGCATCTGGATTATTCAGGAACGTGGGGGAGATTTGGGGCAAGGGCAGAGGAGGGGGTTGATGATCATACTGGCAGGGAAATCAGGGAGGGAAGTGAAGTGAATGGAAAGAAAATTAAAACCCTAATAAGGACAGCACAAGCTCTGATTTTCACAGCAGCTGAGGAAGGAAACACTTTTGTGATGCTGCTGCTTTGATTAAAAATTTACCGAAACACTTAAAGGGGAAAGAAGCAACCCAGAAAAGGTCCAGAATGTTTTAAAATTGAGAGAACCTTTCCAGTGTTAATGACCTCAGATCAGATTCATGATTTCAATTGTCACAATAAATGCAGTGCCCCTGAGCTGTTGGCTTCCAGCGTGATTCTGCAATGAATCAGACTTGCATGGGACTGATTGGGTTTTTGAGGCGTTTGGCTTTTTTAAACTTTCCTCATTGACTTTCCTAGTTGAATGGCTTATGAAGATGTAGTGAATAGGAAATAAACTTATTAAATACATTCCTGGGAACTTTGCTTAGGAACATCGATACATTAAACCTGATGTTCTGGAATTGCCTGAACCAGATCAGAAAGCAAGAAATAATCCGTTAGGCAAGTGGATACTGCCTAATGGGAAAAACTGAAAAGGAGAAAAATATTGAAGTATTGAAAAATAAATTCCAGAGAACTGAGTAAACTACCTAGGAGACACAGAGAATTGTGAAATATCTTTATGGAAATATCCACAGTGGCTTATGAAGAAAAGTCTGTAGGTGGAGTATGTTTGTACACGAGGCAGGGAGATACCACGGAAGGAGCACCAGACTGAAAGAAGAGGCTTGCCCATCAGCCAGCTGTGTGGTCTTGGAACCTCATTTGACCTGCCTGTGTCTCAGTGTCCTCACCTGCAGAAGACGGTCTTCAGGATTACTTCCAGTTTTCATACTGATTCTCCAAACCTAGGACTAGTTTTGAAGGAGTCCTAGGTTTGGAAAACACAGGCTGTATAGGCTCCTTTCAAAATGGAGTTAGAAGTCACCAGGACAGATCGCCGGTGACAGAGCTCAGAACCAAGGGATAAATGACGTCCTTGGTGCTAGGAGCATCACACTGACATCTTTGTGACTGTAGATATCCAATTGTACAAACACTTATTTGCAACATGCTTACTCTGTGCCAAGCTTCAAATCTGCTTCCTCTGTTTTTTGCACAACAGTAAAAATATTCCCACTTAGGGCTGAGGCCAAACGACAAGAAATTTGCCTTAGTTTGCTTGAGAGCCTCAGCTCCAAGTGGCCTGTCTCTGCCCTTGGTGTGCTCAAACCACTCGCCAAGATGGTCCTCCCCATGCCACCACCTTGCTTTGGTCATGAATCTCAAATGTGCTCTCAACACTGTGAGGCAATCCAGTTTCATTAGTAACCATTGAATTCTTTCCTCTTCTCAGATGTCCTCTGAGCTCTCAGGCACACCCAGCTTGCTCCATGGTCACTGAAAAAATGGAGCCCTTCAGGTGGGAACTCCCTCATCTTCCCAGCAACAAGTCTACAAGCTGACTTTGTCCCCATTTCCCTAGAGAAAGTGACTGACTAGTAAGAAATTAATTAAACAAGGAGGCCATTAGACGGAGAGGCTCTCATGCCTTAGAGGCCTATGTAAGCAAACCAAAATCTAAGCCTGTAAATGTCCAAAGATTACAAAACGAAGATGCTAGGGACAACCAATCCCAAATGACCAACTAGGCTTTAAGCTATAGTCAATCAATGATTTCCTCACTTTGCTTCGGCCTTTTCTCTATAAAAGTCTCTCCCCAATGTTCACAGCAGCACTACTTACAATAGCCAAGACATAGAAACAACCCAAATGTCCATCAGTGGATGACTGGATAAAGATGATGTGGTTTATGTATACAATGGAGTACTACTCAACCATAAAAAAGAATAAAATAATGTCATTTGCAGCAACATCGATGGACCTGGAGATTGTCATTCTAAGTGAAGTAAGTCAGAAAGAGAAAAATACCGTATGATATTGCTTGTATGTGGAGTCTTTAAAAAAAAAAAGGACACAAATGAGCTACTTATTATTTATAACTTAGATGACTGATTTCTTGAATATGTGTAAGCACATTTGACTGTCCTCATGATTGGATTACCGCATTCTGTTGATTCTTTAAAAAAAAGTCTCTCCCCAGCTCCTGTTGGTGGAGCTGCTAACCACTTCCAGTTTGGCTCTGCCTGATTCGAATCCATTTTTGCACAAACTCTTAACATTCTTAACATGCTCCAGTTAATCTTCCCCCACTACTAAGGCCAATACCTTCATGTGCATTCAGGTTCACCTCTCTCTCGCCTTCTCAAAAGCTTCCTGTTTTAAAGACGTCGCCCCTTACTCCTGCTTCTTCAACCTCTTCCTCTCCTGTTGTCCCCGCCCCATCAGCATATGAATCATAACCTGGACACTTCTCCCATGAAAAACAAAATTAGCAAAAAGAAACAAAATCCAAACGCTCCCTTGTGCCTTCTTACCTTCTTCAGACTGGCCTACACAACTAAATTTCCTTCAGTCCCTTGCTACTTCATCACAACTGCTTTGCAAAGGTCACTCTGCATCCACTCTTAACCCCAAGAACCTGTTGAGTATGAACTTATTTGGAAAAAGATGTAACTGTTAAGCATCACGTGAGATCATCCAGCATTTAGAGTGAGACTTAAGTCCAACGATAGGTGTCCTTAGAAGAGAAAGATCATGGGAGACTTGAGATCCAGGAGAAACCCAGGTGAGAAGACCACGTGAAGGAGGAGGCAGAGGTGGGAGTGATGAATCTATAGGCCAAGGAGTGCCAAAGACTGTGAGCAGTCACCGGAAACTGGAAGAGGCAAGGAAGGATTCTCTTCTAGAGCCTTCCAGGGAGTGCAGCCCTGCTTGATTTTAAACTTCTGAGAGAATAAATTTATGTTGTTTAAAGCGATCAAGTTGTGATCACATGTTATGGCAGCCCTAAGGAACCAAGAGCCACCAATGACCTCCGCATTGCAAAACCCCAGACATGGGACCATCTCTGTCTTGTGTTTTGCAGACTATTTAACTCAGTCGACCATTCCTTTCTTGAAGCACCTTATGGTCCTGGCTTCCAGGGAACCACTGTCTGTTGGGTTCTCTCTTCTCTTTGTGAATGCTTCCTCGGAAGGTTCTTGGCAAGCTTTCTGCTTCTACCTAACCTCTAAATGTCTGCTCTTCTTCCCCTACATTCTCGCAAGTAATCACACCCAGACCTGTGGTTCTAAATGTCATCTATTTACTAAAGATTCCCAAGTGATGCCTCCAACTTGGACCCGCTGACAGCTTCAGTCATGTGTAGTCCATGCCTTCCTGACAGAGCAGCTTAGGGGTGTCACGCTCATCTCACACATGAGCAAACATACATGTGCAAAACAGAACTTCTGATCATCATGAAACATTCCTTTTACCTGCCTCCCTCCCCCAAACCCTGTTCTTCCTCTGGTTTTCCACATCTGAAGCATCTCTACCCACCCAACACAACTGCTCCACTAGAAATCTGTGAGTCCTTCTTTCCCTTGCTCTCACATCCTATTCCTAAGCAAATCTTGTCAATTTAATCTGTAAAAAGTATCTTGAATCTACTCACTTCTCTTTATACCTACCGTCACCATCCTGGGACGACACTAACATCATGTCTCCCCGGATCTCCTGTGAAAGCTCCCAAAGGATTCTCTGCACAGCAACTAGGGTGATCTTTTCACAGATCATGTCAGGCCCTTGCGTAAAGCCCTTCAAACGATTCCCACTGAACTGAGCATGAAATCCAATCTATGAAGCCTTTTGTGACCTTGCTGTGCCGTCTGTCCATCTCTCTCCCCCTGCTCCGTCCACAGTGGCTCTTCCTTTGGCTCCAAGAACTCACCCAACTTTTTCCACTGTGGACCGTCTATGCCTGGGACTATACGCCCTGCACTTTCTGCCTTCAGAGGGAACTCCCTAATAGCAACACCCTCCCACCCACTTTACATCAGTTTCTCCTGTTATTTTTCTCTCATAGAACTCAGTTTTTTCTACCATCGAATTGGCCACAATCTGTAATTACACGTTTGATAGTGTTTATTTACTTTCCCCGCCACCAGGGTGCTTCCAGAAAGCAGCTGAGACTGTGTCTGTTTCTCATCATGGAGCAGAGTGCCTAGCTCAGGGCAGCCACGGACAGGAGGCTCCGTAAGTATCTGTTGAACAAACTCACTCTCCTCTTTCCTACACCTTAAATGTGAGTTCTAGCAGGAAGGCTGATCTGGTGAGAGAACACTTACACCTAAAAGAATTTTTTAAAAACCCCCAAACCAAAAATCTACATTTCATGAAAACCCAAAGACTTTGTTTTACAAACATATAAATTATTTTATTTACAAAGCCATGTTACCAAAAAAAAAAAAAAAAAAAAAAAGCAAAAAAAAAAAATACAATCAATCACTGGAGAATGTCTCCAGGCCTGGTGCTAAACCACGGCAGTATCAATAGATACATGTTTGTTCTTTCCTTTTTAAAACTGTAAGCCATAGAATTTACTATTTACACCTACTTTAGACATGTATTCTGCTTACAATATCACAGGCATGGAATGAATTCTATCTGATAGTGCTAATACAGAAAGGTGCGGGACAAAGAAGGAAAATATTTAGTGTTACAAAATATGAATCGTAGAAAAGAAACCCACTCCACAAGTGTGGCATTTGTTTCGAATGTTTGGACATGCTTTCTTCAAAATTCTTCTGGAAAAGGTTCTAAAATCGGTAGTAGGAAAGGACAAATGAGCAGGTGCAAATTTCTCGTCTGTGCAACAACAGTTATTTAATATACCCCATGACTGACCAGCTACGTAAAACCCACAGAGTTTTGTTAAAGTGCCATGGGCCGACAGCATAACAAAATATAGGGTGTAAATAGAAAATTTCTTTTTTTTCCTTTTTTAAAACAAGAGTTCACTGAGAATCAGCAGTAATAGAATATGCTGTATAAACTATTCTCTACAAAGGTTGATCAGCATTATTTACAATTGGTACATTGATACAAAAGAAGGCATACAAGTTATCCAGGTCGCTTTTTTTTTTCTTTTTTTTTTTTTTATGGCTGACAGGTCTATGCATTGTGTGATGCTTAACAACCAGAGCTTTCGAGCCTCTGTGGCTGACAACAAGTCACTAGATCTTCAGGCAGACGGGGGTGTGTGCAGTCAAGGGGCCGGGAGAGAGGGCTGAGTGGGGTGTGCAGAACACATGTACCCAAAGGATATCCCCCTAATGATGCTTTATAGCCGGGTCCAGTTGAACTCCATTCAAACAAACCGAAAGAAAACCTTTTATTTGCATTCCATGTTTCAAGCTGTGAGTTTTGAATACATCATTATAAAGTAAACCTGTAGTTGATTGTGAAGGAAGAAACACCGTGGGTTTTCCCTTTTTGCTCAGTTTTCCAGAAATGTCCTCACCTTGGTCAGAGCCAGTCTTTCACCAAGTAAGCAGCATTCGGTGGGGAGCCTCTTTATTCCAGCTTGCAATTCAAGATGTAGAGAGCTAAAATGTTTAAAATCCACTGAATTGCTCCTTTAGTCCCTGTCGAGACATTATTTCTCAGAAGCAGCCACTTAATCTCTCAACCTTTGTTTTCCCTCTTTGAGTTAAGAGTTTATAAATCAGAGGGTTATTCTGTTGCTGAGATTTTGTTTGTTTTTACTCCTGCAAGTATTACAACTCAAAATAAGTTATTAAAAAAAAAAAGACTTCTAAAACCGAACGAGACAAAAATTGTGCAAAAATAACAAAGATATGTACATACTTTTCAGTCTGGAGAAATGTACAATAAAAACATAATTCAAAGAACATTTTAAAAATATAAACATTGCTTCAACTTTCCTAAGTTTCATATTGTTTCTGAAACTATTCTGGTCAGTTAGCTCTGTAATATAGTAAAACATAAATTATTACAAAATTAACACTATAAAAATTTACTTTAAGAATATCTTCTAAACTTTTTTCAAAGGGTCTAACCTTGTTTATAATTTCTTAAACATTTATAAGTCTTAAAATCTGCCTTAACCTTTTTTTTAAAAGAAAAAAGTAACAATCTTCCCTTCAATTTGCAGTCTCTTTTTCCCAAGATGGAAATAAACCAGCATATAAGTGCACTTTTAACACTGTAGAAATAAAAATGAAATCATCTGAACTAATGTCCTAGTACCTAATATCAACTCCTGATTTTTAAAAAATCATTTTATATTAAAAATTTTAGTAATCCTATTAAGAAACACTGTCAGTGCAACTCCATTGATGCAAATCACTCCATTTGCCTCCCGTCTTCGCAAAATCCAATCACGTGGTGAAACTGAACAGTAGTCTGATCTTTGGGTTTGGGTTTTGGGGTAGGGGTGGGGAATGGGAAAGAAAACGAAAACTTCAGGGTGGAGATGAGGGTTTATGTCCAGCTGCAAAATAGGTATTCATTTCTGACTTAGGGCTGAAGCAAAACCTCCTCAGATTCTCTGCCATTATATCGTATGCAAAGTTACACGATTCACAGCACAGAATACCTATTATATATGGTGAATTCATCTCCTGATTATGATTCCCAACTAGAGCTCAGGATATTGCAGTTCTTTCAAAACCCCAGTATGACAATTTTACAGCTGCAGGCCTCCAGCTTCTCCCTCCCAGCTCTTCTCCATGAACAGTGGCCTGACCACTCCTTCCTGGGGTGGCGGTGTCTGCGTGGGAGCTCCTCATAACCTGCCTGGAGCTGACCCATGGGTGTGCAGAGTCCACGGGGCCCTGTAGCCCAGGCCACGGAGATGGGTGGGCAACGCTAGTATTCCTTCTCATCGGGGGTTTGGCAGTTTGGCAATTAACCCTCCAGGGCAGCTTTCCCGCAGGCCCTGCCTTCAGCCCCGCTTTTCCTCATCTTGCCTAGCCCTGGAGGGCAGCTTGGGAACTTCCACAGCTGTGGGCACCGTACCTCCTCCTGAGTGGCTTTCTGGGGCCTCCTGCCCTTTTCCCTGGGACTCCTCCCCCTGGGACTCACCCAGGTTTCGGCCCTCGAACCCGGTGCCCTGGAAGGGATTTTGCAGCGTGAATTCCAAGCTCAGATGATCACAGTGGCCCAGTTCCCATCATCTTTTGAGGATATTTTCTCCCACCCCCACGCCCTTCTTCCCGCCACGTCCTAGGCCCGTTCCCGCCCCTCCCCTAACCCGAGATGCACAGCTGGACTGCGGTCCTGCATGAGCCCCATCATTAAATGGCCGCTGTTCTCAACTCTGCCCACAGCATCTGGCTCCCACTGTGCTGAAGTGCCCTAGGAACCTGAGGAAGGCACTCAGCCCACTCTCCAGCTCTCCCCAAACACGGGCTGCTTCCCAGCAAAGACCCTTCTCCCCCAGCATGCCGTCCAGAGGGGAGCTTGGGAGAGCCCGCTCCTCTGATGGCCTGTGGGGACCCAGAGAGTGGCAGGTAGGAGGTGATGGAAGGGATGGGTGGGAGAGAACGAGGAAAGCAGCACCGCCAGTGCTCAAGTTCAAGAGTTTCAGAGGACGCCAACCAGGAACTGACATTCTGCAGTGTCTGCTCTCGGGGCGGGAGCAAGATGATGCAGTAGCAGCATCAGAAGCTAGAGGAATGACCCCAAACTCCGAGGAAGGTATACACGTGGCAAATGAAAGAACGGAAACAAAACACTGGTACTGTTTTCTGTAAATCTCAAATTTGAGTTCTTTTGCCTTTTTTCTTTTTCCTCAAAACTAAAAATTGGTCAATTAAAAAAAGAAGAAAGGCCAGAGCCACAGGCAGGGCACAGGAAATAGACTCTCTCCCACTGCCCACGCCCCTCCCTCCTCCGGCCTCAGCCTCCAGGGGTGGGGTCCGGGGGCCAGGCATTGGTTTGGAAGTGGCTTCATAGTCTTGTTATGGAAGAGTCCTTATCCTGCCAGTTCTGTTTGTGGTCTTCTAGGAAAGAAAAGAAAAGAAAAGCTTGTTTCAAAAACATACATTTGGGATTGCCCATGAGAATTAAAGAGGGAACCCTCAGTTTCCTCCTCTATAATAAAAAGGCTGCCACCCCAGCTCCTGCAAGTTGGCAAAAGACAGCTGGGATGAGCAAGTGGGGTGACGGTTGTAAATGGAAAGGAGCCACAGAGATCCTAGCTGTAGAGGAAAAATTGCAGGGACAAATCCCGTAGATTCACAGGGCTCCTCTCCAGGGGAGAGAACCGGGATAATTCATGTCTTCATTTTTTTCCTCTCTTAGTTCACCTTTTCCTACCTAACCTGCAAACGGCACGGAGAATAAGGAAGAAGTACAGTGCTGGGTGAAGCACAGAGGCTTTGGAGATAGAGGTTTGGCTCCAAGTTCCTCCATCTTCATCTATAAAAGGAGGATAATCATTTTGTCCCCACCCACCCACCAGATTGTTAAGAGGTTTAAATGTGTGTAACGCATGTGAGGGACGGAGCACAAGCCTGCGGAGAAAGGGCTCAAGGACTGGCAGGTGTCGGTATTATTATTACATTCGCTCAGGCTGACCGCCAGCGATATAGGTACCCAGCAGGCGTTCCCAGAGTCGGCGATCGCACAGGTAAGTGCCTGGTAAGGGTCAAGGTGCCGTTTCCCAGAGCGCCCGGCAGCCCTGCAGGAGGCCTGCCTTCAACAGGTAGACTGACGGAGCCCCACGTCCATCCCTAGCACAGAGGATGGGCTGCAGGTGCTCAGGCCCAAACCAGCCACAAGGACTCATGAAGACACACTCCCTGACAAGCTGTCTCCTATAACCTTCACCCCAACTCCACCCAAAATTTGTGGAGAAACTTCAAAGGCCAAAGTGCAGACACACTGCAACTGGGTATCTACGAAACCTATGGCACTTCTAAGATAACATCACAGCCACGCATGCAGGTTTTCCAACCACGCAGAACGCGCACAATCCCGCCCCACCCCACCCTCCCTGGCCTCCCCGGGGCGTGCACGCAGTCCACTGAACAAAACCACTTCTACACTGACGACTCTCACACCTCAGGTTTAGGAAAACTCCAAAATCCACTCTGAATAGTCCCGCCATGAAACCACATCCTGAGTGGCAGCTACAGCTCACCAGAGGCCTTGAGAAAGCGCTGACTGATACTGGCCGTGAGCAAGGCCCCTTCGTCAACAGCATCTTAATTTTCACAATAACCTGAGGAGGTAGGCAACAATTTTGCCATTTAACAGACAGAGAAACCGAGACTCAGAGAATCTGCCTACTATCATACAGCTGCTAACAGTAACAGCAACAGCTAATACGTGTGTTCACTATGTCTGAGGCATTATGGAAAGGCTTTATGTGACTAAATTAAATTAATCCTCACAAAAGCCACATGAGGGAGGGGCCACGATGATCCCCATCTTACAGGCGAGGAAACTAAAGCACAGAGAAGTTCAGTAACTTGCCCAGGGGCACACAGCTAATTACAACAAGACCGAGCTTCGCACGCCGGGTAGCCATTGTCTTAACTGGACACGAGATGTGAACCAGGTTCTGACCAGCCCCCACCCCGCGGCATTCTTCCCGCCCTGCTGACGACCCTAGGGCCCTCTGCCCCCCAGGAACTTACCTGTCGGCTGTGTCCGGGGCTGGATATGCTTGAAGGACTGGATTGTGACAAAGCTAGGCTGCTGTTTTTCCCAACCTGAAAGACACCAGCGAAGTCCTCCTCAGACGCAGGCGCCAGCGGCGGAGAGACCCGCCGCCACCACGTGACGTAGCGTGACGCCAGCGGAGGAGCCTGCGCAGTAGGGCGCGCGCGCTCCTCCCGCTGCCCGGGACTCGGGACTCGTGTTTCCATCTTAAATGGCAGAGGAAGTGAGTGCGGGAACTTAATGATGCCCTTCTCATCCCAGAGGCAAAGCGGAATGGAGGGAAACTCATTTTTTTTTTTTGCAGAGGAATTAGGTTTACCTATTTACTTATTATTTTAATGGAGGTACTGGTGAGGACCTCGTGCATGCTAGCCATGCACTCCACCACTGAGCTATACCCTCCCCAGGAGGAAAGCTCTTAATTCCGCTTCCCAGACTGCAAGTTTCAGGGAGGAGGACTAAGCATCAGACTCACTCCTGGGAGCATTGAACTCAGCTTTTTCACCTGTGAGCGCAGTACCAGACCCATCTTGTCTCCAGCCCAGACTCCTTTGGACCAGCTGGGAATGAATGTCTGTGTCTTTTTCTGAGTCAGTTTTCCCGTAATACTTCTTAAGAAAAAAAGCAAGATGGCATTGGACGTCCCCTTCCAGCGGGAGGTGGAGCGGGGTCTTTCCTAGGAGGGCTGCCCTGGGGGCATGTGGGTGTGACGATCAGGCTCCTCCCCTTTCTCCGTGATTTACCTGGGCACTTAGTGGGCTGGGTCCTCAGGGGAGCACGGTACCCCAAGGCAGCTCCAATAAAGAGCTCGTTTTCTACCTTAATTCTAACTCGTCTTTGCAGAAAGACATCTGCCCAACAGTCGCAGTCTTTTTTTTTGTATGATTAAATATCTCCGTGGCAAATTCTGGCCTTACACCTACCAGACACAATTAAATAGATCCCCAGCTGGTCCCCAAAGCACATGTTTACCTGGAATTTCTCAACTTCACTCACGCCATGCCTCCTCCAGTCTCCTAACAGAAGCAACACAGATTCCAAAGGCTGTTCCCCAACACCTGGAGATCACCAGTGGTGACCCTGGAAAAGCCTTTTTGTAATAGCCTGGTGACAAGCATCCAGATATACCTGCATTAAAGAACCAATACTGCCTAGACCCAAGGTAGCTGTTAAATCCATCAGCTTTTTGGATTTCCCTCCTGACGAGCACTCTCTGATGGAAGCTTGTCTGGTCCTTTCACCACTGGTTTTGATGAATTCATGTTTACTAAACATTTCATATAGTCCTGCAGACCAAAGACTCAACAGAGCCACATTTACTCAATACAGAGGCACTTGATTAATACAGAGGCATAGAGGTTAAAAGCCCAGACTCCAGAGCCAAACTGCCTGGGTGTAAATCCCACCCCTATTATTTACTTTCTGTGTGACTGTGGGCACATTTCTTAACCTTCCTGTACCTTGGTTTACTCATCTGTAAAATGGGGGTAATAACAGGTGAATATACCTAAAGTGCTTGAAATAGAAACCATCCCATAAGAATGTGTTAGCTGCTAGAAATTCATCCAACATGGGTGACACTATAGCCTTGCTGCTTAGGGCTTGCCTGTTAGAAATGCAGACTCTCAGGATCCACCCTAGCCCTGCTATCCTGGAATCTGCATTTTACCAAGACCCCTCCCCACTGCAACGGATTCATGTGCACATTCAAGTTTACGAACCCCTGGCTCTGGCCTCTGTCCTGAGACCTGGAGGTGACATGAACCCAAGGTTTAGTCTCAGGTGGGGCCTTGTGGGTGCTGGCCCCCTCCCCTGAACCCCTGGAACTAGGGAATCTGCAGCTATGTCTGAGTGTCTGGGCTCTGATGAGAGGACCTATGTCCTCCACAACCCATACCTGGACCTCAGGTTGCAGCTTGTCTGGCCCCTGAGATCCAAACTTGTTTTTTCTGTACTTGAATCCCCCTCAAGATGTTCTCTTCGTGAGGTTAACAAGTCTCATATAAAGATGACGCAAAACAGGAAAACAGCTTTTTAACCACTGCCTCTCATCTCTCCAAAGTCCTCATCCCCAGAGGGGCCTAGGCTTCGGGACAGGCCCACTTAAGTCTGTGGCTGTGGACCTGGGGCTGGTGTTACAGTCTGTGCACGCTATCCCGGCTGGTCCCCCCTAGTCCCCGCTGGACTTGAACCCCGGGCCAGCCCCTCCCCCTTCTGCTTGCTCCTCTACCAAATGGCACCAGAGTCAGCTGGGGGGTTTCCTAAGTGGCTTTTCCAGCCCAAGGTGAAGACTAGACTTGAGGGTGAGAACAGAGCTCAAGGGAGAGAAACACATGTTCTCCTTGGACTAGGTCACATTCCCCCATCTCCCCTCACAATATTCCCTCCTCTTTGTACAGTGGCCTTGAACATTTCTGCATCAGTTGGTGTGAGCTGCAGGGTCCCTTTAGGAAGGAAAGTTATGTTAGGAGAAGGGAGCCTGGTAAAGCGAGAACAGCAGTCACCTGGGAGCTGGAAGCACGAGCTCCCACCCCCTAGGTGGGACCCAGGTCATCATGTAACTGGCCTGGGTCTCTCGTTCTTCCTAAGGGGCTGCCAAGAGATCAGATAAAACTGCCCGGCAACAGACATCTTCAATGAAATCCTCCTCAGAACTCCAGATTCACAATAGGGCGGGGCAGGAAACTCAGAATCTGTGCCTCAGTTTCCTCATCTGTAAGGTGGTGATTACAGCACTCACTGCACTGGTTTGTTGTGAGGATTAAATGAGGTTATACTTGTTTGGGACTTGGAACAGCACCTAGCATGTAGTGGGCACCGTAGAAAGTGTTTGTTAAATAAACTACTCTCAGAGCAGAGGGTGGAACTGCCCACAGGGCAGCAAGGACCGGACTCAGGCTTGCGTTACCTGTCTGGGCCACCTGGCTAAGCAGGGTTGCTCCCCAGCTCCCCCGGCCCCTCTCCCCAGGGCGGTGCTGGGAGGCTCCTGGAAGGACGGGTCCCTTACCTGCCGAGAGGAGGTGCTGTTAACGGGATCGGGCACCGGTGCCAGAAGGCTGGGCGGGTTCTTTCTGTGAACGCTATTCATTCCAGGCATTTTAGTGATTTTACAGGCTTTGCTACTAGAACTTGAGTTCTTACGCTTTTTTCCTTCTGATTTGTCAAAAGAGAGGGGCAGAGAAGACACGGCATTGTGTGAGGCCAGAGAGAGGTCCCCTGCAAGGGAGGGCACAGAGAGGGGACAGGAGTCACTGCTGCCGCCCACCGAGCCCACGTGTCTCACTAGGTCCGCGGGGCCGCTGGGCAGCGAGGTCCGTCCTGAGGGCTCCAGTTTGGCACTGAGTGGGCTCACCCCATTGTTTGAGTTGTGCATGGACAGACTGTTATAGGGAGCGGCCGCCTGATAGGAGTTCAAAGCGGAACTGGCATTCAAAACACAGTTCTTTTTGTGGGGCCCTGACAATGGGGACGAGAAGGATGTCTGCAGGGATAATGAGGAGGAGGAGGAGGAGGAGGAGGAGGAAGTCGAAGACTGCGGCTTCCTCTTTTTGTTACTTGGAGACTCGTCGCTACGGGCGGACAGGTCTTTGACTTTTGAGGATTTGCTGGTTTTGGTTTTGGATGGCTTGTGGGATGGGGAAGGTATGACAGCTGGTATCGGGGACACGGCAGATGGGGCCTTGAAGGTTGAGTCCATGATGCTGAGGGTTGCGGCCACATGAGGGAAAGCTGTGGTGTGTGACATGAGGGCGCTCGGGTCCGGCGATGTCACAAAAGCTGCATTTGAGAGCATGGCTGATGTCATTATGTAAGAAGAGGTGAGTCTCGAGCTGATGGGAGCTGAAGGAAGATACACAGCACTGGGGTTGCTGAAAGGCTGTAAAACGGATGCTGGAACAGGGGTGGTGATGTGGGCTGCTGGCGAGGGCATGGGGCTATCTGCCGCAGGTGGGATCTTCCTAAACATGAGAGAAGAGTGAAAGAGAAACAGTGAGAAATAGGCTTGGCATTGCTCCAGAAGCTCGATTAAGTGTGAGCATCAGGGCTACAGAGAAAACCCTGGTGGAACCAGACTATGGAAAATGAAGCCTTGACGGATGGCAAAATCTGAATTATGGCCCTCCCCTATGGTCCCCCCACATTGCAACATCCAGCAACCTAGTTTTCATCACTTTCAGGTTTTCACATCCTTTTCTCCATGCTTTGCTACTGGATAATGGCTGATTTGGGTTCATGAATCAAAGGCGAATGTTATTTAGAATATAAATTTCCCCAACCATATTCCTCTCCATTTTTTCCCCGCTGGCAGTGATGAAGGTGGTTTTTAATGAGGAGTGGTCATTTCACACTTAGGTCCTGGCTTGAAGTAAGAAGTGCGAGGACGGGGCTTTGCCACCTGCACACGTGGGCCAGAGCATCCCCCTGCACCCCTGCAGCTCTGCCCACTGCCTCTCAGGGCCTCCCAGCCCCTCCGGTCCCCTACCTCCCCACCCTGCTCTTGGCTGGAAGCACTCTGGGAAACACCTGTCTCCTCACAGGCCAGCGTCCTCCTGCCGTCTGCAGCCTCTGATTACCCTGCAGGGGGGCACGTCCACGTCAGCTCAAGCTGCTGGCCCTGTTTTCTCCTCTTCGCCTCACCCTGCCTCAGCTCTCACTCAGGAGCTATGACTGGGGCGTGTCTGCCCTCCAATAGGTCTTCCTGGCCCTTGTTTAGGAAGGGGGAAGAGAACGGGGACCCTGGTGGATCCAGAGAAGGGATCAGGAATTTCTAGTTTGTTCTGGAGATAAATGCAGGAGAACATACAGATGGGGCGGGGTCTTCCTGAAAGTTGGGGGTAGGGGAGAGTTGGGAACAAACTCTCCGTCTTCTACACTGTGGAGCCAAGGTGAGCACCAGGTGGCAGGTAACTCTCGGGGCCTCCTGGCAAGTTCTGTCTTTTGACTTGGTTGGCAGCAGCTTCTACTTCCAAACCATGACCTGGGTCCACGTTGCTGCTACTCTGGGGACCGGGAGGAGCATGGGGGCCTCGGGGGCCACCATCTATCCCTGACTTTTTAGGAAAGGATGCTGACTTCAGGAACCAGGTGAGTATTTTCAAACTGGCTCTTTCCTGTTTTTCACCTTGTTCCCCTCCCCGCTGCCCCTGGAAATCATTTTCAGTATAGCTGGACCTCCCCAGAAATTAGGAACCAGCTCTGCTTCTTGGAAAGCAGTGCTAAAGGGGTGCAGGTGTGAGAGGGGCCCTCCCACAGTCCCTTCTCCCCTTGGAGGCCCCCTCCTGGCTGCAGTGCGGCGTCAGGCCAAGGGGCCTGGGACCCTGCACAGAGGCCCTGCTGAGGAGGAAGTGGCTCTCCTGGAGCTGCTCTCTCTGAGGATTCAGTTTTCTGCCTGCAATTTGGTGGAGCCTATGGCTTCCATCCTTAGGGTGGACTTCAGAGCAATCCTTGAACATATAAGCGTAGGGTCCTTGAAAACATCAGACTGTGGAGATCACATACTAGAGAAAAATATTGCCGAACCCAGCGTGGCTGTGATGGTGTTTGAAAATCTATTTTGTCTCAAGCCTAAAGAAAGTAAAAGATCCTGTCAACACTAAACAAGTGCTTCATTAGTACCTGTTGCAATGAATGATGAGTAGATGAATGGATGGATGGATGGGTGGTGGATGGGTGAGCAGGTGATTTCTCAGCAGCCACGTAACTATGCATGCCGGGCCAGGACTCCCATAAATCAGACCGGGAAGGTCTACCCACGCCCTTGGAACTGTCTGGCACTGCACAACCCCTTCCTAATAGCCCCAGGGCCCATTTGTCAGAGCCCGCAGCCGCAGCACACCACAGTGTCTCTGCTGTCGGGTGCCTCCCGCGGTTCTAACAGGCATCCCACTCCATCTGGCCTTGACTCAAGCTTCTTCGTACCAGCTGAAGTACAGAGAAAAATCCATGTGGGCAGAGGGTTGGCAGTTACTTGTAATAAAAAGTTACTGACAAATACCGGGTAGCTCATTTGCAGAGGACCCCAATCGATGACCATAACTGGGGTCTACTCTGAGCATCCCGATTTGTCGTTTTCCCATTAAATAGTATGAATTCAGGCTTCAGCATGTGCTGACTGGCAGAGCTGGAGTTCCCAGGCTTCCCTGGCTGAACCTCAGCACTGGGATGGGTGCTGTTTTTCTGCATACTTTCTACCTCTTTCCTTCCTCTCCCTGCTCATCTTAAGTGGACAGCAGGGGCAGGAGGGGACATGGGGCAGGGGAGAGGCAGGGCAAGGGGCGTGTGGTAGCTCACTGTCCCCGGGAACCCCTCCCCCAATGCTAGATAGTTAATGTGCTTTTCTAGGTGCCAAATAGCAGTGGATTTCAGCTTGGCGGGCTGTACCCTGGCTTAAGCTCTGCACACTGGCCTAGGGAAGTCCCATCCAAAAGCCCACAGATGCGAATAAATTACTGACAGCGCCCCTCCTCCCCTGCCAGCTGGCATGGAGATCCAGATGCTGACCTGGCTGAAAGAGAATACTGTGCTGGCGTCTCCTGATGCAGAGTTAAATGCTTGTTAAAGAAAAAAGAGTCTTGGCCGTTCCTTTTCTTCCTAATGTCTTCCACGCCCCCATCGGCTGCCATCCCTCCAGGTTCGGGCCCGTCGGGGCCTGGGGTTTGGGCAGCGAGGTTGAGAGGGTAGCGGGGTGCTACGCTCTCCAGTGTTGACACCCAGGCAGCCCCAATGTTGCTCAGTGACAGCAGATTGGTTAGGCAAGTCCTGAAAAGGGGGGAGGGACCTGATGCCCTGTGGCTCGGGTTTCTGTTCCTGGGGAGGAAAGGAATATGGAGCTTGAGCTGACAGGACACCAGGCAGCGAAAGACAGATCAACACATTCCTTCCACGTGTCCGGGATTTACACTTCCACAACACAGGAGAGCAAAAAAGGGCTGTGGGGACCACCGGGCTGGCTGCCATGCTGGGGACACACGCGCAGAAGGCTCAACCATAGAGTAACCGAGAGCCCAGCAACCCCGCAGGCAGTGCCAACTTGCGGCTGTTTAGAAGGGACACAGGTCGATGTCAGGGGGGCTTTTAGACACATTGGGCAGTCACTTAGGTGAGAAGAATCGATAAGCTTCTCTTGTGGCCCTTTCCTACTTCACAGGAAGTGTCAACATGTGATCCTGTCTACTCTGAGAGCCTGCAGGCGCAGTGGGGCTTACTTCTCTTGGAAGTTCTGGAAGCTCCTTGGGCATCGTGGTGAACAGGGGCTGAGGTGCCATCACTGCCTGGGAGAGGGCAGGTTTTGAATTCCGTCCCCATCCTACTTCCTGCGCTTCACAGGGCAGGGGGAGGGGTACAGCACTGGCTTTCCTGGACCCTCCAGGACTAGAGCTGAGGAATCCATGGTTCTGTGAAAGATGCCATCTTCAGAGCTCACCTTTGTGGGAGTGGGGGCTGGGGACAGCCGGGGGGCTGGCCTGGCACTACCAAGTGGCCGGAATGGCAGTTCCTTGCATGCTGTGGTTTGAGAGGGTCTAGCCTGTCATTGTGCACAAGAGCATCTCCCCAAGACAAGAAGGCTGATTCTTCCCTTTTTATGAATCTATTAAAATGTAAATACATCGGGAGGTGTGGGAGAATAAAAGGACCTTAGAGAAATGGGACATAAGCTGAGATTGGGGTAGAGAGACGTACAGGTAGAGGTGAGAGGAGCGTCCTAGGGAGGTGGGAAGGGCCAAAGACAAGCTTAACCAACTTCGCAGCGTGGCCCAGGATCTGCCCTGTTGGCCGCTGTTATGTTCTTTTATCATGGGACATTAAACAATGACAAATTGGTCCAGAACCATGATGAAATTTTTAGTATTGACATCGTAGCATTAACATTACAAACAGAGGCATTTTTCTTAATATCCTTAAATGTTCTTAGTCACAGCAAAAAGGCCCTTGAACACTGTTCAATAAACAAGGTCTTGCCTAACACGTTTTCATTTTGTTTAGATTGCCAACTCATAAATGGTCGTGAAAGAAGACAAAGCTTAGCACACATCATACAGCCCCTGAAAAACTATAGGCAAG
This sequence comes from Camelus bactrianus, assembly GCF_048773025.1. Lineage (NCBI taxonomy): Eukaryota > Metazoa > Chordata > Mammalia > Artiodactyla > Camelidae > Camelus > Camelus bactrianus. Next base: position 76,491,079 of record NC_133545.1, read on the forward strand.
TCATGATGAGGGGCTGACATTGAAAAATCAATCAGGAACCCTGACTTCAGCATCATTTCATTCTATGGAAAGCCAGTTGGTGACATTCACTTAGCAAGCTGGGATTCAGACACTTGTGGGGCAACTCTGATCTTACACTGCACGAAAGCCGCTCACTTACTTCCACATCTGTGAATTCAAGTGTTTTTCTACCATGGAGTTTAGTGCGAATCGAAAACGGTCCCATCTTCTGTCGAACACATAGTACCCTCGTCCCATGAGCCGACTCCCGAATGAGCAAAACTGTGAAGAAAAAAAAAATTTAATTCTGATTACAGGTTAATAAGCTAATATACACAATACAGAGAAAAATAACATTTGCATAAAAGCACACAGGGGCACTATTTTCCTCAAGATAAAGAGAAGCCAACAGTGCTGAAACCAAAAATATTTCTGTGGTGCTTAGATCGCCTCGATTTTTTGCAGAACCTCACAGGATGACTCAATGATAGTGCCGTTCAGTCTTCTGTGGCAACAAGGGCTACCTTCTCCACACCTGGGATTGACCCAGCATTTTAGGTTGGGGGAAAAAAAAACAACAGCCTGTCCCATCAGCCGTCTTCTCAAGGAAGCCGGTGGGTCCCTGCTTCTCCTCACAGTGATGGAAGCTGCTGGTTCTGATGTTCTTTTGCCAACTGGTCATACCTTTTCTATCTGTTGTCAACAGAGCCACTTCACGTCCAGCTCAGCTAAACTCCTTCCTTTCCTGGTGCGAACCTCACCTCCCACTCCTATCAGCACGTGCAGGCAGGGCTTCCCCCGGAGCACGTCACTGCCTCCCAGCTTATGCTCATTCTGTTCCCTCTGCCTGCCATCCCCTTTCCTCTTCTCTGGGCCAGTTCCAACGCTCCCCTCCCTCAGGGCCCTAATCAAGACTTTATCTGACTCACCGAGCCACTCTGAACCCCCACCAACACCTATACACACTCCATGATGTTTCACCTGGGAATTACCATGTGGCTGTTTTACGTCATACAGGATGCCTCTGTGCCCGACTGGATTATAAATGCACAGGGCCAGGGACCCCACTTTCTTCTTCTTCCTCAGTCTGAGGATAGACGGGATTTAGGCTAAAGGATAGATGACACAGATAAGGTCCTACAAAGTGTTTAAAGCAAACTATCACATTTAAAACACAAGGCTGAAATACGAGCAGTCAAATGTTTAATCAACATCATTGATGATGCTGTTAGGACAACCAGAAGGCCAGCAGACAGAAATGCAAGCAGTGGCCTCCGCGAAGGTGACATTTGGCTGGTCAGAGCTCAGACGAGTCTGCAAATGACTCTATAACTCAAATGCAGCTTCTCCCCCGCCCCCAGGACTCCCCCAGCAGCTCCCTGGCCTCCATCCCAGACACAGTGCTGGGCTGGCACCCGTTCCACGAGCCCTTCCTGGAACAGGCCTTTGGAACAGTTCTTAGGAGGAAATGCAAGAACTTCCCTTTGTTTTGTTTCTGCTTATGTTTAGGGGGGAGGGGGGCTTGCGTTAAAATCTTGCCACCCACCAAATCTGGTATTCCTGCTGAAAAAACTCTTTTCCACACTTTGACATTAAGTGCTTCCTGGCCAAGCAAGAAAACATACAAAGGGAGTCCTCGCACACGGAGGCTGGTCCCCAGCAGCATGTGGGAGCCGGTCCAGGTCCAGACATATTTTCTTCCTTCATCTCCTTGCTAAAGACACCCTGAACAAGCGTTCATTACAAAAATGATTTAATGGATCAATTGGCCATGAGAGAAAGGGCAAAGTAGAGAAACAAATCCATGGCCTTTCCGTTTAAATCAGCAAAACATTAAGGGCACACAAACCTGCTGGGCCCAGAGCTGACCTCATCCACTGTGCCTGGCAGCTTGTCATCTGGACAAAGATCCTGACGTGCTGCAGAGTCTGGCAGAGCCCGGACTCACTTCCAGACTTGGAAGCTGGAGGCCCCTGACTGTCGGTGCTACCTGTGTCTCTAATTCAATACGGGAGCCAGGCGAAACGCCCTGAGAGGCTCCAGACCTTGGTCGCAGAATATGCCCCACGCTGGGCGGTAGAGGCCTGTGCTGAACACCTGGCAGACCCAACTGGTTGCCAGTCTCATCAACTGTCATCTCCGCTCTCCCCGCCCCTTCCTTGCTAACAGAACCACACTCTTAGTAATACCCGACATGGAGCAGTGAGCAGGGAAGGTGTGTCTCTTCCCAGAACCTTGGGATGAATCACGGCTGGTTTCATCCTGTGTTACTACGGTCCCATCCTTCTCTGCCACTGATTGGGCATGTGACCTTCTTCTGGCAGATGTGAGGAGGAAGATTTTCTTCCTTAAGAAATGACATAAGATAGCAGCTTAGAAGAAGACTCCCTTTCTGTTTGTCCCTTTTTACCCTTTGTAGAATACCACTGGGTGACGATGTGATATTGGAGCTGTAGCTGATGCTTCAAGATCATGCGTGAAACGTAAAGAGGATTGCAGAGATGACACTTGCTCAGGACTAGGGCGTCGTGGAGATGCCGAACCAAGCCTGGAGCCACTTACCTCTAGACTTCTTGTGATGTGAGGCCAGTCAGTGACCGAAGTGCATACACTTGTATGAGCTGAGTTTTCTATTACTGGCAGTCAAAGACAACCCTGATTGTCCCTATCTCTGTCCTGGCCAAGAGGCAGAGGCTCAGGCTGTTGGGAAAGCCCAGGTCACCATCCTCCCCAGAAATCGGAAGTGAATCTGGCCTTTATTCATCACACTGACAGAAGGGAAGAGGGACTCCCTCTATCTTGATGCAGGATTGATTTCACCTAGAGTCCATGAGACCTAGGGGTAGTCAGAGCTCATCTCGCAGAGCTCAAGCCGGGAGCAGAGCAAGCCGGCCGTGGGGGCCCACGTTACAGGCCTCCCCGAATTCGGCTCTGTGCTGGCGGCACCAGGCAGTCTTCTCTTACGTGCCCGTAGGGAAAACACAAACAAGCCTCCAGCTCATGGCCCTTTATACTTCCCACCTCAGTTCCAATGGCCTTGGCCTTCTGAATTGTTAAAGTGGACTGGGGAGAAACTGAGCTGACCTTTTCGTTAATCAGCAATCATGCTGACGTGAACTCCTTCCTCCCTTCCTACACGTGCGCGCGCGCGCGCGCACACACACACACACACACACACACTGGGTTCTGGTGCCATATGGTCACACCTCCTGGTAACAGTATAACTCAGAACCAACAGGGAGAAAACCGGCCAGGGCTGGCCGCTGGCACACTGCTCAGACAGACGGTTTCCAAAGCAAGTGGGCTAGACAAACTCTGGAAATCAGAGGCTCCATTTTTGATGGGCAAGGCAGGAAGGTTAGCTCCCTGGTCATCCTCTATAAACACCAAGCAGGATGGCTTCAGGGCGGCCCACAAGTACTCAGGGATTTAAAGGATTGTAATCAGCTGGGAGCCATTCCCTTCCCTTCTGTGATTTTCAAGGGGGCAATCATTCAACCCCAGGGGAAGCCCTTTCGTACAGCCCTGTCCTGGAGGCCTCTCCTGAGGAAGGATGCATTCTGACCCAATCACCTAAATACCGCAAAGCACAGGGGAGAAAAATGCCTGGACAGAAAGAGAAGGTGGCCTACCGCAAGAGGTCTAGGATGGTGGGTGGAGAAATGGCAGTCTAACTTCTCGGAATCGTCGGCCCCGTCCATCTCCCCCTCATCACTCGACAGTCGGCTGGCGAGGTCTCCTCCAACTGGGGGCAGCGGGGGTTCCGGAGTGTAGCCACTGTGATTTGAAGATGTGCTGCTGCTTATACTATTTGCAGATGATGGTCTAAAGGCAAGAGAGAGCAAACAGAATAAACTTTTCTGACAGAACAAGTCCCACCCAGCTTTACAGAGCTCGGGAGGCAGACCCATGAGCCTTCCTGATACATCAAGGAAGGGGGGTCAGTGGCAAATTGACACAAGGGGAAAATTCAGGCAGAGGGGATTAGCAGCCCCCAGCTCTCTACAGTGACCTGTTGGAGCTGAGGCTCTGCCCTGCTTGAACCTGGGCATCAGGGACAACTTCAGTGGATGCGGAATAGAAAATACAGGAATGTGACCGAGTTCATTTAACTTAAAACTAGTCTTCCATGAATTCAGTTACGAATCGTTCATTTGCATGTGAGGAACGTATTCCTGCCCTGAGGTTGCTTCTCTTTGAAAGTGGACCCTTATGGGAAGATGGACCAGGTAAACGAGTTCAAACCGACCAAACAGAGCTACTCAGCTACGGCTTTATGAATTTCTTTTCATACTGGCATGAAAAAAATGTTTTGTCCCAGTGATGGGGCCACAAGTTCCTTACCCCACAGCCAAGCCTGTTTCTTAATATCAAGCCACATGTAGTTTAACTGTATCTTCTGAGGATGAATGTTTTCCATCTAACAAGCCACTAGACAGACCCACGGGCTGGCATGGTTGACTCAACAGTAGGTGTTGAAGAAATATGTTTCTCAGTGAAGGAATGAATGAATTCCATGTGTATAAACAATCCGACAGATCGCATCTCAGTTATGGCTATAAGCTTATAGAAAAGCAGTGTCATAGTAAGAGGTGGCACTAACGTTTCCTAAGCAGTAAAAAACAAAACAGAACAAATGTCCACGTCAGTAGAAGAACAGTCAGAGTTAGTTGTTGGCTGTTTTTGCTGCTTTTCCACTTTCACCAGGTGATGGGCCAGGGAGAAAGATCTGGAGAAAAAAGAAATTTTGAAGGAAAAAAAAAAAAGGCTTTCCGCATTCTGCTTTGGAAGCTGCCCCCGCAGATTTCATGAAGCAGCTCTGCTGACGTGTCCCCTCCTCCCTCATTTTCACTGTGGACGCTCTGTCGTTTTGAAATCTTTCTCAGCGTCGAATACTTGACTTCAAACCAGACCCCCAAAGCACAGTCGTACAAAAATAAAGCCACAAAAGCAGATCAACCCACAAATCCATCCATAGATGAATGGATAAACAAAACATGGTACATCCACACAACAGAATGTTAGTTAAGTCTCAAAAAGGGAGGAAATTCCGATACATGCGACAACATGGATGAAACTCAAAGATACTGTGCTAAGGGAAATGAGCCAGTCACAAAGCACACGTACTGTAGGATTACACTGATACGAGGTACCTAGACTAGTCAAATTCATAGAGACAGAAAGTAAGACAGAGGTTAGCAGGCGCTGGTGAATGGGGAGTTAGTGTTTAATGGCAGAGAATTTCAGTACTGGATGATGGTAAAACTTCTGGAGATGGCTGGAGATGGTGTTGGTTGCACCACAACATGAATGTACTTAATGTCACTAAACTGTACCCTTAGAAGTGATTAAAATGGTAAATTTTATGTATGTGTATAATGCCACAAATAAAGAAACCCACAAAATCCTCAGTTAAGGCCACAGGTAGTTTTCCAGCGTTACTACAAGAACTCTGTGGTATGACAATTTATTATTGAACATCACCTTCCTATACTTACAAAACAAAGATGCCATTCATTCCACAGGTCAAAAGTCTATAGTCCAGAGACCCCATCTCCCCAGGTGCATCCCCTACTCTCCTGTGTCAAAAGGGCAACACCACCACTGCCTGCTTACAGCTGAAGACCCAAACGGTGAAACGATTTTGATGATGCACAAACATAAAGAAAGAAAACAGCATTTATGACCCTGTCACTCAAGAGCCAGGGCTACTCCCATTTGGGTTTATATCCTTCCAGACCTCTTTACTATGCATTCATGTGTTAAAAAAATGTATTAAAAATTTTTTTTAAATTGAAGTGTAGTTGATTTACAACGTTGTGTTACTTTCCAGTGTACAGCAAGGAGGCACGTGCATTTTTAAGCAAGAACTAGACCACACTGTATATAGTATTATGCTTTTTTTTTTTAACCTAGTGATGTTGTAGAAAACTTCCCATGTATAGAAATCTATCATCATTTTTAATATCCCCCAGTATAGTATTCCACAGTGTGGACATATCATCATTTACTTAACTAGCCTATTGATGGAGATTTAAGTTGTTTCCATAACCCCTTTTTCAAGCCCCAACATGATAGGACCTCCCCATCCTGCAGGAGATAAAAGTGAGCTGGATTTTGTTATATATAATAATAGTATCATGGTTTTAAAGGAAAAGACATTTACTTTTTAGAGATGCCCTGGAAATCTTTAGAGGTGAAATGCCAAGATAGTTGCAATTTACTTAAAAATGTATCACTAAAAATGTAGATGAAGTCAATGTAATTGCAAAATATTAATATTACAACTGTTAAAACTAGGTATGCAGGTGTTTGTCATGGTATCCTCTCTACTCTCTTGTACATGGGGAAAATTTCATAACAGAAAGACAACACAAAGAAAGAGAGCTGGTAGTACAGGTGCGTGTAGGAAAGTGGCTGAAGAACTTCCTGTAAATGGAGCAGGTGGACTGAACACATTATCTCTTCTCCCCCAAAACAGTGTTCAAAATCACGGTAAAGGGACACCAAAGGCATTAGTGCCGAGGAACAAGGTCAACGGAACTATGCTGAGAGTTGTGGTGATGACTTCCCAGCCTCCACTCAACTAGTCACGGGACTCTCATTAACCTTGTTAATGACTGGTTTGGAGAAGGGCATGAGATATCAAAGAAAATACATTTGGGGGACTGGGGGGGCATTCGCAAAGGTTTTTCTCACTTTTAAAAAGAGACACAAGGAAAAGGTGGTTTCCACCTTCTCCTGGATGTGCCTGGAAGCGCTGCAGCCATCTTGCTACCGACTCTGAAGGTGGAGCCAAAGGACTGAGGCGGGTGGAGTAACAGAGGGGCAGAGAAGGAGAGCCAACCCCTGATCTTTGGGGACTGGTACCCTGGCACCTCTGGACTTCTTGTCACCTGCGGTGAGAAATGTCCTAATTGTTGGGTGTTTAGTAAGCAAGGTTTTGTGATACTTGCCCGTGAAGTGTCCCAACTGATATGAGTGTGAATAAGATTTGAACCCATTTTAAGACAACGGGCTGTGACTGGATGAGTGTTAACTGACCTGCCACAGAACCTCTGAGAAGCGGGGCACCTGGAGCACCTAGGGCCGCAGAAGTCCGAGGTGAGGACTAAACTGAGCGGGAGAGCCGGAAGTCAGGTGACCGTTGGACCCACAGGTCATCACTACCACTCCACACAGCCAGGTGAATTGCCATCGCCCCTGCCAACCCCCACCCCTCAATCAACTCTCTAACAACTAAAGAGACTCTAGATATGGGGCCACCAGGCTCAGCAGAGACCAGATGGGGGCACAGGGCTAGAAACAGGGGGGTTGTGGGCTGTCCCTGGCCAGATCCTTAGTCACCACTCCCAGAACGCCTGCTGCCAGGCACACCAGCAGGCAGGATTCTTCCCTTGGAAAACGCAATGGCCCCAGAGAAAAGGCTTCCTGCCACATCTTGCCTTTGGGAATCCTCCAGTGAAGGCTGACTGGTGACGTGATGACCTTTTGGTTGACAGTCCTACACACAGACCTCCAATCCACCTGTCAGAGCCTCTCTTCTAAATATGAATGGTTAGGGATCACCAAACATTCCTGGAACACCTTCAGCATGATGCTGACCAACCAAATACCAAACGCACGAACACCTACAAGAAATAAACTTGGGGGAAATGAAGATAAGGAAAGAAAGAGGAAAAACTAAGAAACCTATCTTCAAAGATATTAGAATGGTATCATCTCTGCCAGTGACAGTCTCTTGCAGGATATTATAAGAAGCAATCAGATAAGAAGAACCAGATCCTAAAACTTAAGTAAATCATAAATATTTTAATATCCAGTTTTGAAGGGAAAGTAAAAAATCTTTTTAGAAGTGAAATAAGAGATTGAGAGAAAATAGGAGAAAAGGTAAGAGAAAGAAAAAGACTAAAGCAAACAGTACAACATCCAACTAACAGGAGGTTAAGAAAGAGAATAAAGGCAATAGTGGGGAGAAAATTATTTAGGGAGTAATACAGGAAAATATCCTAGAAATGGGTGTTTCCAGATTGAAAGGATCTACTGAGTACCCAGCACAATGAATGAAAAAAGACCAACATCAAGGGTGATTCCTGGGAAGTTTCAGAGCCCCATGCTTCAGAAATAAAAACTGAACCAGAATGATATTAAACATCTCAACAAAAACTTCTGATACCAGGAGCCCAATGGAAAAATGGTCTTCAAAATTCAGTAGAGAAATGATTTTCAATCCAGTTATATACTCAGAGAGCTTAACAATTAGGCATGAGGGTAGAATAAATACATTTTCAGGCGTATAAGGATGCTACACATTGCCCTCCCACTCCCCTTCACAGGAAGCTAATGGAAAAGACACTCCATCAAAATAAAGGAGCAAACCAAGAGAGAAGAAAGCAGTAGGATCCAGGAAGCAGGTGCTCTCACACAGAGAGGGTAGAGAGAGTTCCAGGATGGCAGGAACCACTGTTTTTCACTCTATTTGAGAACTATTTGGTTTTGAACTAGGTGCCTATTACTTTGATTCTAAAAACAAAGTTTTGTTGCAGAACATCATGAATGTGTCTAATGCCATTCAATTGTACACTTAAAATATTTAAGATGGTAAATTTTGTTATGTGTGTTTTATCACAATAATTTTTAAAATAACTCTATTTTATACAATAATTGGATTTAGTATTTTTAGAGGTAGTATTTGCAATACACACCATTTCCACCTAAAGGAGTGAAAATATATATTAATTAAATATTCCATGTTCTTAAAACAAAACAAAAAAAAACAAACAAAAAAATTCACAAATTTTTGTTAAGAAAAAAAATTAAAATGGTTGAGACACTCAACAGTAAGTCCAGTTGCCAGAAAAGAGAGGATGTGAGGGGAGGAGAATCATGGAGAGTGTCAAGTTGAACATGGAAACTGTGAGCTCTGGAGCAGAATCAGCCCTGAGAGCAAAGACAGAGACTTGAGTGATGATGGTGGACACTTGTGTGCACATGCACAACGTGAAGGAAGAGCCCTCGGGCTTCTCCTTCGTAGCATGTCTCGCTCGGGTGCAAGCACCCTCCCGGCGATTATGGAGTGGCGGCTGCTTTCAAGACCTCCCAGCTCTGATCGCTGCCCTGGAACCTGCCTGTGTCTCAGAAAAGCCAAGGCGAGGAGCGATGGTGAACGGGGCACTTCGCCAGGAGAAAGTGTTGGAAAAGTCATGCAAGTGCGTTAACCTGCCACCCAATCTTTCTTCCCCAGCACTACGTCACCCTCCACTCTCCACGTACCAGTCTGGTCTAAAGACCGTACATGAGATGATGGCTCCTGTCCAGTTTCACTCAGGAAAACTCAGAGAAAGTCCCTCCCCCACCCCTCACTTTGAGGAAGCATGAGCATCAGTCTGAGTGCTTTGGGGAAGAGCGCGCAGGGCGATTGACCTTAACTGTGTCCCTCCGAAGTGTAGCCGTGTCATGTGCATTGTCTCCAAGTTACTCACTGCCTTAGGTGCGCATAATTATGACCCACATTTCTCAGTGAGGACACTTATTAGCCAAACTAATAGGAGGTGGAAATGAGACTTCAAAGCCCCAATACTAAGAAATGGCTGTAGAAAAAGTACAGGAACAAACTTAAGACAAGGAGAGAAACGGCTTCCAGGTTGGCAATAACACTGCCTAATGCGTCACGAACGGAAGCTGCTTTCACTCCGGACTCATCTCTGCCCTTTTCCAGGTATCTAGGACCTTCTGCCTCTCTCCCCACTGCTCCTGTCAGTCTAAGATTCACCAGTGTTTGCCACTTTATACTTTAAGATGAGATGTGCGAGCATCTATGAGACAGAGGGGAGCGTGCCCAGATCTTGTCAGCGCTGATCCTGCAGCCGACCTTTCCTCCCGCCCTCCTGGGGGCCAGGGCCTGGCTTGTCACAGCCCAGCTCGACCCTCTGCCCTTCTCCCCCTTCCAACAAGAATCCTGATAGTTTTGGTTGTCCTGGTCACCCTCAGCCTGTGGGCTCTGTGGGGCAGGTAATGTGCTCCCTTAGAGTTGGGGACAAAGAAACAGAGATATCGGTATGTTATTCAAGAGCCCCTGGGTTGAGGACCAGAGGCCAGGAGGACAGGTGAATGGAAAGCAGGCAGCACCAAGGCCCTCACTGACTCAGCACTGCTTCCCCATTGACACCACCAGCCCTCGCTGACTCAGCACTGCTTCCCCATTGACACCACCAGCCCTCGCTACCAGCTACCATACCTGAGCACTTATCAAGAGCTTGGGACTTTACCTACCATCATTTTTCTTATCTCCATCTGACAGGTGAGCAGTTTGAGGCCAGAGAGGCAAAGAAACATGACCCTGCTCACAGGGTGAGCAGACAAGGAGTTGAACCTTGTCCTTCCATCCTGTTCCGATCCTTGCTATCTAACTTTCACTTTTCCAATCCTGGACCCCAGTCCCTCTTTGAGGAACAGAATGGGTTGCAACTCAGAAATATGAGAACTGGAGTATTCTCAAGGTTACCCAAACGGTATTTAAGAGATAAATTCACACATGTTAGCATTCCCTGCAAGAGAAATTCACAACTGGGGAGGGGGGTACCCTAATTCCACTCATGTGTAATGATTTTTTTTTTTTTTTGCCAATTACAGGTAATGAGTGTGAATGAAACAGCTATTATATTTATATCATTAACATGAGGGGAAAAAATGTTGAGCACATTAACTTCTAATCATGCTTTTTCTTTCTTTTTTGGGGGGGTAATTAGGTTTATTTATTTATTTATGTGTGTGTGTGTGTGTGTGTGTGTGTGTGTATTTTAAATAGAGGTACTGGGGGTTGAACCCAGGACCTCACGTATGCTAAACACACACTCTACCACTGAGCTATACCCTCCTGCCTTGATTATGCGTTTTAAATCTCTGATTGTATGGGGTTTTGTCTGAACTGAAAACAAGTGAAAGAGGATGTTACTTCCCATGAACTTTGGAACAGAGCTCACCCCTGAGTTTTTGGTGCCTTCATCATCAACTTTGAAAAGCATCCTCAAAAATTATTCTCTTACCAACATTTGTAATGTGTTTCTTTGCTTCTCCCTTCTATTCAGAAACATTCTCTCTGCTGATTAACCTCATCCACTCTCTTCTGCTTCCCTAAAGAACATAAACACTTGGCATTTTTCTGTTGACAAACATTCTCCTGAAAATTAAACCAAAAAGGAACAGAAAGAAGCAGCTCTTAGGGCTCTACTGTCTACTGTTTCATTTTTTTAACGGCTGCCCCCTGGCTTCTCTGTTAAGCCAGGTACCACTGTTTAGGTGAGAAGTGCCTGCATCAGTCAAAATTGATGGAGAAATGTATAAAAAAGAAAAGAGAGTTTTCAAACTGAGTTCCCTGGAGTCCTTGGGGAATCCAAGATGGTCCCTTGGATGGGCTGGGGGACAGTGGGCTCTGGGCACATGTGCGATGACAGCAGGGCTGAGCTGGCTTCCGGTGGAGGCAGGTCTGCTCTTATATTGGGTACCATGTAATGTTTTGAGGCAATAAAAAAATTCCTCAGCCACCAAGAAGTTTGAAAACAACTGTATATAGAATTGAAGCCCCTCCTAGAAGCTTGGAACAGAACTGTCTCCTCAACTCTAAAGCAAGGGTAATATCCTTCACCAACATTTAGCATTACAGTGAGAAGTCATTACAAAATGATCTTGCAACGTGAGGAGTGGCAAGGAAAGTGGCCTGTAAATGGATGATGACGATGCAACAATGACTGTGATGATGGAAATGTGTGGGTGGTGATTCCGTCCGACTCCATCCTCCCGGATGCCTGAGGCTGAGGTCTGCGATTCTGAGAGAGGGGCTCTATTTGTCACATGGGTCAGGCTCACGTCAAAGTGGAAGGTGGAAGAGATCCTGGTGGATCGGTAACAATGACCATCAAATATCTGCTTTTGCTTTAAAAATAAGTTCCTTCCCCTTCTTTCATAACTACGTCCTCTTAATGCCCACTGGCTGGCTGGACAATCACTCTTTGAGACTCACTGTAGGCACTAAAAATCATCAGATGGGGGAGGGCATAGCTCAAGTGGTAGAGTGAGTATTTAGCATGCACGAGGTCCTGGGTTCAATCCCCAGTACCTCCTCCAAAAATAAGTAAATAAACCTAATCACCCCCCCCCAAATCATCAGATGATACCACTACCTGCACTTCTCATACTATATTATTAATGTTCCCTTTCTATGATCTTCTGGATTTTGAGTCTCATCTTCTAAACTCTAAATTCTTGAAAGGCAGGATCTGGTTTCATTCACCTTCCTGGGCCCCTTGGTTAAAGAGCAAGCACTCAATTAATATTTTTGAAGGAGGGTTCCCTGTCCTATTACCTAGAAATTGGTCTGTGGCTCAATACGGCACTCCACTACCCATTAAAACACACATGTATGGATTCTAAATCCCTCTTAATCCAAATGGGGTTTGTTCTCTCTTCTTTCCTTTCTGTCCAGGACAACCAAACAACCCCCCGTAGAGGTGGCTTAGCTTCCTTGGTGTGGAGGGAAACGTAAGGACAAATAGCCTCTGTTACGCTAATTTCCCCTTCACCCTGACCATCTCTGAGAGTTGGGGAAAAATGCACAAAATATGACAAGTAGGTTCCTAAGCTGTGCTGCCCACCCATGCCCCCAGGCTTCCCCTACTCTCTGCTCCAGGAATCTCCAACTAATCTAAAACCCCAGGCAACCAGAAAGTTACCCGGTGGGTGGGTGTCATTCTTTCAGGCATTCACTTCCAGCTTACTATTGCTCTGTGAACAACCCACGCCATCTGATATGGGTCTGCTCTGCAGGGTGATGATGATGGCAGTGATGACGACAGTGAGGATGACAATCGTGGCAGCAGTAAAATCCACCAAGCGCTACACGTCAGGCACTGGGCTGAGCCCCTCCCGCCCACTCTCTGGTTTGAACTTCACAACCGCCTCACGAGGGAGGACTATTGCCACTGCCATTTCACAATGTGCTCAGACCACACACAACCCGGCCAGGCAGAGTCACCTGACTGCGGGCTCCAGGCTTCCTCACCAAGGTGGGACTTACCTGGGAAGCACAGAGTTAAGGGGCCTGGATTTCGCAGGGGACGCGACTTTAGGTTCTGGGCCTGAGGTCCCTGAAGATCCCGGCAGACAGTCCTGCGCCGGCCCGGGCGCGTTTGGAAGTACTTCCCTCGCCGAAGTCAGGAGATGTTCTTTATCCTTAACTTCTTTTTCCCGGGACTTGGCTTTGTGTTCCGCCAGAAGGAGGTCAAACTGCTTTTTCCGGCCTGGGACTGCCCTCCGATGGCTTAGGGAATGTGTCTAAGGAGAAAAGAGACGGGAAGCACAGCCTCTTTGATCAGCACATAAACCTGCTTCCCCGGGCCCTCCATCTCAGAAACGGCAATTCATAGGAATTTGGAGGTGCTTGAAAAGTCAACTTCAAGGCAACGGCTCCTGTTCTGGCTGGGAAGAGGTAGAGACCACACAAATGCAACCATGCCCTACACTCCTGGCATTAAGAAGCCAAAGCTTCCTCCAAAAAAAAAAAAAAAAAAAAAAAAAGCACAAGATGACGAGTTTCAGCACAGAACCCACGAGAACCTCTCTGATGAAAGGCAATGGTGAGGGCGTGCTGGAGTTAATCCAGGTGCAGGTGGGGGGCTCGCTTTGGCCCAGACACACGGACCCACCAAGCAGAGAGGGCCACAGCCTCCATCCCAAGAGGCATTAGCCGTTCAGTAAGAAATATGGGGCTGGGGGCCACCTGACGGCGGCCGCCTTGGGTCAGCTGTCCCCTGGCCACCCCGGCGTGGCCGGATCAGGGGCGCGGCGGCTCGTCCTCCCCTCCGGGGCTGCTTTTCAGGGCGCTGCCGCCGCTGCCGCCGCTCCTGCATACATTAAAACGTAGCAGGGTTTAGAACCGCCTGTGAGTGCCTATAAATACAATTTACTGTCTGGCCTCACAAGTAACAGGGGAAGCCTATTTTTTTTTCCTTCTTAAAAAGCCAGCCAGCTTGAGGCAGGCACTCTGCTACCATGGAAGAGAAGAAAGCATTTCCCTTACAAAGAACAGCTGGGGGTCATGTCGAGGCTCCACACCCTGCCGTGTGCAGAGAGTGGCATGCAAACATTTCGACAAAGGCCCCAGCGAGAGCAGGAAGTATTTTTTATGGAAAGAGAAATACCTTGCAGGTGAGGGATCTTGTGCAAGGTTTCTTTGTCTCGGGATCCAATACTCCACAGTGTTTATTTGGGTCAAATTCTCTCTCTGGTTTAAGAAACAAACAAAAAATATAAGAAAAAAGGAGACTAAATAGGATTTGGCATTAAGACTACATTTTTTAAAAAATGCACATTTGCACCAACAAGTGAGACATTGTCAGGCAATCTGGTTTTTGTTTTTTGTTTTTTTTCCCAACCAGCTGCTAAAATGTTTCAGAACTGCTGGGGGAAGATGGCGCTTCCCTCTGAATCCCAGAGTTCCCAAGTCCAGCTTCGGCAGGGATGCACAACGCACAAGGGGATAGGTGGGGGTGGGCACCGGATGGAAAGGAGCCACGTTGCTCTCACACTTTATTTCACTCCCAACAGTTCCCCAGGTATCTGGCACTTTGGGCATAGTTGGCTGCAGACCAAGGAGAGCCACCTGAGGCCCAAGGGCCACTTTTTCCCAGGGGCAGCTCCAAGAATACAACACCCTCCCTCCCCTGCCCTGCCTCCCTGCTAGTTTTAGCCGTTTAAATGTCAGAGATTATTTCTTGACATGTCAGTGTGACCTGCCTCTCTCCTACTTTGCAAAGTCCTCAGCTTTCCATGCAGCCTCGCTGGCTGGAAAAAATCATTTCCCTGATTCAGAGATATTTGGGCAGCATCACAGGCAGGGGCACGGGAGAAGGCTGGATGTGGGCGGGCCTGCTAGTCTCGGAGCTTGCTCTGCCCCCTGCACGGGGTCTGCTGCACCAGGTGGGAATGAGTACTCTGGGCAAGCTGTCCCTGCGGGATGAAGGCTCACTAAGGGAGGGAGGCTCTCCCGGATCCGGCCATCCCGCTGGATTGCAGACAGCGCCTGTCGAGGTTACTTCTAAGAAACCTGCTCTTTTTATGCCCCTTCTGGATTACAGAAATGCTCTCCTCCCCTGGAAGATGAGAGGACATGAGGCAACTTCTTAAGGACCCTTCAGGCTTTAAAGTTCCACTTGTTGATGGCCTGTGCCGTTTCTGGAAGGCACCTAGCAAACACAAGTCCTGCAGGGCAGGAGTAAGACAGCTCTTCTGGGCATTCAGGGAGACGGGCAGCAGTGCTGGTGGGCGGCTGGGTGGGGAGTGTATATAAACTTGGTGGAATGTCTCCTTAAGGGCCTCAGATGGCTGCAAGCTAAAAAGAGGTTGCCATGCCTGAAAAAGTTTCTGAACTTGGTAAACTCTGACCATAATAAATGAATGCATTCTATTTTTAAAAGAAGGTCTGGGAGCTGTGGGGTGTTTGCAACAGTGGTGATGATGATGTTTGCCATAAAACCATTTTCATATCCAAGACAAATTTCCTGATTGGCTGCATCCTACCCCTTCTTTCGCTTTTGTCTTCTGCTTCTTCTTCTTTTTTTTCCCTTCACTTTTAAGAACAGAAAACTGCTATGCCTAGAGAAGCCCACTCCCCTGTGAGCCCTCTCCGCCCACCGAGGAGGGCCTGGGCATAGCCCCCAGGCCACCTGGTGTGAGTCCTTTTCCTTGGGCCTGTCGGAGTCAGACCCCAGCCCAGATCCACACCAGCACCCCTGCTGGCCTGGAATTGGGCAGGTTGTTTGGCTGGGGGCAGGAGGTGGCTGCCAAATGTGAAAGTGACAGAGAAATAAGCAAAAGACCCAATGAGACAAAACTACCAACAAACAGCAAAAATAAATAAATTAATTAATAATAATAAATTAATTTAAGAAATCCCCAAACAACTTCAGATTAAGGTGCAGGCTGGACACTGTGGTTATGCTTCTGCCAGGACAAGAAAGCACAGCCTCTGGACACGGGGCCCAGCCAGGCCTCCTGGATCGTCCAGGGATGCTGCCTCCTCTGTGGAGTGAAAGTGAACCCTCTCTGCAGGAAGAGAGCCAGGAGCTGGGAGCGCTGTCTGCAGTGAGGCCCCACACCCTCCAACAGAGCACCAGGCTCTGCCTTTCTTTCCGGATGGAGGGTAAATAGGACATGGAGAGGTTTTCAGGGTAAAATAACTGTCATTTGAGTGCTTTGGGTCTGAGGTACTTTTAAGAAATAAGTGTTTTTAAAGTTACAGATGTATGATAGAAAAACTGAAATACAGAGAAATGCAAAGTAGAAAATAAAAATGACCCACAATTCTTGGGCACTTAGGAATTACGCTCACACCAGAGGACATAGCTTCTCTCTCATAGGGTGGCTTTCTCTGCACAGCTGACCCTTGAACACGGGTTTTGAGCTGTGCAGGTCCGCTTACACGCAGGGCTTTTTCAACAGTAAATACTGTAGTACTACAAGATTGGAGGTTGGTAGAATCTGCGGACATGGAGGAACCACAGATATGGAGCACTGACTATAAATGACATGGGGATTTTCGACTGTGTAGAAGGTGGGTGCCTCTAATCTCTGAGTTGTTCAAGGGTCAACTGTATTTCCTTTTTTTTTGGTTAACATTTGAGAAATGCCTATGGTGTATGAAGAAGTTATAACTTTTCTTGGTCTTTTGGAGAAAGCAGAACTGCCAGGTTTCCCTCTACATCAATCCAAAGCAAGTATCAGCCACGTGGGGGCCCCCAAGGGCAACCGTTGCCTCCAGGACTGGCTGTGTGCACCCTTCCAGGCACCCCAAGTGCCTACTCACATAACTAAGTAGATCAGAGAGAGACCCCTCTGTACCCCTCCTCTGTGCCAGTCCCAGTGTTCCCAGGAAACGGGAATTCCAACCTGCTTGTGTGGGAAAGGCAGTTGTGGCCCCAGACCACAGAATCAACCTGGAAACCAACTAGACCAAAGGATAGAGAAGGGCAGACGGCACCAGTGGGACTGTCCCAAGCCTGCTCTGAGCTACTGTACGCTCTCGCTGTGGGTTGTCCGACTTCATGGCTGTGAGGCTTTATGGAATCCGAGGGTGCTTCAGCCTGTAGGCATGATGACAAGAGTCTCAGAGTCCACAGGCTGCTGCTGGGGGCGCAGAGCCTCCTGCTTTGAGGTCACTAGGGTGACTCCCATCAAGTGCTGAGCTGAACGAGGGACCTCATCTGGCCCGGGAATAAGAGAACCAGCTCTCCTTTGCATTTTTAGGTGAAGGGGTCCTGTCTGCAGGTAAACAGTGTGTTCCCCTTGAAATGAAACAGACCTGCTTAATCATAAGGACGCATCACTCGCTCTTTACGGACGTCACTCAATTGCAGTCTGAGCATCAACCAGACTCTAGTGACACAGACACGTACCTGAAAGTCTCCTGTAAGGCTTGTTGTTGTTTTTGGTGCCATTCTGGTGTTTCTTGTCTATTGTGGAGGACAAAATCCCTTTGCCATTTAAGATCTTCTCTGGGGAAGGTGGCACTGACTTGGACATCGAGACCGGCTTAATTAAAGACGGGGCGGAGACGGCAGAGGATGGGGTGGAGCAGGAGGTGACCGCAGTAGTGGTTGTAGAGTTCATTTTGACATTGGCACCATCTGCCTTCACTAGGTTAGGAATTTTCTCTAAGCTGACTACGGGAACTGGAACGCTGAAAAATAAATGAACAAACACACACAATTGCCTTCTTTGATACATCTGGTCTGCTGAGAAGATAGCCCCGCTTATCATTATCAGGACACCTCCTTATCTCTTATTTATACTCCTCCTACAAGCGAGCAGCATGATTCCAGTTTTGATGGGAGATTCGTGCCTTGGAAAGGACCAACAGGGGGTGTGAGGCTGGCACAGCGCCAGGGATGGCATCAGAGCTGACTGATGACCGCCTGTACCAGCCGTCCCCATAGATCCTGCAGCTCCCCCCTTCTCAGCCCCTTTTGTTGGCAGTCTGGGAGACAGCACCTTGGGCAGAACAAGGCGCCTGCTGTGAGGCTCAGGAAGCGATGCTGTTTGTCCCCGAAGACGCCCCGAAGTGCCACTGAGCCTCTTGCTGGATCACGCCTCCTCCCCTGCTGCTCTGCTGGTCTCCCACCCGGGCGATCGGGCCTGACATCTGCTTAGCTGGAGTGCTGACAGGCTCACACCACACGGAGGCCTGGCTGCAGGCCAGCGGGCCACGCTACACACTGTCGGAGGACTTCTGGATCACTCGTATCCTGGGGATGGGCTCAAATTGAGTGAGACACCATGTAACGTTATCTAACATTCCATTTCAGGCAGCTAGTTATGTAAATAGGCAATGCTCAAGGCTGGCAGGTGAGAGGATGAATTTTAAGAAGACAGAGCACAAAGGTGTATGTCTGCTCTTCAGAATCTGTCACCTTAGCCCCACGTCCCTGCCACTTCTCCTGGAATAGTTATTGCATTTGATTTCTGTGCATTTCAAGCTGGAGGACCGTGTGTCTGGAGGGGCTGTAGAGGACTCTGTCTCTGGGTCTTAAAAGATGAGATGAAATGAATAAGCCTTGCTTTGGTTCCCAAACTAGATTCCCTTTCCTCCTTGCAGGAGGGCAGAATGCTAACACTTCAGCCCCCAATTGTCTGAGCTGCGAGCGGAGCCGACTTGGCTATCTGAATGCCAAATGGGCTAGAATATGGCTCAGACATGCCTGCAGACAATGTAGGGCATGAAAGGCAGGCTGGTTTTGCAGGGGAGGAGTCTCATCTGTCCACACGGCTGGCTGGCTTGTCCTTCTCTAAGATCCATTCAGAAATCATTTCTTTGGTCAGTCTGTTTGTGACACTATGTCAGCAACCCCCCAGCCCCTGCCTCTTTTCTGACTTTGAAACAGGATCCCAGATGTTATTTATAGGTCTTCACCAGTGGAAGGGCACCGAGAGGTGGAGCACACTCTGCCGGACTTCAGACTGCCCCCTGGGACCCTGTGCTTTCTTGGCCCGAGGAAGCATGGGGTGGGACTTCAAGTCCCATGTGAGGGGAAACGGGAACAGTGGATTTTAGTGATACACCCAGTCATGACGGTCCTGCCTTTGATCAGTGTCTCAGTCACGGAGATACGGCTGAACTGCTGCTACATTCTATTTAATGGCAATTCTCAAAGCACTCACATATCGCTGAAGAACAGCACAAGGAGCCCTTGAAAAGTCAGCACACGAAGAAGCTGTAAAGATATTACCTGGTGAAATTAGAGCTGCATTCCTGATTTCTTCCAAATGGTAAAAAATGCAAAGCCATGGGATATGGAATTCTTCCAGGCTCATTCCTTCACTCAATTTTAAAAGACACAAATTACAGAAATCAGGGTCACAGACAGATACCTGTACATCATGTTCACAGCAGCATTATTCACAATGGCCAAAAAGGTGGAAGCAACCCAAATGTCCACTGATGGATAAATGGATAAACAAAATGCAGTGTATACATACAATGGAATTCAGCCTTAAAAGGGAAGGGAATTCTGACACATGGATGGATGAACATGGAGGACACTATGCTAAGTGAACTATGCTCGTCAGAAAAAGATGAATACTGTATGATTCCACTTGTGTGAAGCACCTAGAGTAGTCAAGTTCACAGAGACAGAAAGTAGAATGACAGTTGCCAGGGACCGGGGACCTGCTGTTTAGTGGGTACAGAACTGCAGTTTTGCAAGATGAAAAGAGTTCTGGAGATCAGGTGCACAACAATGTGAACATACTTAACACTCCTAAATTATACATTAAACAAAATGATCCATTTTGTTATATGTATTTTATCATAATTAAAAAAATTTACATGTACAAACTAAAAAACCACCACAAATTACAAAACTCATGTAACTAGAATTATACTTCAATATCCTGACTTTAAAAAAACATATTCTAGGAGCCCACTTAAAAAGCTCTTGTTGGTTTATTTGCCACCCTTATTCTGACCTGCTGACTTTCATTTTAGAAAAAAAATTAAACTTTAAGTGTTGATGTGACTATGAGGACTAGCAGCAGGCAGGAAGATTCTCTAGCACCTGAGTGGCCTTCTCTGATAGACTTCTTTGTGAAGCCAAGTAAGTTCTGGAAAGGAAGTTAGGATCTTCACAGTCCAGCTCCTGTCGCATGAGGCAGTACGAGTCACACGCTGAGTACTCATGAGCTGAGAAGACAAAGATGTGATGTCGGGATAGAATAATCCAGAGCAATCATACCAAGTGAAATAAATTAAAAACCAAGCCAAGTGGTCCTCAAATGCTCACAGTGCAGCCTGCATTTCTCCTCTAAAGTCACCGTCCGGCTCCAGCACGTCCCTTGAGGCAGCCAGGCCAGCACAGGTGCACGAGGTCCAGCCACTGGAACAGTGCCAGGTGACGTATCTCGCTGGTGATGCTTCTTCCCAAGTGTGTGTTAGTAACAGCTTGAGCCAGACCAGCGAATGTCTGTGATCTCCTAATTTGAGATTTCCTCTGCTACATGAATGTGGCCCACTCACACCCTCTACTGCCAGTACTTCCAGAACTCTGGCTGGACTTCACTCCCAGCGCCCAGAGACAGGATATGGAATTGAAGCCCATCAGAAACAGGAAGGGAAGGCTGATGTGCAGTCCTCTGGGACTGAGGTGTCTTGGACTGGAATCAAGAAGGTTTGAAAGGATTCCAGAGACCAGGTGAGCCAGTAAGGAGTGGAGCCACTGAGTAAACACACCCGAAGCCAGGTAAGTGGGCCACACCTTGGCAGTGGGAGGAGAAGGGAGACTGAGTTGTTTGGGGTGCGAATTCTAAGATTACACGCTAGCTCGTGGCGAAGGGCTCTCCATACGGAACGGAGGATTGCTCCTGATCCTTTTCCCTTTGGTGTCCCTTCTCTCCCCCAAAGGTTTTGGGCTTCCCTTCTAAGGTAACCTGCCTCTGGCCTGAGCCAAGACCTCTGCTGGGAGTTAAGACAGAGAAGCAGGCAGCTCAGTCAGAGTAGGAAGGGTCAAACACATCTTCGGAGGAAATGAGACAGACAGAGAGAAGTGAAGGTCCTTCCTATTTGACCCCACCACCCTCATTAGCCATCGGGCCATTTGAGAATTCAGTCCCCTTCCTTCACTACTATTGGCAACAGCCCCCGGAACCCAAACTGATGAACAAAGGAGGAAATGATAGCAAGGTGGTGTCATATGATTTGGAAAACCAATCCCAGAGGTTCAATCTCTTGCCAGCAAAGAACTCTTGCTGACATAAGACACTGTTAAGAGCCCCGGCCCCTGCTTGCCTCACAGACAGACCCTTGAGTGCGTGAGGGCGCCATCATCTCAGGACTGTCTTCTACTTTTTCCCTTTGTCCCCTTTCTTACCTCCGTCCCTCCTCTGCCATCACCTTTCCCACCAGGAAGTACAGTGTTCCAGCTCTGAGCAGCGGACTCTGAATAACAGATTTACTTTATTTCCCATTTGGAAAGAAGCCGAAAGATTCTGACCCCCTGCTCTCACAGTTGGGGCATCTCCCCTGTTTTCTGTGTCTAATCACTGAAACCCCAACACCTCCAAGTGCTGTTAGGTGCTGGGAGAGGTGTAGAGATGGCACGACTCAGATGACTAACCAAGCAGTGTATCAGTCTGTTTGGGCGATAAACAAGCCCAGCGGTTCCCCCTGAGATCAGCCTAAGCCCCTCAAGTTCCTTCCCTTTTAATCTTAAGGGATGCACTTACACACTTCCCGAGGTCTCACAATTAGTTGCATTTATCAACCCGCTATTGTCCTTTCTTTGAGGAGCAATGTTTGAAAGGGAAAGACGAGTCCCCACTCTTTCTCCCGCTGCTTTCATAATGCCTGTTTTGTTCGCTTGGGATAAACTCTCTCAGGGAGCCCCGGGCTGCAGCATGTCCCCTGCTGCGCCTAATATTCCGGGAGTCGTTATCTCCTTGTTATCTCTGTGCCTCTGTCTCGGTCCCAGGAAGGGATCCCACAGCCGGAACAGTCCTCCCTCACCCTCCTTGCTGTGTCTGCCTTGCTTCTTTAGTGCTGCTTTGGCTGCCCTGGTCTTCCTCCTGGGTGTTCCTCCCATCTGAATTTATCTTTCAGGACCAAGGAGGGTCCTTTGGCTTTAAGAAAAATGGGTCTCCTAGCAGCAAGGAGATTCCCTCCCTGCCCAGTGATGTCTGCAAAAGAGCAGAGGTGGAGAATCTTATGGGGCCATTTCGAGGGCCACCAACGTGTCGCAGGACCAGCTGCTCTCCTGCCAGCTTTGCTTTCCTGGCGATCGTGATTTATGCTTTCATCAACAGATAA
Organism: Camelus bactrianus; assembly: GCF_048773025.1. NCBI lineage: Eukaryota > Metazoa > Chordata > Mammalia > Artiodactyla > Camelidae > Camelus > Camelus bactrianus. The sequence goes on from NC_133545.1 coordinate 76,513,427, forward strand.
GCCTTAAAAGAATGGTTCAGAACATCTCTAGGCCTGAAGAAATCATCGCCAGCCCTGTTCCACTTACCAGAGCAGGGGAAAGATGGATTTGACAGGCAGGAGCCTGAAGACATATGGTATTTGTGCTCTGGGTTACATGACTGGTGAGGGTTCTCAGCTGTCTGATTTCTTCCCACCAATTCCTTCGACAAAGGCCCATGTGCCTGTGCTCCAGGCCTGGCAGAATTTTGAGAATCTCCGATTCACTGGCCGTTCCTTGAAAGGGTCATCTCACCCAGCCTCTTGCCTTCTAAGCAGGGATAGCATGTAAGCCACCCCGAGTAAAAAGGAATTTACTCTATCTTTAAGTGCCTTCAGAGATGGAATTCTATTTGGCCCTCTTGGATGCATTTTGGGGGCTGCTATCAGGATACTATTATCTCAAATTTAGATTCTTTAAATTGAAGAAGTACTTGGGATATCTTTAAAAGCTGAGATCTGGCAATTAATCACTAACAATCAGCCTAAATAAGAGAGCTACATCTCCAGAATATATAAGCAGCTCATACAACTTAATAAGAAAAAAACAAACAACCCAATCCAAAAATGGGCAGAAGACCTAAACAAGCAATTCTCCAAGGAAGACATACAAATGATCAATAGGCACATGAAAAAATGCTCAATATCACTAATTATCAGAGAAATGCAAATCAAAACTACAATGAGGTATCACCTCACACCAGTCAGAATGGCCATCATTCAAAAATCCACAAATGACAAATGCTGGAGAGGCTGTGGAGAAAAGGGACCCCTCCTTCACTGCTGGTGGGAATGCAGTTTGGTGCAGCCACTGTGGAAAACAGTATGGAGATTCCTCAAAAGGCTAGGAATAGACTTACCATATGACCCAGGAATCCCACTCCTGGGCATATACCCGGAAGGAACCCTACTTCAAAATGACACCTGCACCCCACCCAGTGTTCATAGCAGCACTATTTACAATAGCCAAGACATGGAAACAGCCTAAATGTCCATCAACAGATGACTGGATAAAGAAGATGTATATTTATACAATGGAATACTATTCAGCCATTAAAACCGACAACATAATGTCATTTGCAGCAACATGGATGTTCCTGGAGAATGTCATTCTAAGTGAAGTAAGCCAGAAAGAGAAAGAAAAATACCACATGAGATCGCTCATATATGGAATCTAAAAAAGAAAAGAAAAGAAAAGAAAAAAACATAAATACAAAACAGAAACAGACTCATAGACATAGAATACAAACTTGTGGTTGCCAAGGGGGCGGGGGGTGGGAAGGGACAGACTAGGATTTCAAAATGTAGAATAGATAAACAAGATTATACTGTATAGCACAGGGAAATATGTACAAGATCTTGTGGTAGCTCACAGCAAAAAAAAAAAAAAGTGACAATGAATATATGTATGTTCATGTATAACTGAAAAATTGTGCTCTACACTGGAATTTGACACAACATTGTAAAATGACTATTACTCAATAAAAAAATGTTAAAAAAAAAAAAAGAGAGCTACAAAGTTCAACCATGGTACAGCAGATACAGGAGGTGCTATAGAAATCCTGATGAATGAATAGATGGTTATTTTTTTCAACCTGGAAAAAGACTAGGGAAACTTTCAGAAAGCCAATTTGTAAACACCTTAAGCAAATGGAAAACAGGATAATCAACCACAGAGCATGGTAAATAAGGAAATACGCCAGATTCATCTAATATTATTCTGTGGCTGTGTCAGGCCTGGTGGGCAGAGAGGTTGCACTGTGCATAATCTCTCCTGGCCTTTGCGCAGCTTTGGATTCCCTCCCACATCACACGCCCTCAGTAAGCTGGCAAAACACAGTTAGACCACACAGCTATTGGGTGTGAGTGGCCCTGGCAGCAGAGGCAAAAAAAGATTGGTTAGCAGGGTCTTGTGCCAGCCCAGAGTGGTACCTAGTGGAGCTCGCAGGGGCCCATTGCTGGCTGAGAAGAAGGTTAAAGAGCCTTCATCAGTGACTTAGCTGATAGGTCAAGACCGCATCCATCAACAGGGGGAAGAGGCAATTGGGAAGAGTGATGTGGGACTGTCCCTTAGGAGCAGGGGAGAGAACAAGCTGGCTTTGATGAACTGGAAACGTGGCCAGAAGCAAGTAAAATAAAATCAGGGAGGACAAGTAGGACTGAATCGGGGTCTGCCTTGTCGCTGTTCTAGTAAAGTCATAGAAGGTGGCGTGTGTTGCAAGATAGTTTAGGATAATGGTTAGAAACACAGGCTGTGAAATCGGACAAACCTAGCTCTGACCCCTGCCTTTTCCATTACTAGTGCATCACGGTGGGAAAGCCATCTGACTCCTACAGGAGTTGGAAGAAGGGTGGCCAACCTGGCGAGTGGGTGAGCACAGGCTTCAGTCCCTTCTCACCTCCTTGACGGGACGGCCTTGTAGGGCAAAACCCAGGCAGGCGCATGAGGCTGCCCAGCCTGGCTCATCTCAGAACTTTCCTACTCTGGCCTCAGTTTCCTTATCAGTAAAATGGAGGTCATGATAGAGATCTAAAGTGATTAACTGAGATAATACATATAAAGTGCTTAGGCACACAGTTGGCCCTTCATAAACTGGAGCTAAAACAAAAAGGGGAGAGAGGATCACATCATCCCTTCTTCCTACTGACCCCGATGCTTCTGGGGTATTCGTCTGGGCCCAAGTCATCGTCACCATCAGAGCTTTATGTCTTCTTAGCCCTTCTGGTCCCACAGTGGAGGGAGGGGTGGACAAGGAGGAGGAGGCAGGAGCAGAAGACAGGTGGGAGCAGGTGGCCTTCAGATTCACCCAGAGTGGAGGACCACTTCTTGGGGATGCAGAAGGGGAAAGACAGACCTGAGTAGGATGCCTTTCCAGGAGCAGCCCTCAGCCCTACTTCCCAATCCCACCTGCTTCTCTATCCCTAGTCTTCCTGGCACTGCCTGAGCCTGGACTCGTGGTCAGAGTTCCCACCTGGATACACATTCTGGACGAGCGAGAGGAACTCCAGCCTCCTCTCATACAAACATGTTGTCTCTTGCACTCTTGAGTGTGTGAGGCAATGGGGGTCCTTGCTGGCCCTGAGGCACTTCCGGAGGAATAATTGTTTGTGCCCCCTTCTAGGCTGCTCCAGATTCCCTGGAAGCAGGAGGCCCCAGCATCAGCCTCTGTCAGTGTCTCTGGCACTTCTGCTAATCAGGGCTTCCCAAGGCATGGAACTCAGAAGGCGGTCTCCGAACCCAGTGTGAGCTCAACCGGCACTAAATGCCCTGACGTTCCCTGGGAGTCATAATGCCCCCAAGACTGTGGGAAAAATCAGCAAGCTGGAGGAGAGAAGACGATAACGAAGGAAAACAGAATCCCGGCACAGCAGGGTAAATGATGCTGGACAAGCTGTCTCTGGAGTGCCCTTGGGACCAGCTTGCCTGCAGTGGTGCAGCCTCGGGCAGTGAGTCCAGGCAGAATTTAAGACAACCCCAGACCAAATCACAGTACTGGCTCAGTGCCTTTCCTTCCACATATGAGAATGAAAAGCCTCACAATGAAAATGAACACCTAGTGAAATTCACATCAAAGCATAAATGGCATCAGAGCCTTCAAGGGCAGGATTGGAGATGTAAGAGTCCAGGAAGCAAGTGGATTCTGGAGGGAGCGCTTGTGCAGAGCGGAAAAGAGCCCCCAGCGCCCGGACCCCAGCACAGGTCCAGGACGGGCTGAGATGCCAGTGGGCGTGCTCCCATCTGCAGCCACCAGGGGTCATTGGCTCCCGCTGCTGGAGCTCCAAGCTGCCATGCCTGCCGGGCCTGCTCCTCACCTTTCAAAGCCAGCACAGCCACGGTGTTCACTGCCTCCCTCAAGCCCCAGAGCTAGCACCAGCCCAGAGGGAGAGACAGGATCCCTCACAGAACACCCTCCACCCCCTGCCAGGAAAGGCGGGGAGCCAGAACCCTGGCTCGGGCCCCCAGTGTTTTTGCTTTCAGGAAGCTTGTTCTGAGTAGAGTATCCCTGGCCAGTGCTAGCACACCAGCCTCCGTTCCCAGCTTCCTTCACGGGGAACTTCCACAGGAAGCATCTTTCCTCTCTACCTCTTCCTCCTTCTCTGTATTGGAATCCAGCACTGGGCAGGCATCCCCACGCCCCATCCACTTCCATCCAGAATGCCGAGCACATTTTGTTTAAACCCTCAAGAGTTTAGTCTACACACTGACCTACAGCAAACTCGGGAAATGCTTTGTCCCAAACTAAACACATTTTGTATTTTTAGAAAGCTCTACGCTAAGAAGATCACCGATTGGAGACCTTCCCCAATGTTCAACTGGAGACCTTCCCCAATGCGTTACAACTTCAGGCCTCATTATCACGATCATCACCGCTTGGCTGAACCTTGATCTAAATCCCACCCTCGAACTTTCCAGCCAGCATCTCTCTGTGCTCAATCCATCTCCACCAATGCAAATCTGACCCCGCTATCCTGCTTAGAAAGCTATGCAGGCTCCCCACCGCCCAGAGTACCTAGTACAACCTTGCAGCACGCCCCCCATAGCTCCCGCCCCGGCATCTTCTCTCCCAGCCTCGTGGGACTCTCTCTTGCTCCTTAAATATCTGCCTGGCTCTGGACCTTGACTTGGGTGGGTGGTTCCTCCTACTGGTGTGCCCTGCCCCCTCCTCAGGGTGAACACGTCCCATCTGCCTTGATTGGATGAAACATCCTCTTCTCTCTCAGGGCTGGTTGTGCCTTCCTTGGTGTTTCTGCTGAATTTATCATATCAAAGAGCAAGGTTTCAGTTATTGTCTCTGTAGCCTGGCCAGACCATGAGCTACCTGAGGACAGGGACCTGGACCAAATATAAACATCGCTCCAGAGTTATCCCAGTGACACACACACTATTTGGCACTTAGGGAGGGCTCTATAAATGTTTGATGAATGAGCCAATGATCACAGTGAAGGTTCAATCACATAACACAATACAAAGCAACCCAGCTCCCCACCAGCACAAATGCTTTAGGTAAGGACCAGCCTGCAGCTGTCTCTCTTTCTGTTAGAGGAGCCAGAGTGTGGATAAAGGGGAGCAGGGGGCCTGTCAACCTCCCCCCAGGCCTTACTCCTCTCACTCACTCTTGACATGCACACACTGAGCACTGCCAGGCACTGGGCGGCAGGCTATGCCTGCACACTGGAGATTGTGGTTAGTATTTTCCCCCTGAATTTATAGAGGAGGAACCTGAGGCTTAGAAAAGTGGCCTCAGGACATTCATTCAGCAAAGTGAAGGGTGGAGAGGGGTTTAACTTCACGTAGCTCTAAGGACCGTGCTCTTTATCACAGCGCTGGAAGTGAGGAGACCAGGGACCGAACCCCAGCACCATCCCTGTCCAGCTGTGTGTGTCACGTCAGCGCAGCCACTTCATCACCTTGGGCTTCTCTTTCCTCATCTCATCATGGAGTAGCCTAAAGGCTCAAAAGGGAGTGGGGCTGTGATAGCATGTAAAAACTACAACTACAGTGCTATGCAAATATGAAGGGCTGTGGGTACTCATCTTCATGGCTCATACTTTTTGTCATGCCAACTTCCTTCCTTCCCCAGCTGTCCTAGCCTATATTTTCCTCCCCCAGACTCTAGTCCCTATTTCTGAGCATTTCTGTGACTTCACAAGGTCAGTTGAGTTTACACCCCAGGAGCTGTCCACTGTTCTTACCTCCATCATCTGAAACCCAGTGAACAGGTGGCACTTTGATGTTTGAGTTCCGGCTGCCTCCCTGTCCTGGCAGGGACATTATCCCCTCTGGATGCCTGAATATTTTAACCTGTCTTCCTTCCATACTCATACCCACTTGCCCTTTCTCCTCCTTCCCTCTGCAGCTCCTCACAGTAACCTCCATCTATTACTTCAGCCCACCCACCTTCCCTCCCTCATCCTCTGCCCCACTTCTCCCTTGACATCCAAACCTGCACCACTAGGGGCAAAAACTGGCTTCAGAATGTCCCCCTCCCCCATCTCTTGTGTGAGGGGCTGGATCTGTAAGTGGGAATCCAGGGAGGGACTTGTGTGGAATGATGAATCACCTCCTCACTTCCCTTCTGATTAGGGTTTTCCTCATGTGGTCAAGTGCATCCTGGGACATGACACACCAGGACTGTGGCACAGGCATGACTGTCACAGTCGTCTCTTTAATTGACAAGAAAATACCTTTCCCTTCTTGCACAGAGGGTTTTCCCTTTTTATCATCCAGGACCTAGTTTCTTTTCCTAACTCTAGTAATTGTAACAGGGAAAATGATTTCCATGATGGGAAAATGGCACTCTGACTTCTCCTCAAGAACTCAAAAGATATTTTTTTTATACCTGTTGTTTCTTTCAGTATCAGAAAAAAATCTCTGTGAGGACGAGGGAGGAGCATTTCATTCATTCACTCACCATACATTCATTTATGAAATATCTGCTGAATGCCAGATTCCACGCTAAACCATGGGGGTACAGCAGTGGGGCAGAGGAGGATAGAGGTCCAGCTAAGTGCAGTATATGATGGTAGCTCTAATAGCGGTATTTTGAGTGTTAACAGGAACTTAGAAGAAGGAGCATCTCAGTTTGTAGAAAAAGTCTAGGAAGACTTCATGGAGGAAGTGACACTCATGCAGAGACTTTAAGCATTCGTAGGACAAGTAAGGAGGCTGTTCCTGGCAAAGGAAACAGTGTCAATACATGGAGGCACGTTGAGGAGCTATAATTAGATTGGGACACCTGGAATATGAAAGGAAGGGGATAATATAACCTTGGCAGTGGTGGTTGGACAAGTGGGAAATGCCAGATCATGTATCCCCCCGCAAAGGGGTAAAGCTCCTACTCTGTGGGCAAACAACCGAGGGCCACTGAAGGGTTCTAAGCAGGGCAGGGGCACACAGCACTCGGGTGGGGTGCAGAGGGCGGCCCGGAGGAAGGGCCAGGAGACGAGGTAGAGGCCACTGGAAGAATCCTGCTGAGGAATCTGGGGTGTTTGGAGCAGTTGGGTTACGTGCAGGGTCTGCAGCCCTTTGGGTCTCTAGAACTTCCCAGCCTAAGCCAAAGTCCCGAGATGACTCCCTATGTCCTGAAGGGGCCATCAGTACTGAGCCATGGTCTTGCCCCCAGTTCATGCCAACACCAGAGAAGAAGTGAGATAAGCCAGCCTCCTTTCTCCCAAGGTGCCTGGCAGGGCCTTGCACTTGTCATTTCCTTCTCCATAAAGTGCCAGGAGAGCTTCCAGAGCGTTTCTACCCCCAGTTCCCACTGCCCTGGGAGAACAGGCCTCCCTTCCTAAGCACCCACAGGGGCCCCGCCCCCGTGAGGAGAGGGTCCCTCCCCCACCTGCCGCCGGCACGGCACACGCAGGGAGGCGGGAGCCTGCTGAGTTTTCTTGTGCTCTGGCTCATTTTCCTTCTGGAGCAGCAGGTTCATCTCTTACATTTTTAATAGCTGAGCACAGTGATAAGGCCCAAAGAGAAGGCAACAAGCCATGCAGGGGAGGAAAACCTCCTCCCTGCTCCCGCCCACAGCGGCGGGTTTGCGGATTTGAGCTCCCCAGTCTGCCCACCACGCTGGACCAGAGGAGCTGAAGTGGCAGCAGGTGGGAAAGTCAGACTGGCTGATCCTGACCCCCTGCAAGGAGCTGGTCCCCTAGCCGAGCAGGGATTCATACAGAAAGTCTGAAATGCTTGTCTTAGCTCAGAAGAGCCAAATAGTCCTAATTCCCTTTGGACTTCCACCTGGGAATGGAACTATCTTACCCACCTCCCTCTGCTCCATAGATGTCGGGCAGGGGATTCTCTGGCCTCTGGATCCCTAGGGAGGGCGGTGAACTAGTGGAGAGGGGCTCTGAGAGCCTGGGCCTGGGCGAGCCGTGAGTGCTGCCGGGCAGATCTGCAGGGGCCAAGTCTGGCAGCACCAGGATGCCCCCGCTGTTTTCCTCTTTCTTCTAAGGCAGTTACTTTTTAACCTCTCCAGGCACAGACGGGAGAAAACAAATCCACAGGCCATTTAACCTTGTGTGAGATGGCAGGAGGTGGGCCTGAACTGAGGCTTGGTGTTTTATTGCTGTACACGTGAATTTGAGTTACTTGGAAAAGGGTGTCCCTAACCTGCAGTTAAATCTAATCTAGAGGCCACGGCCCACCCCTGCAGGCAGTTTATGCTTTCTTGGCCTTTAAGGGCCGTTACAAGGGCTCCTGGGGGCAGGGAACAGAACTTTGGCAGGGGATTCTCTGCATCGCCAACCTGGGTCCTCCAGGTCTGCTCCCACTGCACCCCCAGCACCAGTGGGTGAATGTGAGAAAGTAGGAGAGTTCCTTTCACCTTGGAATTTAGCAACTCCTGTCGGGGGAGCATAACTTTAGAGATCCGTGGGGCTACCTTAAAATACATGTGAATAAAGAACCAGAGGGACCCACCCAGGGTCACCTGGCCCAGGTGTGCTGTCTGATACAGGAGTCCCTATCCATTTGTGGCTACTGAGCACTTAAAATGTGGCTGATGAGCTGAACTTTAAATTGTATTTAAATTCATTAACATTTAAAAGTAGGTACCTGATTCAGTTATTAGAAAATGTTTTACATATGTTTTGGAACAACTTGGGCATGCAAATTATTTTATAATCGCTATTTTTTAAAGTGAAATCTAAATATGGATCACATGTTTCTGATGAAGTTTTAATGTCCAAAAGGAGATGCGCTGTAAGTGTAAAACATGCACAGGATTTTGAAGACTTATGAAAAAAAAAAAAAAACAAACATAAACTATCTCAATGATTATGATGAAATGATAATACTGTGGTTATATTTGGTTTAATAAAACCTATTGTTAAAATTTAATTTCACTTTTTTTAATGTGGCTACTAGGCAATTTTAAATTACATGTGTGTTGCACATTACATGTGACTGGATACTGCCAGTTTAAACAATTCTGGATAAAAGGTTAACCGTCTCCAGGAATGGAAATCTTACAATCCTTTTCAGTGGTCAGATCCATTTCATTCAATTCAACAAATATTTACTGACCAGGGGACAGTGTTTGCTGAGTGTGAGGACCTGCAGTGTAGGAGGCCCTGCAATGAGCACAGAGCAGAAAGAATGCAGAGGTCTCATCTACAGCACTGCAGAAAGAGTCACAGGGAAGGTCACAATGAAGTGTGGCGGGGATTAAAAGAGGACACCAGCATATTAGGTGGTTGGCAAGGAGGAAGCGAGTGAGAGAGGAGGTGGCCCATGGGATGGGCAGTGAAGAGCAGTGAGGGTATGAGCCAGGAGAGCAGGGACAGGATGCAGTGGAACGTCCCCCATTCTCCAGGGCCCTGTCCTCGGTCCCTGCTCTTTTCAAGCCATGCACCTTCACCGGAAGCCCGGCCTGGACCACGGCTTCAATGCTGGTGTCTGTGTTGACAACTCTCAAATCTCCATTCCCAAGCCATGCCTCTCTCCTGACCTCTGGGTCCAGACATTCAATGCCCACCGAACATCTCCATGTAGAAGTTTCTCAGATACTTCCAACTCCATTGACTCCCTGGCTGAACTCATCCTCTCCTCTCCACTCTAAACTCTGGCCCTTTTTTCCCTCTTGAGGAAGTGGCGGGACCAGTGACCCAGCTGTCCAAGCCAGGAACCTAGACATTACCCTAAACTCTTCCCTTGCACTACAAGCCGTAATACAACCAGCTCCAAAGTCCCGTGGGGTTTTCCTCCTTATTTCTCCCACCTGGCCCATTCTGCACCACTGCCTGGGTCCAGGCTGTCACCACACATCACCAGGGTTATGCAAAAGCATCCTCACTATTCTGGCTGCTTCTTGAGTGAACCCTTAAGCCATCCTTTATGCTGCTGTCAGGGGGATCTTAGTACAACTGAAAACTGCTCCTCTCACAGCCCCATGCAGTTCTCAGGGTAAAGCCCAAATTCCTGAATTTAGCACATATGGCAAAACTTTCTAATCTAGCTGACCCTCATTCATCTACTCAGTTTCACGTCCTGCCTCTTCCCATAAGCAAATACTTCTGCATATTCTGTTTCCTTTGCCTGGGACACCCTTCCCATTTTCTTCAAAGAAAGGTTTTCTATTGTGATAAAATATCTATCACAGATTTAGCATTCTAATCTGGTTTTCTTTGTCTAGTTTATTCCTATTTATCCTTCAAATTCAGCTCAAGTGCGACCTCTTCTGAAAAACCTTTCTCTGAGTCCTCAGCTTGGATGAGGTGCCCTTCTTCTGTGCTACCAATACCTTAGCTCTTACCACACTGTACTCTGTGTTCACATGTCTCTTGTATGTCTCTTTTTACAGACTCCCTAGGACAGTGTGTCTTTTTAAATTTTATATACCCAGGGCAGCAGTGTACAGTTGTGCAGGTTGTACACTGCACTAGATGCTTGGTTGAGGAAGTGAGGAGTGACTGAAGACCATCAGCCAATTGTGCACTCAGATCTAGGGCTATATCTAGGCCTTTTCCTAACTTGCACAAAAGGTGACAAGCCCTTTATATCCTCAGGGCTCTTTTACAGAGCTGGCACATAGTACTATAGTAGGTGCTCATTAAATGTTAAATTGAATAAAGACAGAGGGATATTCCAGGCAAAGGAACCAGGGGAAGACATGGCGGGGAAGCTGGCATAATGGGATGGTACTGGATGATCAGGATTGGATTAGAGGGGTTGAAGCCAGTTTGTAGAGAGTCCCTTATGCTGGGCTGAGAGCCTACCTCTTAATTCAATAGGCAATGAGGAATCTTTGAGAATTTTTGAGAGAATTGTGACTTAAAAGTCACAAAATAGTCAGGCTTGAAACAAAGACTCTGAGAAGTTAAGTGACTTGTTGAGGGTCACACAGAAAGTTAGTGGCTGAGCTGGGACTTGAACTGGCTTTTCTTGCCCCTCGGCCAGTGCCCCTTCTTCCACACTGCCCTCTGAGGAAGCCTCCTCTAACTGAGGTGGGGCCCTTGAAGCCTCCAAACCAAATCTCCCCAGCCTTCCAACACGCATGCCCAGCGATGGTGGGAGGGGATGGGCTGATCAGAGGTGAGAACAGGTAGGTGCCGTCAACGCTCAGCCTCATGCATCCACACCTCTTGGTCTGTCTTCAGATATCTACCTACTCGAAGTCAGGTAAACTGCCCACAAGCTTTCTACTCTTCACATGAGGTAAGTGCTCTAGTTTTTGGAGCCTTTTCTTTTTTTTTTTCATGAGGGATATCTCCCTCCTTGCAACCCTTTCAGTTGCTCTTATTTGGCCCTGGCTAGTTTGTTTTTTTTTTTTTTTTTTTTTTCAGATTCTTTCAAAACCACCTTCTGCCTCTAGCTGAAGGAGCCTTGCCCATACAGACCAGGGCTTAATAAGTGTGTGTTGAGTTGATCTGACCCAAATGTGGAGGCTGATCTAACCCCACGGTCTCCCTGAAGGCTGGTATCCTGGGAGAATTCTTGTTGTTGCGTCTCCCCCTCCTTGGATCATATTTACCATTTGTCATTTATTGTGTTCATGCTATGATGTTCCAGCACCCCTGGGTTTCTTTCTGGTTTATTCCTCGTGAGCCCCTTGCCTCGGTTTCTTCACTTGATTGCTCTGAAGCTCATTTCTGGACTCTGAATAAATGACTTTATCCTTTTCCATTTTCAGTTTGAGTCTGAGTCTGAAGAGCCATTTCTCCACTTTTTCAGGGAGGTTTGGCTTCTCAGCTTTTATCCCAGGTTACAGGGACTCTGTCCTTTGGCACACGTGATGATGGTAGTGATAACAGTATCATCAACCATTTAGCCAAAGTGCTCTGTGCCAGACATCATGCTTGCTGCTGTTATAAAAATTAGCTCATAGTCATCCTCATAAAAATCCCACAGGGTGGAGATACCATTAGCCACATTTTACAGATGAGGAAAACTGAGGCCCATCAAGATCAAGCCATTGCCCAAGGTCACCCAGCTGAGATTTGTACACAGGCAGTGATAGAGGAAGTGCTCACATCAAAAGACCGGATGCTGCCTCGGCAAAAAAACTTTCAGGTGTTCTCCGAGGTCACTGAGAGAGGGAGACTCACACTACACGCAGGGCAGGCCCAGAGGCCACCGACTGTCATTCTCAGGCTGGGTCTTCCCTAACCAGCTACGTCCTCCTACAGAATGGAGATTCTAATGCTCAGAAGACGACAGAGCTTGTCGGTGAGGCCTGGCTGTATGACAGGTGACTTCCCTCCTTGACAGCCACGTCTAAACCTTTCCATGCTGTTGCAAGAGGCTCCTTAATTGATCTGGCATAATGAGCTCCTTACAAAGTCATCATAATTTCCAGCGTGCGGTGACACACCAATTGATGGATGGCTTTAGTCCACTGCCTTCCCAGCTAGGAACTTCAGTGTAATTAACTATCATGAATTAACAGGAGGCTTTTCCCCCTTAAACATATAAACGAACAGATTCCACACTTATCCCCCGTCTGCCTTCACAAGGCCTGCAAGATAAGGCTGGAGGCTCTACCATAAGCTGGTCCCTAAGGGTCCCAAGTTGGGTCCTCGGCATTTGAAGGTACTCATCTCCTGCTTCCTGCTCTGGGTTTTCAGTTTGGTTTCCTATGTGTCCATTCCACAGGTAACCTTTTCTGACTTTGCAAAAGACTAAGATAAAAAAGGGAATGAAAAGCCCCTGATTTTTCATAGTCACCTGCAGCCAGCCCTCTCCCATCCCATTAAAGGGGCGACATTCTCTTTGGATTTCCCTCCTTCCTCCTGTGCTCAGCTCCCAACTACCTGCCTCTGCTGGCAGCTATGGGAGATGCTCTGTGGGGGGCCTGCCTCCCGGGGCTTTGGGGCAGGACTGTGGCCTCACTCCCCGCTGGGCAGACTGTCTGCGCTTTGGATTATTTATACCAATGCTTCTCGTCACTGGGGCAGAAAATTGAGAGGTTACCATATAACTGAGGGATATCTCCCTGTTACCCTTTTCTTAGACACAACTTGCCTCAGCTCCCAGGAGTGGAAAAAATTCCCGTCAGGCAGATGGCACTTTAAGGTCCCCTGTTCCAGGTTTCTCATCCCATCATTCTGGTTTTCTGTTCCTTCCCACCTCAGTTTCCCCAGTTCCTGGATATAGTGCTCAGGAACAAAGCCCTGGGAGACAGGGACAAGCAGTGAGGACAGATGGGCTGCCAGCACGCAACACTCACCATGGTTTGTCCCTGGATCCCTTCGCAGAAAAGACTGTGTGCTGTTTGCTGCTGGAGGTAAGTAGATTGTCTTTGGGCGTTTTGAATGGCTTTGAGGTGCTGCTGGCAGAGTTATGGCCGCTGAGACAGGCTTTTGTTTTCACCTGGACTAGTGATGTCCTAGAGTTGGAGGGTGGAGACACCGGGGAGGGAGAAGGTCTGCACATTGAACCGTGTCTTCTCTCTACAGAGGGAGAAAGAATAGAACTCATTGTGTCATCTGTAGCAAGCAAGTCACATGCACACTCACGTACACAACAAGCAGAGAGAAGAGTTCTGATCCTGCAGTGTGGGCATGCCCGAAGCCTCAGTTCTGACTACAGTTTGCTTGACGTCTGCTCCTGTCCCACCAACTGGCAGGGATTACCTTCCTAATGTCTGCATCAAGTGGCACACTGAACTCGCACAGAGGTTCTTACGGGAGGCATTTATCAGGCCATCCTCCTGCAAAACCACTTCTGCAGGATTAGCGGAGGGGACACCAGGTGTCACCTGCACACAGTGAGATAACCACATGGCCCAAGTCATCCTCAGATAGCTACCTGGCGGCTACAGCATGGCTCAGTGTAGTTGGTAGGGTAGGACTTTTAAGAGAACACATAGCAGTTTCTGGAACCTGACCCCTAGCAGAAGCACTAAAGTCACAAGGACCAGCAGGGCAGAATGAGAGGGCCTCCTAGGTTCAGGAAGTGGCCCAGGGCCACAGGACATCAATGCTTGAGGCCGAATCCGCAGATGTGGGCCCCGGACTTGGGTAGCCGGGCACAGCTCCCTGGGGTCACAGCTACCAGAGCTCTGGGGTGACATGCCTCACTTATTCACCCTCAGTCAGCTCCCGTGGCCTCGACTCAATGCAGGATGAAGAGTCTGACCTGGAGAGCAGGTGCACAAAGCAAAGTTCTAGTGCATGCCCGCTCTGGTGGTTCTTAACTCTTAGAGGGTAACAGATTTGATTAAAGGACCCCTCCCAAGAAAAATGCACATTTACACGTGCCCCAAAACCTTGTACATAATTATGGGAAGGAATCCTGGACCCCCGAAGGACAAACGCTCTGAAATCCTAAGTCTCCTCCGGCTCCCTCGTGCCTGCTACAGAGCCCCATGTATAGTCAGTGCTTAATTACCACGTGTCGAATAAATAAGTAAAATTATAACAGATATCCTGAGAGATCACGAGGTTGGAGAACTGGGTTGAACATGATAATGAACAAGACAGGGACAAAGAAGGCAGACCCCACTCTCCCTCCATCTCCAAGCTGAGTCTCAGGCTTTTTTTGTTAGTGAGACATTTCTGGCTGCTATTCCAGGCACCCTGATCTGGGAGAAGAAAGCCAGTCTAACCTGGTTACCTGGGACAGGCCTTCAGGGTTTCTCTGTGCTCCCCGGTACCAATGGGCTGCCAGGTTGTCTCAAAGCAGACTGATTCTAGTCCTCTGATCAAGTGGGAATTGATGGGAAAAAGTGGATTTCTGAGGATCATCTGATTGTTGGGTGTTTTTGCCTGACCGGGGTTCACAGGTTGCCTGCACTAAATAACTTTCCTGGGGAATCTTTCTTGACTGGGTCGGAGGAGAACTTGCATACATGCTCAGAGCTATCCTGTTCAAAGTTTTCAAAACCAATAGCTAGTTCCAGGGCCTCTGTTTTGATGTCATGGAGAAAACCCAGGAGTCTAACTCCAACCACAGCACGTTATTAAGCTTATGGCCTAGAGTTTACTGCTTTAACTTTCTCAGTTCCCATGCCTTTATCTGTAAATGAGGCGGGTCCCCAGATGGCCTGGAAGGCCTCTTTCTACTCCATGACCATAAATACAAGGCATACTTATACCTGCTCCTCCTTTTCCCTTCTCTCATGATTCCTGAATGTTATAGCAATAATTACAGCTGAAGGATTGAGATATTTCACTCAGGCAGGAGCTTCCTTGGAGGAATTCATCCTTTGTGAAATTATACTGGTCTTTACAACCCCTGTGAGACAGGCAGGAAGCAGTCAGCCGACCCCACCCTCCCCACGGCTGACCAGCCAAAGAAGACCCAGAGAGGCGAGGTGACTCGCCAAGGTCGGGGCAATGGCCAGGAGAGGAGTGAGGCCTCTGTGCTGTGGGCAGGGGCCAAGCCGCTTCTCAGGAAGGCAGGAAATGGAGTGTACTGGGACCAAGATGTGAAGCCAGGAACTTAGGAAGTACAGGTACTTAGAATCGCTGAAGGTTAGAACCGGATCTCAAAAGTCAGCTCCTCCGATCTCCTTGCTGATGGATAAGGTTATCAGTGAGGGGGGTTATCAGTTACCAGCCTGCAGGGCAAAGCTAGTTGTGGCAGTGCTGAGACTAGAACCAAGCCTCCTTACTTCAAATCCACAGTTCTTTCTGCCCTTCAGAAATGTCTTGCTTCGCCATTTCTTTTTTGGCAGAGGTTTCCAAAACTAAAATAAGACTTTTGATTTTCACCACTACTGTTCTGGATTTTTCTGCAGACTTCATTCACTCCTTTGCTCTCACAGGCTCAAGCTGGCAGGGGGAGGAGGGGAAAGGATGTGCAGAAATATTCCTCAGCTCTGGTGGGGAGATAAGCTCTGATAAGGAAGAGAACGTTTATTTTGCTAAACTAAGAGTTGAAAATAACACAAGTAATCACAGATAAATCACAAGGCAGAGTGACATTAAGGACAAAATGAACGGGACAGAACAGCAATTCTAAAATCACCTTCCCAGAGGCTTACGGTTAGTGACCCTGCCGACACTGAATGAAACATAAAAAATTAAATCAATAGATAGGACTTTTTCTTGGTTTTATATTTTACTCCCATAAATCCCTCTTGAATGACCAACGGAAAGAACAAGTTGCATATGAAAGAATATTCATCGAAGTTGGAAGATAGCCCTTCACCCTTAGTTTTTTGTTTGTTTACTATGAGATTTTTGTGTCATAAGAAACAGATTAAAGCAGTATTTCCTACTTGTGAAACTGTTCCTTATTGATCAGACGGAATTAAATCTGTCACTATTTCAAGGTTTCCCACAAAGAGATCTGTACTTCTGTCGCCTGAGCTTTGAGTATGAGCTTGCCAGCCACTGGCGCAGGCAAAAAGGCTGTGTAAGAATTTGAAGTGGAGAAACAGGGTCAGAGTGATCAGAGCCCGACTCAGGAGGTGGGCATTACATTTTTCATTTGGCTAAACTTTTAAAATTGGGTAGAACTGACATCTGGGTAGGGCAGAGTGAGTAGGTTTTTCAGAAAGATGCAATTCCTTTTCAATCTGTTTTTCTCAGACTACTCTGTGAAGCCCTGCCTGTAGATAACTCACAAGGTTTTGTCTTTTGCTGGAGAGGTGGGTGGCAGGTGGAATGTCTCCGGGTAAAGTGTTCCAGTGTTCCAGACTTACATCACAATCATTCTGATACAAGAACTCACCTACGGTGGGCTTACTCATTTTTTCCCATTTTGGTTAAGGGACTGCCTTCCGTGGATTCCTATAAATATTCTAATTTCATTTGCTTTGCCCAGAAATAGTTTACAGAACATTGTATTTTTTTACTCACTATTAAAATCTTCTACAGACTGAAGCAATTTTAGAGAAAAAGAGCCTTTCTCTCCAAATTCTCTCATTTTCGGCTAATGCACATAGATGCATTAACAATTGATAATTGATAATCAATTGACATTTTGGACTATTCTTTTTCAAATAGCATTAGTCTACATTTCTAATTCCCATATATTGGTCATTTAAAATGGTTAGGTAATATTCAGTCACTGCCATGCTATACATAACTTAGCTATTCTCTTACTAGTTACTTGTCCCCTGGCCCTGTTTCTTCCAATTTATTTAAAAAGCAATTTGGGGTTATTTCTTTGAAGTATAGTTACCAATGTGAAAAAAGTTGCAATAGTTTATAGCTCTTGCAACACACTTCTTTCTAGACCGTGGGACAGAAAGACCAAAGCAATCTATTGTGCAGATGTTGAATATGAGGACCACTTACCTACTGAAGTGAAAACAGAAAATCACTGTCAGGACACTCATGCAGAATGAAGTGTCCACTCCATCAATTACAACCTCAGTGAATGATGTTGGATCAGCAACCTCTGGTCTCACCCCTTCTGTCCTTTGGCCAATAGTTACAGTAACTTATTGACTTTCTTATGTGCCAAGTACTCTACTAAACACTTGATTTACCTTATAGTATTTAATTCTTACAACATCCTAAGAGAGGTACAATGATTATATCTATTCTACAAGTGAAGAAACTGAGGTCAGAGATACAACTTGCCCAAGTTCATGGAGCTAGGAAACATTAGATCTGGGATGTCTACAGAGCCTGTGGTCTTATCCCTGAGCTCT
The DNA here is from genome assembly GCF_048773025.1 of Camelus bactrianus. Lineage (NCBI taxonomy): Eukaryota > Metazoa > Chordata > Mammalia > Artiodactyla > Camelidae > Camelus > Camelus bactrianus. The sequence continues at coordinate 76,530,991 of NC_133545.1, forward strand.
GCCTCCTTGAAATCCCAGAAGATGCTGCAGCCAAGAGGGAGAGCCAGGAAGACTGCTGGGTACCTCCCTTCCCCACTGAGTATGAGCATTTCAGCAGGGCACCCAACTCCCCTAGGGAGGGGAGGGGAAAAAAATACCTAATTTGCCAGCTTTTTGGTACCAATCAGCAGCCAGCCTGAGATCTCAACTCCAAAAAGTTGGGGACCCCAGGACCAGAGAAATGAAAAGCCAAATCCTTTTACTGTTTTGCATTTCCCCCACAGGAAGCCCAGAGCACGGCCTCAGCCGCTGGCTGTTCTAAGACCACCTGCTCCACCACATACACCCTAACCACCCCTGCGTGACTCCAGGGCACAGTCCCGGAGAGCAGCTGAGCAGGGGGCTGGCAGATGCTGTGGGGGGAGCCCTGGTGTCTCCACAATTCTCTCTCCTTGTTCTCCACCAGGAAAACTCCACCAGGTTTTCAGGCAATTCCATTTCAGGAAAAATTCGGAACCCTCCCCTCCCCCCACGCTTGTTCACTGAGATATTTTTAAACTCACAGCACCAATGTCCTGCATTTAAAACCTCAGCACAGATGCCTCATGAATGGCTGAGACGGCTGCCAACACCCAATGTGGTTCCCTGTACCAGTTTTAGAAAGAACTTGTTGGGAATTTTCCAATATGGTGTTTAAGGGACCAATCTCCACCCCAATAGAGTACGTGCACCTCAGTCACTCTCAGCCTGCCACGCTTGTGTAAGCTCACTTGGGGTGAAGCCAGCTCCTGATTTGCTCATTCGACAGTGCTGAGTCTCTTTCGGCCCCCAGCTCGGAAAGCAGGTGCTTGGCAAATCATTAGCCGGGCTCTATTTTATCAATGGATTCTATCTGCTTTAGTAGCTGCGGTCAGGATGCTTTCCATAAAGGACAACCCTGAACTCCAAGGGACCTTCCAAAAGTAACCTGGAGCCAGACGGCGATGGGCAGAGCACAGACCTCAGCTGGGGGAGCCATGCAGGAACCATGCCAGCTGTACCTTGCGACCACTTGCTGAGGAAATGAGGCCGGTATTCTCCCAGTTTACAGCTGTGGAAACTGAGGCCCGCTGCATTTGGAAAACCTGTCCCAAGTCTAGTAAGGCTAGAAAGCGGAGAGCAGGGGCTGGCTCCTGAGCTCGTGGTCTCATTTGCTGCAATTGTAGCAGGGCACTAAACATAGTGCCACGGTGGTTAGAGGTGGGATACTAAATCAGCCTTCCTCAGCAGGGGAGGAAATGAAGACACAGGAAAGTCAAGTGACTAAGGCAGGCAGAGCCGTGCCCAGCAGCTCCTGTGCCAGGAGTGCTTGTGAGCTGCTCAGAAGCCCGCTCCCTCCTCGGGCTGGAGTGACTCTTTGAAAGCTGTCCAGTCCTGAGTGGCTGGGGAGGTGTGTCTTCAAGCATGGGTGCCTGTCGCCACTTAGCTGGTGCTAGGTCTTCTTTACTCCTCTTCACCTCCCACCCAGCCGGGCAATGCACTGTCTGGAGCATGTGACAAATGCCAGCGTGGGCCAGTGCCCACCCTGCTCGTGCCAGCTCAGTTCTCAAACTCCCCCTAGGCTCTGGGTTGGTTTCTCGGCCATCTGGTCACTCTGTGCCCATTCATTCATTCAGTCAGTCAGGAAGAGAAGCAGCGTCTCCTGGGTGACTACTATGTGTTAGGCACCGAGCAAGCTACTTTTACATGCACCAGCTCAGGCCATCAGCCCAACACCCCCCAAAGTGGGTACTGTCAGGCTCCTCGTTATAGACGGGGAAATGAAAGCTTAGCAAGATTTTGAAATAAGGCCAAGGTCACGTCGACCTTGGCCGTTGGGAGGAGAGCCCAGACCTGCCTGTCCCCAGAGCCAATGGCCTTTCCATTATGCCTCCCTCTGCGAGGGTCCCTTCCCTCTACACTTCAGCGACACAACTTCTCCGAAGGTTCTTGACAAAGCGTTGCCCATTTTCAGAGCTGATGCAGGACACAACTCTGAGGTTAGATAACTTGGGATGCTTTTGACCTCTCCCTGTCAGTAGCATCCCCCGTCCCAGACCTGCTCTTTGGTTGGTAATTTATACTAAGGTATATATTTCTGGCATCAACCACCGCTGGGTAGGATTTGGGGAGTCCCAGGGACTTTCCAGGGCCCTGAAATATTTCCATCAGCCCCAAGGATGTGTGCACTAGACACAACCTTGCCGAAACAGAAAAAAAACACAGCACTATAGACTACCGGGGAAACAAACACATGTACACACTGCTGGGGTACTTTCAAGGGATGACATTTCTCTGGAGAGCAACCTCGTGAAGAAAAAAGGCATTCACAGACTTTGATCTGGTAATCTGGTAATTTTAGTCTGGAAAATAGACCTCCAGGAAATATCCTCACCACCCCCCCCTCCACAAAAAGTTTAAAGATAATATTCTTAGCAGCACTGTTTACAATAGTAAAAACGACCGCAATCAACCTGATCTATAATAAAATAACCGAAACTGACAGGTACGAGGGTTATCTCAGTCTCAGGAAATGTGTGTGTGAGACAGGACTGCTCAGATCTACAAGAAAATTAAAAATATCAGCCATAATAGGTAAACACTAACCAATACTTTATAAAAACAGAAAATATGTAACATATTCATATATACATGAATATATAATATAGACAGACGAGGAAAAAAGGAAAGGATATAAGATGGCTCTGTTTTTGTTAAAGATGTTTTTTAAGTCCATACAAAAAAAAAAGGAAGATTAACAAACAAACAACAACAAACACACTAACACATCCTTAGCCAGAGAGGGTGAAGGGGAGAAAACAGGTGTAAATACAAAGGGAGGAAGGAGAGAAAAGCATGTGTTCAAGTCACACCTCATTCATTCATTCACTCATTTGTTAAAGCATTTCCTTGGCATGGAAATATAATGGTGGTGATAAGACAGACTCTGCCATTGCCCAAGGGTTCCCTGAGGGAGCTGATACACCCTCCAGACCCCGCTGGCCATCACCTGGTCAACCTGAGAGTAGAGAACAGGGTCCTCTCAGGAGGTGGGCTGCCGCCTGGAGGACCTGACACCAGCCCAGCCCACCTGCCCCTTGGGACAGAGCTGCCAGCCTCGCCTTTGATTGCCCCAGCTGTTCCCATGTGTCCGGAGCCAGTATGGTAGTGGAGGAGTTGACAAGGAATTCCATCTTCATGGTACTAACTTCTCCACCTGGGTGACCTCCACCCCAACCACCAACATACGCACTTTGTTAAGTCACACGAGCGCAAACATAGTTCTACCACAGCTTAGGTGAAAACTGGTGGCTTCCAGCTTATGACAAACTGTTGAATTTACCTTAAGATGGCACAGGTGACATTACCCCCGCCCCAGGGGCCCCGAAGGGACAGGGGTGGCAGGCTGCCAGACACTGGACAGAGCTGGGGTGTCTTTGGTGGAAAGATACAAGAACCAGGATTCCCAGTGACTAAAATACCTGACTAAAATACCTGAACAGCTGGGCCAACTCTTCCTGGGACTGTCCTGAGGCAACGTCAGTGGCCTTCACCCAGGTACCTTGGGCTAAGCACAGAAAGAACCCCGGTCCCTGTCACAGGCATGCGCAGTCCATGCCTCAGGGAAGGGTGGGAGGACCCGGATGTGTGAGGTGGGGAAAGGGCTCAGGCCATTATACACCTCAGAGATGGCCCGGCACTGCAGAGCAGAGCTAGGGCCCCCAAATCTGCATTTTAAAAAAAGGTTTTGAGGCGATTCTCTTGCTCTGCACCGGCCTTGGGAGTCACTGGAAATGGGGACCAAACACTGCTGTTTTCAGAATCAGAAAGATCTGGGCTCAAATCCCAGCTCTGTCGCTCATTAGCTCTGTGACTTGGGCAGATGACTTAACCCTCTGAGCCCCAGCCTCCTTACTATACAACGGGAGCAATGATACCCACATCACAGGATGTCAAGTGGGCAGGGGCCCCTACTGCACGTGGAGGCACCCACCCTCCCCCCCAGCACACGTCCCGTGTTGTCATCGCTGGTTTACTGGTCTAAGCATCTTGTCACTGGACGCACCGAGGGCAGCTGTTTTGTGCCCTCTCTCGTCCCTGGCATTCAGCCCAGGGTCTGGCCCTGATAGGCACACGCTACGTTCACTGTGGGAGAAATGAGCATTGTGAGGACTGGTAAGACTCACAGTCGGCACTTCATACGAGTTCCCCTAAAACGTGAAAATGTAGATGGAAAAAGATACAAGTAGTAGCCTTCCTAAGCGGGCAGTTCTCTGCCTTCTTCCTGTCCCCGAATTAACACTATCCCATTTACAAGAGTCCTATGGGAGCACATTGTTTAAAGGAACACAGGCTGAGGGAGGAGAAGCCACGGCTGCTTGATTTCTATCTGTACCAACCTCGAATTTCAAGGAGCGCAGGCCACAGTCTCCTACAAGAGAAGATGCAAAGTCTCAACTCAATGCTAAGCTCGCAGCGTCACTCAGAACCGCTCACCCACCGGCTGTCGTGGTCCCACAGCAGCTACTAATAACGGAACCATTTCTGTTCTCTTTGGAGTGGCAGTTGGCAGTGGCAAACAGGAAGTTGTCTTGAAGTAGGGTGTGGTTGTGCCCTGCCAGTGTTCACGCACAGAGACACCGCTTGTTCTGGCCCCCTCCGGGTTCCCTTTGCTCAACTTCTTTCAAGAGCAAGAGGTCTGAATTATTTCAGTGAAAACACAACTTTTTTTCTTACATGATTTAACCATCACGATCATACAAACAAAAACCAAAGGCAGAAAGGAGTCTAAAATATAGCAAGGGTCTGTGTGGCCCCCATCAGCCACTCACTTGTGGCACTGAGTTAGGAAGTGGCTGTGTGTGTGAGCGTGCGTGAGCGTGTCCCCTGCATTTCTCTGCAGACACACAGGAAATAAGACCTTATCTAGAAGACAGGCCAGGTGTACCCTGAATCGTGCCCGGAGGCTGGCCACCAACGTGGACTCAGCGCCCACCGTGTGCACACACTGGACAGAGGACCGTCCATGAAAAGGAAAGAAGGAAAAGCCCAGGTCACCAGTTTCCAGCAATTTTTCAAGTTTGAGTGAAAAGAGACCTGAAACATTTCTTAACACCACTTGCACATAAAAATGGCCATGAAAAATCACTGGTGAGCAGACAGATGCCTCAAGTGGGGTTGGGGCTGCACGTAACTGCAGAGAAGTGGGGGTGACTAGCTGGTAATGTTCAGGGGAGCTGCTTCCTGGAGCCAGGAGAGGTGTGCTCTGAAATTTTCCACTCCACTCCTACCCAGCCCTGAAGCTTGCGCCTCCAGTAGGGCTGTCCAAAATGGACTGGTCCCCAATCCAGCCTCCTACTCCTGACCTCTTTCTCAGGCAGCTACTCTCCCCACTCCACGCCTCAGCCTTGTCTCAGAGCCGGCGCTAACCCACAGCCCACAGAGCACCGTCTGTGCTAAACCTCGGACTTGCTAAATGGATCGTGGGCTGACAGCACGCTCTGCCTGCCGGGCTCTCTCTTCCGTGACCCGGGCCCGGCCCCACGCCATCCTGTGTGGCAAGCATGCCCTGCGCTCACACTTACACATCCCGGGAGACAGCCTGGCCGTTTGGATAAGGAGGCTGAGCCAGTGACACGCTAGGCAGTGCGACTCCTGGAAGACGTTTCCTGGCTCCTGGCTGAGGGCCCTGGCCAGTCAGAACGCACCACTTCCCCTTTAAGAGAGCACGCCCAGATGCGATTAGGGAAAGGCAGAAAGAAAAGCCCGGAACAGCCAGGGTTGTATCCTGAAGTTGGCAGATGAACTTGGGTTTTCCTGAACGGCACACACAAGGTGTGGTCACAGGCAGTGGGCTCCTCAGAGGAGGATCTGAGCAGCCACTGTGTTCGAAGGGCGGGGGCCTTCCCACAGCCATACTCGGCCTGGTCCCCAGGCAGCCTGCAGGGGCCTCTGGCCTTTCTGCACCCTCTTCACTTAGGGCCTATCGGTCCTGATGGGCAGAGTCCACTGAGATCCCACCAGTATGCTATGGAGAGAGTAGAGACGTCATAATAAAGATTGAAAAATACTTTTGTGGGACATTTTAACTACTAATTCTAATGGAGAGTTTTCACTCATTCTTAATATTCAGACAATTCCCTGATCTTGGCAAGAGACAGTAGATTTGGCTGAGGGGTAGGGGGATATCTAAAAAGACAATGGGTCCCCAAAAGTCACATGTTGTATTTTCCCACTGATACAAAATATCCATAATAGGTAAATCCATACAGAGAAAGCAGATCAGTGGTTATCAGGGGAAGAAGAGAATGAGGAGGGACTCCTTTAGGGGTACAGGGTCTCCTTTGGGGGTGATGAAAGTGTTCTAGAACTAGGTAGAGGCGACGCTTACACAACATTGTGAATCAACTCAGTGCCACTAAATTACAGTTCATTTGCTTTAAAATGATTAATTTGTTATCTGAATTTCACCTCCATCTCAAAAAAAAAAACCCAAAACAAAAAAACAAAACAGCGGTAAAGTGTGTTTCAGGTATTTTTATCATCTACTAGGATCTTTCCTGTGTTTCATGCAACATTTCTTTGTTTTTAAAGGCCAATAGACACATGAAAAAGTGTTCAATATTGCTAATTATCAGAGAAATGCAAATTAAAACTACAATGAGGTATCATTTCACACCAGTCAGAATGGCCACCATTCAAAAGTCCACAAATGATAAATGCTGGAGAGGCTGTGGAGAAAAGAGGACCCTCCTACACTGCTGGTGGGAATGCAGTTTGGTGCAGCCACTATGGAAACAGTTTGGAGATTCCTCAAAAAACTAAAAATAGACTTACCATATGATCCAGCAATCCTACTCCTGGGCATATATCCAGAGGGAATTCTAATTTGAAAAGATACATGCACCCCAATGTTCACAGCAGCACTCTATACAATAGCCAAGACATGGAAACAAACTAAATGTCCATCGACAGAGGACTGGATAAAGAAGCTGTGATATATTTATACAATGAAATACTACTTAGCCATAAAAAAAATGCCATTTGCACCATGGATGGACCTGGAGATCATCATTCTAAGTGAAATAAGCCAGAAAGAGAAAGAAAAATACCATATGATATCACTCATATGTGGAATCTAAAAAAAGAAAAAAGAAGACACTAATGAACTTATCTACAAAACTCAAACAAACTCACAGACCTAGTAAACAAATTTATCGTTACCAATTGGGGGAAGGGGGTGGGAAGGGATAAACTGGGACTTTGAGATTTGCAAATATTAACTACTATATATAAAATAGATTAAAAACAATTTTTTTCTGTATAGCACAGGGGATTATATTCAATTATCTTGTAGTAATCCATAATGAAAAAGAATATGAAAACAAATATATAAATATACGTATGTATATGTATGACTGAAACATTGTGTTGTACACCAGAAATTGACACATTGTACTTCAATTTTTAAAATTTTCTGTGTTTGTTTTTTTTTTTTTTTGGTGTGTGACATTACTGGGGATAGAACCCAGCAGCTTGTGCATGCTAAGCATGTGCACTGCCATTGAGCTTTTACATCCCCTCCACCTCCCCCACCACAAGCAATGTTTCTTTGTAAAACTGCTTATTACCTGATAAATCTTAAGGTAACCCTGGTAGAAGAGTATACACCTTTTAATAAGGAAAAATAAAAAGAAACCTCTAAGAGACAAAAGCTTTCCCAGACTCAGAAGTATGCCCCTACCAGAGAATGTGAGACTGTGGGAAGATGGCAGCATCCCAGACCGTGCCACGTACGCTAGGCAGTGCTTATTGGCCTTTATAAGGCCGTCTCAAGTTGGGACCATCCCTTCTGCTTGACCATGTAACCAAAGCCAGAGAGAGGGAGTCTCCCATGGGAGAATTATTCAGGAGAACACGATTTGGGGTCTCTGACTTTGGGCTTCCTTTCCCCCTCTTATACAGAGTTTCTTCTCTGAATACTGGAGAGTCAGTTTCTAGCTGGGAGGGGGCCGTGCTGCTTGCCAAAGCAGAACTGGTTTCTCCAATTCCATGTCTTTGGAATGGAGCCAGTAGGAATGAGGGGCTGTGAGCCGACCACCCACCTATTCCAGCTCCACTTTCGGGGGCTAGAGACAGTCTGCTCCCAAAGGTAAGGCTGTGAGCCACGTCCTCCAGACTTCAGGCTAGCAGGTCAAGGGCTCATGGGCACACTTCCCCGACTCAGGGGACCGTCAAGAGGAGGCCTGTTGGATGTTGCAATACTCAGAAGAAACACAGATGAAAGGGCAGGCTCCGTGGCCTGGGAGCCTGAGTCTTTCCAGAGATATCTGTGAGTAACTTTCCCAGTAACTGTTTGCTGAGAGTTCTAGGATGACCCGGAGAACAGAGATGTTAACAACTTTTGTGGACCAGCTCTCCCGGAGCCCTCTGGTCTTTCTGGAGTACTGTCCCTGCCTTTTTCACCCTGTTCTTGCTCCCACCTCAGGTGCCAGGGAATACGTAGGTGGCCTAGATTCTCAGCAAACATATGACTTAAGAAAGTAAGATGCAATATTTATACTGCTCAGGCATCTGAGGAACAGCAAATTGAGAACCTTAATTCTGTTTAGTTTATTTTTGGGGAGGGGTAATTAGGTTTATTTATTTATTATTATTTTTTTAATGGAGGTACTGAGGATTGAACCCAGGACCTTGTGCTTGCTAAGCACTCACTCTACCATTGAGCTGTACCTTCTCCTCAAGAATATTAATTCTGAACACAAAAACAGGCAGGCGCAATCCAATTAAAAAATGGGCGAAGGACCTGAATAGACATTTTCCAGAGAAGATATACATATGGCCAATAATCACATGAAAAAATGATCAACATCATTAGTCATCAGGGAAATGCAAATCAAAACCACAATGAGATACCACTTCACACGTACTAGAGTGGCTATATATATAAAAAAACAACAACCAAAAAAACCCCAAAACGGAAAATAACAAGGTTGGTGAGGATGTGGAGAAACTGGAACCTGTGGGCACAGTCTGTGGGAACCTCAAATGGTGCAGCCTCTATGGAAAACAGTATGGTGGTTCCTCCAAAAATTAAACATGGAATCACTATAAGATCCAGTAATTCTACTCCTAGACTATACACCCAGAAGAACTGAAAACTGGTACCCAAACAAATCCCTGTAAAGGCATGTTCAAAACAGCACTATTAGCAATAGCCAAAAGGCGGAAACAACCCAAATGTCTATCAATGGATGAATGGACAAATCATGGTATATACATAACCACAGAGTATTATTCAGTCATAAAAAGGAATGAGGTACTGATACACACTACAACATGGATGAATCAGAAGACACCATGCAAATGAAAGAAGCCAGACACAAAGGGTCACATACTGCATGCTTCTATTTATATGAAATGTCCAGAATAGGCAAATCCATAGAGTCAGAAAGCAGACTGGTGGTTGCCAGTGACCGAGGGGAGCGGGGAGGGGAAACAGCCTCATGGGTATGAGGTTCTATTTTGAGTGACGCAACATTTCGAACCAGATAAAGGAGGTGGTTGCACAACACTGTGAATGTACTCAATGTCACCGAATTGTTCACTTCAAAATGGTTAATTTTATGTTGTTTGAATTCTACCTCAACAACCACCCCCCCAGAAAAACTCTGCAGCAAGTTAAGGGCCAAGACAATCCACAAACAGCACGATCGGTTTCAGAATAACTGAGAGTTACCGTCAAAACCCTTCTTGGAATCCCTTAAAGAAAGTAATTTTTAAGTTGAGGTAACTAGGATGGCTAACAGGAGATAGTTCCTAAGGCAGCACTCCAAGACAGCAGTTCCTAAACATGGTTAATTCGGGTCCACAATGAAGTGGTGATTAGTCTTAAACAATATTACACCCACATCCAGGCACGTGGGCTGCACTAGCCATTTACAAATGGGACACTGAGGCACAGCACCCTCATCTCTGCCAGCCCCCTCTACCCTGATACAGCCATCATTTCCACCAAGGGGACTCAGGTCTTAAACCCTGAAGTTGGGACATAATCACAGACTCCCCAAAAGCAAGAAGAAACCCCACAGGTAACCATTCTCTGCTACCCCCTGCTGGCCCCTTCTGGGGCTGTCATCACCTCCTCAGCTCTGCAGCCAAGGGGCTGCCCAGCCAGGCTTCCCCACGGGCATGGGTGTCCTCTCCAAGTGCACACAAGGCTAGACAGCACGACCCCTGGAGAGTGAAGATGACTTGTGATGCCTGCGTGTCCATCCCATTCCTGCCCTGTGGGGGTCACCTTGAACCAGTCCAATTTCCCTTCCACGGGACACCTTGCCAAATGTTGGATCCCCGAAATCTCTTTCTCTAGGCTAAATACTCCCAGACATGTTTTAAAACCATTCCTCACGAAACGTCATTTTCACTATTTCCTCATCTCTGGGGCCCCTTTGGCACCGACTGTCCTTCCTAAACAGTGGCACTCAGCAGGAAGAACACTACAGGTGGGGTCTGAGCGGCTCCCAGCTGCGTTCTGCATATTATTCTCCTATTAATGCAGAGAGAGCCAAGCTGGAGTTTTTTTTTCTGAGAGCTGCATCACCCCTAAGTCTTATTTCACACGCTTTGCTGCCAAGCTGCTTAGCCACAGGTATCCTTTAAAAATGTCATCTTGCCGGAGTCAGTCCACTGCTCCGGCCTGTTGAGATTTTTCTGGACCCTGACTCATTAAGGTAACTATGCTCCCTTCTAAATCTACCTTGGGAAACTGGCACTAGCGCCATTCTTCTTTCAAATCCTCATTCAGAACGTGGAAGAAGACAAGGCCAAGCATGAAACTCCATACATCCCTCAGTGTGACAGGGACCTGTGAACAGCACCCTTGAGGCGCGACTCCAGTCAGGCAACTGCCACTCAGGGCGGTGTGTCACTTGGTCCACACTTCTCCATCTTCACTGGTAAGGATCCCATGCATGACTAACAACAGCCCTCCTACCAGTGGTTGAAGGACTAAGTGTACAGCTCTCAGCAGTGCCTTACACATAGTGAGCAACCAAATGTGCCTTCATAACTGACAAGAAATACAATAATAGAAAAAAACCTGGTTTTCCAATCCCCAAACTACCCTCCTTATTGGCAACCAAATACAGACGTTAAGTAGCTGAAATCACTACCAAGAGCACCAGTATCCGAGAGCTGAAGTCAGAATCCCAGCTAGTTCCTAGAATTTCTATGCTCTGAGGTTAACAGTATCTGTCCTTCCAGGGCTATAGGGAGGAGTCAATGAGATCAGGCATGTAAAAGAGGTTTAAAAGTTGAGTCAGGCTATGCAAACATAAAAGAGCAGCATTATGATTATTACTGTTATAAATCTCTCCAAGATACCATTTCCACTGGCAGAAACCTGCCTGTCAGGCCAAGGAAGAACCTACAGACGCACTAAAGCTGCCAGAAGGCAGGTCTGTCAGCTCAGCACGCTGAACTGCTGCAAAGCAACTAGGCTTTCCCAAAGATGGAAGGGTGGGAGGGTTTGGCCGATTCAAATGCAAAAGCCTAAGGGTGAGGAGGACTGGAAAACCACTCAGTATTCACCGCCGTCCCTCTACCATTCCAACACCTAGGTCTGTGGTTTCCCTTCAAGGCTCTTCATTCACTCCGGCCACGAGGTTATCTACACTGTGGGATGGGGGCCCCCATAATCACTGTAGCTGGAGGCACACAAATCAGCACACACTTTCTGCCTGAGGCCTTCAAAAGGTGAGTCTCCATCCCATCCCAGCCTAATTGCCAGGAGGACAAGGGGAGGGTAACAGGGCCCCCATTTGTGGGGGCAGATTGGAAACAAATCAGAGCAAAGACTGTCTTAACCTCTGCGCTGCAGCCAGTTCACCCAGTTTGAATGGGGCAATGAGGAGGTGGTGGTCCGATAATGTGCAGGGCGGCCCGAGTTCTAGCTCCCCAGCCCCACTGTGCAGGCCAGGCCCCTGTCCTGAATTTATGCTAGGACCAGAGGGCTCGGCTCGTCCCTCCCCAGTTCAGTGGGGCTGCCATGAAAAAGCACAGGACACGCTCTAAACCGTAAAGACCGAAAGCAAGCCTCACCATTATTCTCCGCAAGATTAGAGGGTACCAAAAAACAGAACAAAACAAAACAGCAAAAAACCTTGTTTTCATATAGATGAGAGAAACGAGAAAAAGAAATCTGCTCATGACAGCACTCCATGGTGAGAATTATGTCACCCCTTGGCCTGGGTCACACTTAACTACAGTCTTTTTTTTTTTTTTTTTTTTTTTTTTAATGGAGGTACCGGGGATTGAACCCAGGAACTCATGCATGCTAAGCAGGCGCTCTATCACTGACCTATACCCCCACTTCCCACATTTACTAGCTTGGAAATTTCCATTTCAACCGTCCATTTTCATTCGCACATGAGTGGGTGATGCTTGGAGTCGGGGGAGGTTTGGACCTGTCCCTGAGGGACTCACCACCCTGGATCAGGGCAGACTCTCTGCTCAGAAAGCCTTTTCCAAGGCCTAGATGAGGTTTTCTCCCTCTTTTTCGATTTGTTTGGTTTAAAATATTTAACCCGAGGCACAATGAAGTGTCTCATTTGCGACGTTCTCCTAGACCATTAGACTGGGACTCCACACTCATTACGCTGATGAACGTGCTACTTACCCATGCAAATTTCATCCGCGCAGACACCGAGATGGGAGGTGCTCAAGGTAGGCTCTCCAGGGCTGATTTAATTACACAGCCATTCAGCGGGTGAAGCAGAGCAATTTTTAGCCAACCGTTCTAGTAAATATTATGGAAAACCCTTTCATAGAGTGCTAATGCTGGCTTAGTGATTTCCAACGTGCCCAGATTTAGTTCTCATTCAAACACTTACAGGTTCCCCAAAGATGCTCCCGACAAGGCCAGAAAAATCAAACAGATGATGCATTAGCCGACAGGCCATCTTGTAGTTGAATATTATTTTTTAAAAAATACTATAAGCCCCTGTGTATCAGTATCATGTAGGTGAGGACAAACTTGAAACCCCACTAACTTTCCTGCGGCTGGCCGACCTCTGCCCCTCCCCCAGGCTCTCGGAGAGTCCCGCCGACCGGCTTCTGGGCCGGCTGCACTGCTCCCGGGGGTTGGACAAAACAACCACCACGAACCACTTTCGGACGTTTGAAACAATACCCAGTCACTGCATCCACTCCCCTGGAGCGTCCCGGAGGAAATGGCATCACTACTTTCATTTTATTGCGTTTGTAAGCAACCAAAAGTAAACAACACGTCCTAAGACGATGATTATGCCATCTGATGTCGGCAGCTGCAGAGTATGCTCGGGAATGTTATCAAATGACCTCGCGGAGAAATTAATTTTCAAGAGTTAAAATAACCCTCCGCTGCACATGCCCGGCGGTTTCTCTAACTGCAGAAACGGATTTCACTTTCCATAGTTAGAAAACTCTCAGGCATCCCGGTTTCTTCAGAAAAGTCTATAAATAACCCAGGATCAGCAAAATTTATGCAAAACATCCTGCTAGAAGAAGAAATGTAAACTAAAACCACTTACAGAGAGACTCGGGCTGCCAACTTAATCTGATTCTACGACGACTGTAAACACGTTGTACTTTTGGAACCTGAAGCGATCCATATTAGCACGGATGCCATCACAGAAAAGAAAAAAAAAAAAAAGAGAGAGACAGAGAGAGAGAGAGCCATCCCCTCCAAACTAAACAACAACAGAAGCCCAACCCCCAAACAGAGCACCGTGATTGGGGTTCAGGGTTCTGCACAATCCGAGACCGACGACTGACCAGCTGCAGTCAGTACCAGCTATCCGAGCTTGCACACGCCAACTGTTTTGACTACAGGCACTTGTTAAACACAGAGTTTCAGGTCCTACCAGTTGGACACCAGAAGTTCACAGAACTGACCCAGTGCCAAGAACAACAAGCCCAGAAAGCGAAACGGCTGCCTCGTGCGCAGTGTTTTTGTTAACTGTTTATGCAAGCCCCAGAGCAATTGGGTAACAATTAAGAAGACAACCGAAATTAAATAACAAAAGCAGAAGATTACCACCTCGAAGGAAATGTAGATGTTGGCCGATAAAGGACAGACGTCAACCTAGTTTACTGGTGGGGTGGGTGGGGGGTTTTCGGAGAGAATGGGTGAGTGGGGGAGGGGCAGGTGTCACATGACAAACTGCGGTTATTAGCAGAAGGAACTGGGTGCTTCCTTGAAGCATCTTTTACTTAGAGATTGACTTAAGAGATTTTGTAACCTCTAAGGCCTTGGTACACATCTAGGGTGACTGCAGGAGCATTGGAATTTGAACTTTGGTAAATCCCATAGGGGAAAAAAAGGGGCGTGCTGAATGGAGTTTTCGAGACACAGGAAAGGGACTTCAAAGTTCCCTGCTCCATGCAGTGAGGCCACTGAGCCACATAGAAAGCAAATGGAGGGGCCAGTGCCCCTGGGCTGCTTCTGACCTGGTACTGAGGACGGTTTCCCTCTTTCCTTTGAGGTTAGGGCTACTGGGGCCAAACTTTCTCCCTCATCCGGACTGGAGGCTGTGCCTTCTGACAGGTGGCAGTGAATAAAGTACTTGCATTTGGCAAAATAAAATAAAAAGGAATGCTTAAATTGCTTATTTAACAAGGTTTTTCATATCTTTCCCAGAATGCATCAAATTATCTTATTTTAGGACCAAGACAATTGACCCACACCCTATCTATCATCTGTCTCTGATTTGAAGAATAAAATGTTGCCCCTTCCCCACACCAGAGGTTTAGGAGAAAGGAATGGGCAGATAGAAACAGGTTGTTTATAAAAGCTATTGTGACTGTGGGCCAGGTTTGTGTTTATCCTGGACAGTAAATGTCACCCCTCTGGTTCCAGGGGTCACCAGTGCAATGGTGGTGCATATAAATCCACACAGCAGTTGCCCCTTTCCTCCGGAAGGAACCCACATATTCTTACAAACTATGTATAGAGACGGTTTCAATGGGATCTGAGGTGGAGCCGCCCTAGAGTGAAACGCAGCACTTCCCTGATGGGTCAAGAAAGCAGAGCAAAGGCAGTTTGGAGCATCCCAGACAAAGGAAAGCAAAAGGCAGGAAGAGGCTGGGGAACGGGAGAGAAGGAGGGAAGGGATGTGCTGGAGAGAAGGTTCAGGTCAGCAAAATGAGGCTCACAGAAGCCTCAACCCCTGGATTGGCAAATGACTTCTTAAAGTGACCCGAGAACTTTGGTGAGTCAGACCTCTTGCTGAGAACTCCATGGTTTATATATCCCCTCCACACATATTATGTTATTTGATTCTCAGAAACATCCTAGGAGATAGGGGAGGGCCGGTATGACTATCCCCATTTAAAGGATTTAAAGGAGGAAAACTGAGGCCCAGAGAAGACTTGGTCTCTGCCCCACGAACACTTCTTGTGCTGCTTTATTATCTGCAAAGCATTTTAAAAGTAGCAGACTTTATTATTCTCATTTTTACAGACAAGTAAACTGAGATTTTGGAGAGGCTACAAATCACATTCAAGGCAACACTGCAAATCAATCACACACAGCATCAGGTCCCCTACCTCCTAACCTAGTCCTTCCTTCCTTGCCTCTATCACGTTTCCAAAACACATAATGATAGAACTGAAAAAGTCCAGAAAAGTAGTTTTATTATAAAGGCACATCATCTCTCTTGATTTCCTCTGTGTACGCTTCCCAAGAGAGTGAAGTCTCTGTTTCCCCCAGTCCTGTGGGGCTCCTGGAGTTAAGCCCCACTGGCCTTCAAACCCAGACGTCCTGGGGTCTCCTCCTCTCAAGGCCAGAACCCCGGGCTGGGAGCCTGACGTGGGGCTCAGAACTCCCACTCCTGTGGGAGCACCCCGAGACTTAATTATTCTTCAGCTTGTGGGTTGCCCACCTGGGGTGGTATGGAGCCCAATTATATCACAAGCATGCCCCTCCTACAGTCCCACTGTGGTTCCTTCTTTATGTTTCCAGTTGAAGATGATCTTTTTTTGCTAGGTTCCAGTCTTTTTTTCTGATGGTTGTTTAAAGCAGTCAGTTATGGTTTTGTTGTGATCATGAGAAGAGGCAAACTCATGGTCCTACCACTCCACCACCTTGACCAGGAAATTTCCCTTGATTTTCTCAAAACTCCAAGTCTTTGTGGTTTTTCAGTTCACAGATTACAGCTCCCTAACATGGAGGGCTCCTCTCCACACTCTGGGGAGATCTCTGGACATCTGCACTCAAGAGCTACTATTTCAATGCAAAGCAACCACCTCCACCAAGTTTGTACCCTGTCCTGCTTTGATTTGATTAGTTCACCCACGTGCTAATCTCTGGCTCCTCACCTAATCCCAGACTAAGCAGCCGCCAGAGCGGATGTCCCAGCAGGCCTGCCAAGCTGTGCGCCTTGTAGCCGGCAACTCCAAGGTGTGCTGTCTCACATGTAGAAAGGATCTGGCTGCATCTTTTCTTCGTGTGTTTCAAGGTTATGCTTTCACTGGGTTCTTTTGCAGCAGAGGCGGAGGAAAATAAATGACTAAATGAAGGGCCCCTCTGTTAAGTTCCCTGTCTGTGCCAAGTGGACACACTCCCAGCTTGATAGGGGGCGATATTACTATTATGTGATACACGTGAGCAGGTTCATTGTCGGTTGGGGGCATTTCCTCTGAGGGGACATGGTAGTGAGTTAGTGCAGTCAAAGGTTGGCAGCAATGAAGGGGGACGTTCGTCAGGAACTCAGGCACTCAGGGGCTTGACCAGAGATGCTGAATGTGGGCTGCAGGAGGGGAGAGATCTGGAGGTGCTGGATAGAAGGTTCTAGAGTGTTTTGCCGCCACCGCCACTGCCTTATGAATCTATCTCTCCCCCTGCTTTCTCCCTGAAAACAAAATAGAATAAAACATAGGACCAAAAGACAGAAAGGCTGGGTGCCAAGGTGGACATCACGTTGAATGTCACTAAAGCAGCCTAGGTCGTGAGGATGCATCAAATCTGCGTGCTGCTGTTGACTGGAGGAGCTCTGTGATTGGTTGAGATGCACAGGTGGTGCCTCCCACTGTTTAACTGAGGTTGTTTTGGTAACCAGAGGACATTTGCATCCATGCTGCCTGAAAAGAATATGGGCCTGGGTAAATCAGAGCAGTCTCAGCAGGAAAACTCGTTTGCTTACAAGACACAAAGTGAGAAGAATATTTCCATGTATCTTATGACTCCTCTGAGCACAGAGACCATTTTTTTTTCAAACCCAAAAAGTAGGACACATGATTTGACAAGCAGTGGCATATTTAGGGAAGACAGGAGTGGCTATTTAAAATCAGAACTTCTGAAAATCTGAGAGGCGTGGCCACTAGTAAAATTAGTGAAAGTGGGCTAATCGAGGAATAAGGGTCATTAGCATTAATTTGTTGTAGCTGGTACTGGCGTGCTTAACAAAGCTCGTTCTACCATAGACCAGACAAAAACAGTGCTTTGCTCACGGATATGGTGATTTTAGGAAGGCACAGTCCCTCCAGCCCGAAGGATGACAGCAGTGATGGAGACAAAACTGAGGTTCTCTGTCCACGCTTGGGGCTTTTAGACGCCCCTCCAGCGAAAGGGTACATTGCTGCATCAGAGTACATATACAGAGAAGGAAGCTGGTCAGGACCCAGTGAGGTCTTTAAAACGTGGCCTGGATATGTGCAGAGCTGGTCAAAAAAAAGGATGGAGGCTTGAGCTGTCAGGAGACAGAGAGGCCGGGTGAGCCCAGCAGGAGCTGTGACTACCACGGGCTGCAGACTTGACTTTCTCCTGACATCGCCCCTGCAGACTTTCGGGTCAAGACGTGCAGCTCGCCTGCACACCCTTCCCTTTTGCCCTGTTACCCAGCTTCACAGAGACTGGGCCAGCCTGCCCGATCGTACCTGGAACTGGCTTTTAGCCTAATCCTTTGTAATGTGTACTAATGACCAAAGCAACGGGGACAATTTTGCACACCTGGGGCCACATACCCTAGATTTTTCAGGAGAGAGCCAATTTCAACCAGCCTCAGCTGATACTGCACCACAATTCAAAACAAGACTTTATAGTACAAGTCAGTAAACGTGGGTTGACTGCAACCTGGACCACTGGACCTAGTGTTCCTTGAGGGCCGAGTCTCACTTATCTTTGTAAGCCAACGCCTCGCCAGGGTATGGAAGCCTTGGTGTGGGTTTTAAACACAGGTTCTGAATGACTAAATGAAGTTTCAGTTAGTGTGAACCACAAAGATAGATGCGGACCCTATTAGATGCACCTGGAAAGTGAATCTCTATGTTAAGTATGCATGAAATTTCATGTTTTGATTAATTTTGAAAAAGTACAATATTTTATTTTATTATTTTTTTCAGGTTTCCTTTTTTTCCCCCAGTCAAATTTGGTATTTTTAAAAGTTGTATTGTGGTTCAAGTTAGGGAGAAGGCAAAAAGGCTTTCTACTTAAAATTAAAAATAGTAAATCTTCAAAAAATCTGTAGCCACTTTGTAATGGGAATCTTTCCAAAGACCTTCATTCCACTGTACTTTGCCCTCTTACATGGTATACTTTGAACATTATTTGATCCCTTTTTTTTTTTGATAACTCAAGATCACTGTTAAGGGCATTCATTTCTATACTTTGCTGCAAAATGGTGATGAGCTCAGGGCATACTGTATTTCAAACTTTTTGACCCTGATCCACCTTAAGAAATGAATTTTATCTGGCTACAACCTAGTATGCACATATGTATGAGACAAAAATTCCAAAGGGTAAGATTAGCCTTTACTAAGTGACAAACACTCAGATATTTTCTATTCCATTATTGAAAGTGTTGGTCAGGGCTCACTAAACTGCCCCCCATCATAAGTGGTGTACAGACACTGAGAAAGTGTGCAGGACTATAAAAGGCCCTCAGTGTCCCCACTTTCTGCCTTTTACTTTTTCCCTTGCATCAATGACCTGCCTCCATAGTCCTCCTCAGAGTTCCAATTAGCCAAACCTGGAAATTGGACCATCCAGCTGGCCAGTTCTTACATCTAAACTACGGGTAAAGTGCTGCTCCATCAAACCCCAAAGGGTGCCCCGTGGATGCCCTGAGGGGCTGGGTGTTCTTCTGTGCTCAGAGCTGCTGGCACAGTTTGTGACACTGGGGTGTTACTAGACGTACCACATGTAAACCGCGAGTGTTTCTTCTTTGAAAGGAGTATTCCGATGACTGGGCCTCAGGCTGGAAGGGCTCTTGAATGACACTGTGGCTTCTGGCAGCAATGTAGCTTCGTGAATGACCAGCTCTGGGCTCCAGTGTACGAGGAAGTATTACCTAAAGTAACTGAGCCTACTTCAGGCAGTTCGTAACAGCGCAGTATCTCACTCTCCACCCCGAGCTGCCCTTTGCCCTGTAATTACAGCTCCTTTTCGTCTACACCTCAACTCTCAGGAGTCTTCCCACCTAAATGCAAAGAAGAAAAACTAACACATATATGAAACTTCTCCTGGTGGAATTTTGAAAAGTGTGTCGTGTATGCATGTGTGTTGTGGGGACGGTTGGGGTAGAAATTGTATACTGATTTTAAAAAAATTACAGCAAAGGGGGTAGATACTGTGCCCCTAAAGACACTTAGATAACAAGCAATCAGGCCCTGGTTAAATAAACCATTCGCACATCTACTCAACGGAATGCTGGGAAGCTATAAAAATGACAATGTAGATCATATTTACTGAAATGTGTCCACAAGAATTGTAGTTGAAAAAAAAAAGCAGATTTCAAGGCAACGTTTATAAGAGGATTCCATGTTTATTTTTTTAGATATAAAATATATGCATATGAATACACAGGTACAACACATAGACAAACACATACACATAGAAAAAATATTGGAAAGTTTTACACTGAAATATTTACTTTCTTTTATTTCCTGAAATGTTGGCAGTTTTTACAGTGCATTACTTTTACAAGGAAAAAAATCAATTTTCACTTTGAAGAAGTACAATTCTCCATTATTATGCAAAACCGTACTTCTGTTTGGGGCACCCCCACTGCATCCTCACCTGTGTATTTGACTGTTCCCATGGGAACACTTGCTACATCTATGCCTCCACCAGGCAGCACACTCATGCTGAGCTGTCACACTCAGCCCTCACTAGTTACGACGTCTTCTCAAACTTTTAAAAGAGTTCTACTTATATAAAGAAGGACATGTTGAATCTTTACTGAAAATTTTTCACATGAATGAATTTTAGGGCAAAGAAAGGGCTTATGGTTTTATTTTTAAGGGTCATGTTCTCTTCTCTGATGGAATTAAAGGGAAATGTAAATCCCCAAGCAGGTGGCCTCTGCTAGTTACCCCCCTCCCAGAAGCAGGCTACAGGCCTCTCCATTCTCCAGAAAGTCAAGGTTAAGAGCTGATGCCGTCTAGATTCTGAAGCTGGTTTTCCTCCAAGCCAGAGTCAGTTCAAAGCATAAACTGATGTTGGGTGTAAGGACAGGAATAATCCCTAACTTGTGTTAGTGCTGCTCTCTGTGCAAAGTGTATTCACATCCAAGGGATATCACTCCCAAAAATGACTAGGGAGGGAGGGTGAGCAAATGTATTATTCTCAGTTCACAAATGAGGAAAATAAGATTTATCAAGAGGAGGCAATTTGCCCAAGACCACCCTACTGGGAACTGGTAGAGACAGGATTCAAACCCAGTTTTCCTGGGCTCGTTCTCTGTGTTCTGTGCTACGGCACAATATCTATAAACAGAGTAACCATGCGCTTTATTACCCTAACTGGACATCTCTGAAAGTAAAAACGGGTGCTAAATGTATGGGCCCCAGGGTATCAGGTATAAATTGTGACTCTCCCAGGCAAACCAGGATTTATGGTCACTTTACTTGTAATCTAGCCCTCTCCCTTGCTGCTCGCCGCATCATACCTTTTGAACAGGAGAGAGAAATGGAATGTGGTTACATGTCTAATTTACTTTAAAGCACTTGAGTATGTAAATAAATAAATACAAGAGGAAAAAAAGGACTTGAATGTAGCTGACGTTTTATTGTGTCTGAACCAGTAAGTCTAAGCTTTACCTCCAGGGGTGATCAGCTCACATGCTATGATGAATACAGAGTCTAGATCGGGCAACTGGTATTAATCTGAGGGGGTCACACTGCAATACTGGCTGCTTTAAGTCCTCTAGCTATCTGTATTTGGATAAAAATTCTGAACACCAAAAAATGGGCTTTTACTGGTGAAACCTGTGACTTATAATGAATGCAAGAAATAGGTCCTTATATTTGCACCCAACCTCCATCCTGTAGTTCAGCCATTACAATAAAAAAAAAAAAAAAAAAAAGCAAAAAAGAAATAGGTCCTTATTGGTGAAATTAAAGTTATCCCAGGTATGCAGCCTGGCGAAAAACCTATAGCAACATCCCCACCCTTGTATAAACAGGGTACCTGGGGGTGCCCTGTGTGCAGCCGTCACATTAGGAGGGTTGATGAGAGCATGGTGCTAATTTGGGGAAATAGAGCCCTGTCTCTGGAATATTCCTGCAGCTGCCTTGAGTGAACCTTTCCTATTGAGGTATGGTTGGAACAACTCTATGCAGAGTGGGCTGGGACTTCACCCAGTCAACCAAATAGGTTGAATGAACTTGATAAATGTTCGGCAGAATTCAGTCTAACACTCGCATTCATTAACACCTGGTGGCGAGGTTGTGGGGGAGAAGCTAAGCCTCACCACCTCGACCTTCTACAAACTTCTATAGTGGCAACTGTTTTCTACCAAAAAAGAACCTAAGAGTTCTGTGTGGCCAAACCAGCTTAGGCCAGTCCACAACAAACATGCCCCTAGGGGAGGCTGAAATGGGTAGACTTCAGCACGGGATCCTCCGGCACTGATTCCGCTTCACCAGGTTATGAGCTTCCTGAAAGCAAAGACCAGGTCTGTCTTGTTCAGTATTCTAGTCTCCAAGCCTCACGCAGTGCCTGCCCATAGACCATGTGTGATGAGTATTTTTGTCCGGTGAATAAATAAGTGAATAGGAATTCCGTTATTTCTAGAGTCTATTTCCTTAACTGTAATCTGTGGTCTTTACTCCACTAGTCATAACTGATCCTCACAGACCATACTCTATTGCTTGCCCTGTGTTAAGTCAGTATTTATTTTTTTAAAGATAATTTGTATTATTATTTTTATTTTGGGGGGAGGTAATTAGGTTGTTTTTTTTTTTTTTTAGCAAAGGTACTGGGGGTTGAACCCAGGGCCTTGTGTATGCTAGAAATGCACTCTACCACTAAGCTATACCCTCTGCATTCTAAGCCAGTACTTTAAAAAGCAACAAATTAACTGGTAGTAAAAACCACTGGGATTACATTGTTTAATTCTCATAGAAATGTGATGAGATTGGTATTATCATCCCCATGTTCAGATGAGGAAATCAAAGTCCAGAGAGGTTAAAACTTATATTAGTAAAGTCAGAACCTGAACTCAGGTCTGTCTGACTCAGAGCCCAAGGATGTGCTGCTACCCAGAGTCAGTCATCACTCGGTTTTGCAGGAATTGTGGGGTTTTTTTTCTTCTGTCTTTCTTTTCCTATTTTACCCTACTTACTTGATGTCACGCTATTGAACACACATCTTTTTGGCACTTCATCTTTTTTTATCATAAGTTTTTTTGTGGGGGTGGGGGAAGCTGAATGGATGTTGGAACACATGAACCAGATTTTCAGTTCTTCTGCTTTTAATTATTTTGATTGACATGTGGCACTGAGGGATGTCTAATGGCCTCTCGTGTCTTTGAGCTGCGGGAGAATCAGTCCCTAGGAACCTGTCGCTGCTCTCCTGGTCTCTAGGGGCCCAGGTGCCGGACTCATTGGCTCCCCTCCCCCAGATCCCCTCCCCTGCCACACTGGACGACTGAGAGCCTTTGTGTCATGCCTCTGTGACTTGGTGCACAGTGTTCTCTCCCTGGAATGCTTGTCCACCCTTTCGTTCTTCACCTTGGCTAACTCGTCATTATTTTTTAAGACCCATTTCAAACATGACCACGTCTGAGATCCCTAGGCACCCCCGGTCACCCTGCACCTCTGCCAGGTCTCATGTGAGTCCCTGCTCAGTGCTCCCAGGGCACATTGCCCATACCTTAGCACCTGCACGTGGCTCTGTAACCTCTGAAGGACCTGCCTCCCTCTTCCACTGTGCCAGAAAAAGCCGAAGTCAGGGACCTTGACTTAGTACTGGTGCACAGCAGGCACTCAAAGCGTGTCAGATAATGAATGGATAAATCAGGAAATAATTAGCCAACCTACAGTAAAGCATGAGAAAACGCAGCTATCAGCGGGGCCAGCAATTTCCAGCGGTCTGAGGGCTAGCTACCCTTAATTACTTGCCTTAGCCAGTGAGCTCAAAAATAATTTTTTAAGCCTAAGGGAATGATAGTGGGTTTTTTTTTTTCCTGATAGTGGGTTTTCATGAGAGGCAACAGACTGTTTAATTCTGAGCATTCTGCTCCTTTGCCTGTTATAGGAAAAAAACTTCTGGAGAGATTTCCCCAGTGCAGCCAGGTCCCACTCCCTGACACTGGGCCAGCCATGGCCTCTCCTCGGGGCCTTGGGGTGGTCCGATAGCACCCAAATGACAGCCTGTGCTGGCAGCTCACTGAGATCTCACCGACTCCGGGTGCTCACTGAAGCCAGAAGTTAGCAGGTCCCAGATACGGATCAACACGTGACCCGAGCAGGGCCCCAGCTTGAGCCAACCGTGGGACTTCGGCCTAATGAAATAAGCAATTCCCAGCATAGTCTGACCCTTCAGAATGTCATGCTTTCTAACCACACTGTGTAGATAAAAATAATTTAGTGATTTCCTCCCACTGAACTCTTGGGAACAACCCAAGAAATCTGCAGTGTGGTTGTTCTGATGCTACTGTACAATTGCAAATATTTAGGCATTTCTGAGTTCTTATCAGTGTTTATCAGCAGGGATGCACGTGGTATTTTTGGTGGGGTAATTCTTCCCTGAGTGGAACCATCCCGTGCATTGCAGAGGGTTTAGTGCTTCTGATCCAATCAATGCTGCAACAGCCTCAAAATGCACATTTCCAAACAATTCTAGGGGTGAGAGTTGTGAGTACTGGGATTCCTGCTTTGACTCATTTTGCAACAGGAGAATCTTAAAGGGGCCACCCAAACCAGGGGGGATTGGGGGCTAGGCCCAGGGAGTCAGGGAGAGCACCTGAGGCCAAGGGATACCCCAACCAAGATCTGTCTGTGGGAGAAAGCGGAGGTCCTGAGAGGAGGATGACTGGGTTCCTTGAATGAAGAAGTCAGGGCAGCAAGGGAGCTGGCCTCACAGGACCAACAGATTGGAGCTTGAGCAGAGCTCAAAATGGTGCAAAATGGATGAGCAGCGGGTGGCGAAAAGCCAAGGCACCGGCTCTGAACTCCAGCTGCACTCATCCTCCTCTTCCCAGCCTACGGGGTATAGGTAACAGAGGGACCAGGAAGGTCACCGATTCTGGCCAGCTCGCAGGGTTTGAAGCTTCCACATACCGACTAGCTCTCCTCCCTTGCCTGGTCTTCATGGAGCCACGGTAGCACAACCACCACTCCGTCACTGCCACCAACACTAGTGTGATCACATCCTACAAATGGGACTTACTTACTTCCCAGTCCCTCAAAGTAACCTTCAAGGGCATCTCAATCAACAACAAAGAGGGAGAGGCTCTAAAACCAGCCAGGAAGCAAACCCCACCAGGGTGCTGGGTAGAGGTGCTGTGGGCACAGGACTTATCGCTAATCACCTGGATTTAATGGCTAGTCACTCAATAGCCCCAGGAGGACTGCAATGGTCAACATTGCCATGAAGCTACTATTCCTTTGTCTCATCTTTCTCACTTGTTTTAAATTTATTCTATTTTGCTCTGTTGTTTGCAACCTTACAAATGGCCCTAAATCCTTTTGCAACAAGGCAGGGTATAAATAAATAAAGTGAAGAAATAAAATGCAGGGCTGCATTGTCAGCACTGCCAGACTGGGCATGGAGTGTTTTGGCTCTGATCTAGGAGGGAAGAGGTGCTCTGTAGAAATGGGCAGGTGAGGGGGTGGGGGGAACTCCATGGTGGGTCAGTGTGTTATGGAGAGCGGAGGAGCCTGCCCTGTCTCTGCATCAAGGACTCACAGGGCCACATGCAAGTTACAACCATCTCGGCCTCAGTGTCCTTGTCTTTAAAATGAAGGATTTGATGGGATGATTTCAAAGGTCCTTTATGTCCAAGCACTGGGACTCTAAGTGGCACCCACACTTGGTTCTTGTTCCTCTTCTCCTCTGTTCTTTCCTGACACTGACTCTTCTCCAAGTGGAGTGGGCCAGTCAAGGCTCCTTCCAGAAAAGTTTCTCTGTGTGTGATGATAACCGTAAGTTGTACTGGTCACCTGAAGAGATAACTGGTCACTCCAAAGAGATTGAATGCCCCGTTAAAAGAAACTGAGGCATTACTCATTTGAGGGTGCTGGGAAGCCAGGCTTTCACTGAATAATTTAATGACCAATTTTCCCATTATAAAAATGAGATGAAAATATGGCTTTTCTCTCCATCCACTGATCAGGTTGTAGGTTCCCTCCTTTTAAGTAAGTTCTGTTATGGAAGGTAACACCACATCTGTCTGGACAGTATCTATGGCTGCTACACCAATAACTATTTTATTTTTTGTTGTTGAGGGAAGGTAATTAGGTTTGTATTCATTTATTTATCTTTAATGGAGGTACTGGGGATTGAACCCAGGACATTGTGCATGCTAAGCACACACTCTACAACCAAGCTATACCTTTCCCCCTACACCAATCATTATTAATAATCAAAAGAATATTATGAGGCATATGCTCAGGAAATGGAAAGCATTGCTAATGTTCTTGGATTTTTTTTTTTTAATGGAAGTACTGGAGATTGAACACAGGACCCTGTGCATGCTAGGCATGCACTCTACCACTGAGCTATACCCTCCCCCTTGGACATTCTTTTTTTTTTTTTTTTTTTTTGAGTTTCATGGCTTTATTAACAAAAATACAACGTGCACGAGCTGTCTATTCATTTTCTTCGCTGTGCAGCTTGGTGTTGGGACTGGTGACTCTGATGGCCAGCTGGGCTGCTCTTTCCACAATGGCTTTGCGGTTCTTGGAGGAGACATTGTGAGCAATCTCAGCACAGTAAGATTTGTTGCACATCAGCAGCACTTCGAGCTCCTTGACATTGTGGATCAGGAACTTGCAGAAGCCACTGGGCAGTGTGTGCTTTGTTTTCTTGTTGCTCCCATAGCCGATGCTGGGCATCAGGATCTGGCCCTGGGACCTCCTGCGCACCGTTGTCAATGCCTCTGGGTTTCTGCCAGTTCCACTTAATTTTGGCATATTGGTCTGACTGGTGCCGGATGAACTTCTTGGTCCTCTTTTTGACGAACTTGGGCTTCATGAAGGGTCTGAGGGCGGCCATGATGCCGACTAGGAGATGGCTGCCACCTCCGTAGGTAGCGCCGAGGAAGAGAGCTGGACATTCTTCCATTTAAGACTTCAGCCTTGTTTTGGTGTACCTAGTCTCATGAACCCATCGTCACCATCTTTACTTGTACACAGAATGGCTTAGAGTATCTGTCGCTTTTAGGAAACCCAGCTGAAAGTGTCGGGGAAGAGCGCCCTACAGCAGTGCTTCTCAAGCATTATGTGCTCATCGGCTTCCTAGGGGTCTGGTTAAAAGGCAGATTCTGATTCCGTAGGTCAGTGTATTAATCATGCCTTTTTATTTTTCTGTATTTCTGATGCTCTGACATCTTAGGGCCTTGCTGATCCCGGGCTGGCCAATTTCTAAAGCTAGGAAAGGATTCATCTGCAAGGGCAACTTTCATATGCAAACCAGCCAATCCAAAGCCCACCTTCACAATCAACTCCTTTATCCAGCCCTACACTCCAGGCCACTATTTCCCTGCCCCAGTCACCCCAGGGTCAGGAGCCAGATGACTAGAGGCAGCCCCTGCAAGCCTGAGTCTGCTTCAGTTATTCAACCCAGCCAGTCCTAAGTCTGCTTACTCTGCCTCACCCGTCCCTTTCTATTGAAACCTCAATAAAGGCTCTTGTTCAGGTTTTCCCCACTCCCTCTGCCTCCTGACTGACCCAGGTGTTTCCCCGTGTGGCCCTGTGTGACAGGGCATGCCACCTCTCTTGGGAACTGTGAATAATAAAGTATCTTTTCAATGGCAATTATCTCCTGATCGGTTGGCCTCACTGTATCTGAATCATAATAAAACCTGTACCTTCAAACTGCCAGGGGTGGGGCCTGGTGATGGTGATGCCAGAACACACTTAGTGCAGGACGGCTCTAAATGACTAACCTCCCACTATGGAACAGGGTGCTGCAGCTGGGCTCCGAGGGGAAGGACTGCCCTGTATACACATCTGATTGCACCAGAGCCCAACGTGCTGTGGGAATGAAATGGGTGAAGTGGCCGAGGCTGCTCCAGAGAGGGCCCTGAGGGCAAGGGCCTGTGCCTCTGTCTTCCTTTCCAAATGATGTGTGCTCATGGAGCCTTCCCAGAGAGAAACGAAATAAAAAGCTTCAATAAAAAGGAAGCGAGGCTTCAGGCCCTTAAACCATAGCAGGCACAGTGGCAATAGGGTGACTCAAGGCCCAAACGGGGAAGGTTAGGACTCCAGCAGGCCACCTGGCACAGGGTACTTGCTGTGTGCTAGCTGAGCTGTCTGATGTGGGCCCTGGATGCCACGCGTGCATCCTCAGGACACCTGTCAGGAGGCCTCAGAGGACTTCTAAGGTAAACCTTGGGATTCAAGCACCTTACTGGTCCCCATAGCAAGAAGCTACCCAGGTGCCCATCAGCCCTGCTGCCTGGAGGTACATGAGGGCTCTGCAGAACCCTTGCCCTCCAGGAAGACTCCGGGTTTACAGAAATGGCTTAGACAGGCTCTCAAACCATCTGACTCTGAGGCCACAACACTTTCCTCCATCCCAGGACATCATGGCTCCAAATATTACAAATAAAAGCAAACCCTGATAAAGAACTATCAATTGTAAGTACTTCATGTGGTTCATCATCTAATTCTCACAACTCTAAGAAGTAGCTGTTATTTCAATCCTTATTTTCAAGACAAGTAAGCAAGTCCAGAGCAGTTAAGTAGCTCGCCCAAGCCACCCTCTCTAATTGGCAGGGTGAGAACTTAAATCCAAAGTCTGCAACCAAGAGCCTTTGCCTGCTGCCAGCCTGGGGCAGCGTTATTCCAGGTGGGGGCCTTGCATCTGCAGCGGCAGCATGAACACCACCCGACAGCACACGGTCCCGCCCACCCCAGGCCCGCTGAATTGGAATCTGCGCTTTACAAGCTCTCCAGGCCGATCCGCTGCACGCTCGCGTCTGAGGAGCCCTGTATCAGAAGCAAACCGGATGGAAACTCATTGTCCAGGCCAGATCGATACATTAGCACTTGGTATGCCAGGAAGAAGAGGCCTGGGTTCAAAATCCAGCTCCAGCAGCAGTTACCAGCTTGGAAACTTTGGGCAAAGAACTTAATTTCTTTAATCCTCCTTTTTCCTCATCTGGAGAATGGGACTGTAGTATCTAGCTCCCAGAGCTCATGTGGGCATCAAGTGAGATAACTGCACAGAGTGTGATGCCCCAAATCTATACTCAGGAAATGCTCTGTACAGGGCAGTCCCAGTAATTTCTCAGAGCTTCCCAATTTTCTAAAACTCATGTCGTTTCATATCATGCTTTACAATAGTATGAATCCTGAACTCCTTTGGTGGCAAAACTGAGAGTAGCTTTCAAAAAGAATAAGGAAGTCTTGGATAACTGGAGTGGTGAGCTATCTGAACAATGCCTAAAGGCACTATCGTTAATACCTAGGTCTGCACGTGCTCCCAATACTGTCAAAGGCTCCAACCCCAAGGGTGGGGGAAGTGCTCACTTGAGACTGGCAGAAATTAACATTTAAGCAATAGTTTTGTTCCCATCTCTGTTACCTGATGATACCTGGTAAAACCGTTCCCGCTGGCATGTCTATCAAAAATCGTACCCAACCCCATTCCCCAGAGGTGAAGCAAGGATAGCAGTGAAGAAAAATCAGCTCCAAGCACAGATCAAATACTGCAATGATGATTCCAGTCCTTTCTGGGCCAAACCAACCCAGCCCTTATAGCCCTCTTGTCTCCGTTGGGGCTGGCGCATCCCAGACACTAGCAGGCTAAAGGCAAAGGCAAAGAAAAGGGACCCCCTACCTCCACCAAAAAAAAAAAAGAGGGAGAGAAGAAGGACGTGGGAGAGGAAGAAGGGAACAATAATGCCATCCCTAAGCCACTGTCAGGTCTGCTTTTCAATTGGAAGAATGGGCTACAAGCAGAATTTTAAGGATTTTTTAAAAGACAAAGAAAAAATGTAATCTTAGCCCCATTATATAAATTAAAATCCCACTGGGACATGTAAATAGTTACTCTTCATATCTGGAAGGAAAAATTTCAATGAAAGGTTCCAGGCTGAAAAATGAAAACCTGAGCAGACCTTATCTTTCCTCTATTTCCTTCAGGATTTGGGGATCTCCATGAAGGTAGTTAGATTACTTCACATGGGGGCCCAGCTATTTCCTGATCCTTTTAGACTCTGGTCCAGAAAAAAATCCTCAAACCCTTAAAAACTCCAAAATCAAAGTGGGCTCTCATATACCTCAACTCTGGCACTATTAGCAAGTTATCTGTTCTTTAAAATTAAAAAAAAACTAATTATATAAGCAATCACTGTGTAATGAAGAATTTAGAAAATTCAGATATGAATGGGGAAGAAAATAAAAATTACCCATAGTCACTACACTTTTTTGTTTAAGAATATGCATACATGCATATTTTAAAAAATGTGATACTATACTGAGCACTTCGCATTAAATGCTGTTTTTTCTCACTTTTTCCATCATAAATATGTCTTCATGTCATTAAATATTAAAAAAAATTTTTTAAGATCTACTTAGTATTCTAACAGTCCCTACAGTTTGGTATTCATATTGGTTCCAATTTTTTGCTATTATAGATAATTCTGTCATGAACATCCTTTAAGTTCCTGTACACATTTCTGTATGTTTTCTTATATAAATTCCTAGAAGTAGAATTTGTGCTTGCAGGCTCTTGCTACATGTAATCAAATGCCCAGCAGAAAGGGAGACCCAATTCACACACCCACCAGCTCCACAGAAAGTCTGTTTCCCATCTTCCTCACCAACACTGGGTATTATTAATTTCTAAACATTTGCCATTTTGAAAAGTGAAAAAATTCTGCTTTAATTTTTGTTTTGACCAGTGAGACTGAACATTTTTCATGTTCATTGGCCACTTGAATTTCTCCTCTCTTGAACTACCTATTCCTTCCCATTCTTTACTGTATTTTCTTTTTTGTCCTTAATGTGCAAGAATTTTTCATAACAGTAAGAATATAAATATTTTAAAATCAGAAGTAGAAGATGATAATTCTTTCTTAATAAGACTTGAAACTGTGAAATGGTTAATATCATCAAGCATTAAAAAGTTTTTTTTTTTGACGGGGGAGAAGACATAGGGGGAAGTAAGGTTTAAATAAGATAAAAAAAATCTTTGTCACCAAAGCTGACCCCAGAATTCTCATTTTAAAACTCTTCCTCTTTTAAAACAACAGCAGCAACAACAAAGCGCCAGACATAAACATAATGACAGGTGACCTCTGGGGTTGAGTCCTGTGCCTATGCCAGGTTGCCCCCAGACCCTCCTGGTTAACCACATAAAGACATCTGAGGGGGAAAGAACATTCTCGTGGGCACCTACCCACATGAGTCCGGCCCCAGTGGCCACAGGAAAGGCAGGGCATTTTGCAGAGGTTCTTGTTTGGATCAGAGCCAGCCAGCTAGTGGCCTGAATTCTGAGTTCCTGTGTGCCACTTGTGAGCTGAGTGATCAGAAGGACACATGAAAATGGGCTCCACCTCCACCCTCATCAGGGTGGACAGGATTGAAGAAGGTTTAAGGAATCTATAGCACTGTTTGCTCAACTCGCTGTTCCAAAGAGGCAGGGCCTCACCCACATTTTGGTGTGGATGCCTGAGGGCTCCCCTGAGAGGCAGGGCACAGGCCTGTGAACTCTGGAATCTCCCAGGCAAGGAACCTCTCTTCACACACAGTTTGCATCTTGGCAGTTGACAGCAGGAGGAGAAAATGCGGCTGGCCGGCTTAGGAGTGGGGAGGGTGACAGGCAGACCACTACCTGGCCCGTGGGGCAAACCCATGTCACTGACAGCAGGGCAGGTATTCAGGTCAGATGCTTACCATTCACACGGGCTCATGAGTCTGCCGAGGCCTGCGTCCAGGCTCTGACTGTTCAAAAATAGAACAGGAAGTCCAGAACAAGACCAAAGCTGGAGGGAGGCGGCAGCACAGGAGCGCAGAATGGGGAGAAAGGCTTTATTCTGGGGGGAGGGTCCCTGGGTGAGAAAAGAAGCACCTGCTCCAGGCACAGAGAGACATCACAAACAGGGGATGAACAGAAGCTGGGGATCAAGCTGCCTGCAGTGTTTCCGTATTACCCCCAGATTCCAGATGGGCAAGAAAGGACGGAGACCAGTCCACAATGGTCACCAGACCCACAAGCATTGCCAGTACAACAAAGAGATTTTCTTTTTCTTTGGTAATTGGTAGCTGAAGGACAGATAAGTGAAGGGAAACTAAGGAAAGGGAAAAAGGAGTTTGGTATTTTGACCTGCTCAGCATTCATCCCCTCTCGTCTCTTCTTCCACAAACAGACCTTGATTTTCCTCTGGGGAACACATTTCTCCCACACTCAGTCCCTGAGGTGCCCATGGGGTAGACCCTGCCCCACCTCTGAGGGCTTGGGAGGCCCTCTCCGGGGAACATGGGTACTTTTAAAAATCATCATCCTAGACATTTGTGTAAGGCCTTATAGGTTAAAAAGCTTCCGTATACAAAACTGCTACCTGGGGCTTTGGGTAGTTCTGGTTTCCTAAATTCATGCATAACCTTGTCTCTTGGCTCACTAGGTAAGGATTCCAAAGTGCCTTAAGGCACTAACTGAACCCCAGAGAGGGGTGCTGGGAAATTCCTCTGTAAGCATCTTTGCCACAAGCATTTCTGCTGCCGAACTAATTGGCCGTAAGGCAATTTTGCTGTAAAAGATAAAATAATTGGTTGACAGTTTGGTTTCAACTAGCTGATAGTCTGGTTTCATTTCTCCACTGATGCAGGACTCTCATTTTTATATCACATAAATCTTAGCCCTTATAATGATCCATACAGTGACCAGCAGACGTGGCGGTCTTAAAATAGTGGATGATAACCATTACATACATCGATTTGAGAGAAAACGCGGTGATAAAACTTATGGGAAGTGTGAAATAAAAGCTAGATTGCATACTACTAGAAAATGATAACATATCGGTTTGCAAATCCTTCAGTGATTTGAAGGTACAGAGTTGTACCTTCCCATAGCACTTTGGACAGTCTATCAGTGGACATGTGACAATATACCAAGAACACACAACAGTGTAGAGGCCTTCACAACGTAACATAAAACTCAGCGACAAATTTGGAAGCGGGTGCCTCTTTCAATGAAGGAAAAAATTTTAATGAAAAAGACAAAATGTGATGCCAAATGAGGAGATGAATCAATAGCAAAAAAAAAAAAAAAAGTATAAAATACTATGAGTGAAAGAATTAGAAGACCAGTGCTTAGGTACAACCCACAAAATAAAATCAGGGACTTGCATAGGATTGCTATGAATCTACACGCATTTAAAATGTATTCAAATATTTTGTACTTCACAACAAAGATTTTTAAATTTTGTTATTCATTTTTCATGTTTCACTATGTCCCTTTTTATTTTTTGTTAATATTGTTAGTACAGCCAATTAGTTATCCAGTGAAAGGTTTCCAGTGAAAATCCCTGAGGCAAAGATGCTGATGGCTAAAATACCAGACACACCAGAGAGGCACCCGAGGGCTTCTGCTTAAACTGGAGCAGGAGCAAGTGCAGGGGATACTGGTCAGGGGTCCCGGCCTTCTCAGAAAGAATTAAGTCTAGGAATGATTAGATTACCTTTTGGGCCAATCTGATATCTTTTTTTTTTTAATTATTCTTATCTTTTATTGACATGTAGTCAATATACAATGTTAGCTTCAGGTGTACCACAAAGCAATTCAGTTATACGTATACATACGTAGATTTTTTTTCACTTTCTTTTCCATTACAGCTTGTTACAAGAAATTGAATATAGTTCTCTGTGCTCTACAGTAGGTCTTTGCTGCTTACCCACTTCATATATAGTAATGTGTCTGATATCTATGTAAATTGGGGGTGTACCTGGAGCTTACGGCGGAGACGGAAACAGGATTTGGCGGCTCCACAGACAGAAGACAGACTGAAACCCACCACTTACAGAGAAAGCAATGGCGTAAGGAGTGTGCAGTGCTTCTGAAGTACATCTCTGCTTTCCAGCAGGCGGTGGTGAACAGAAAGAGCCACTGTGAAAGTTCTGGCCAAGAATTGTGTTCAAAGACTGGGCTGCTAGAGAGCCTAGGAAAGGAGCCTCTCTTTAGCAGTGCCCCAAACTCTGGAGTCTTCCAAATCCCAGGGTGACTGGATAATCCCTTATATGTCTTCTGGTCGGATAACTACCCAAAGCCAAGTTACATCTTAAGCCATAAGAAACTTAGGGGCGTGGATTGGAATCTGGAACCTGGAATCTACTTCTTTAAATAGTCTGAATACCACTTAGGAAGCCTGACATCTTGATTTTGGTGCAGACTTTGGACCACAGTTCCTTCTCCGGGCAGCCATTCTCAGTGCAGGTGGTTATTTCATTAATACCTGCAGAGTGTAGACTGGAACGTGCAGAGCCAGCACGGCTCTTTTCTGCTTTAGGAACCCTCGCACATTCTCTTTGCCTCAGAGGAGTGCCCCAGGGCGCTCTCCGCCTGTTTGGCAGAAAAGCAAACAGGCAGCCCTGCCTCCTTCCACATCAGCAAAGCCACTTATTTCACTGCCTCCCTATGGCCTTGTCACTCCCTTCAGACCTGGGGCTACAGGAACTTTTCCTTGGCTCCCTACACATGGCTTCTCTGCTCTTGTTCTGACTCTACCGAAATCCTAGCAAGGAGACCCTTCACCCACCCAAAAG
Source organism: Camelus bactrianus (assembly GCF_048773025.1). Classification (NCBI taxonomy): domain Eukaryota; kingdom Metazoa; phylum Chordata; class Mammalia; order Artiodactyla; family Camelidae; genus Camelus; species Camelus bactrianus. The sequence goes on from NC_133545.1 coordinate 76,565,182, forward strand.
TCTGGGCAGCAACGAACACAGCAAACCAAGCCCAGATGCTGTCTCCGGATGTTGGATGGCAGGGCCAGGACACAGCTTCAGACGGTAACAGCCCTCCCACCCCACCTCTCCCTTCGGCTGCTGGGCAGTCAGCTGGCACCGGGGAAAAGGGACATGTGTAGAGAGTCACAGGGCAATGAGGCATGGAGGCCAGCCTACATCTCTGACTGCTGATGCCCACCACAGCCTCCAGCTCCCATGAGGGCAGCAGGAGAAGGGAGGAACTGAAGGCCCGACTCACATAAACGTACTGCAAGAGGCAGGTGACCACAGGATGCTGCACTGAGCTGCTGGAACGACTTTGGAGTCATTCGGCAGAACCGGTGTTGAAGCAGCACATCATTAATAACTGTCCTCCAGAAGCCACCAAGCGGGTCTGTGGCGGGCCAGCTGGAGCGCAGCGATCCCCTCCCCTCCGTATCCTGCTCTCTCTCTCACATAATGCACCTCTCACAGCCACTCCCGAGGCCTCGCCATGTGGGGAAGAGGCCTGGTCCTAGGGCTGGGGGTGGGGGACAGTGGGGACGGGACACGTGCTGGCATGGATTGGGTGTCATTCCCCTGTGACCTCATCTTGAAAAAACTGTGAACACCCTAGACCAGAGGGGAGGGCCATCCCAGAGGGAAACTTGGAAGAATTCCCAGGGGCTGGCTTGGCAGCCTCAGCCCTCTGCTCTGCCCAGCCAGACACAGCCCACAGGTTCTGTCTTCCTGTTTGCCGGCTCCTCATCTTGAGACAACATGGCCCGCTGTGGCCTTCCTGTGGCTGCCCCTCTCAGAGCCAGCTCTGACTAGTGTACCTTTGGGAGGGAAACTCGGGTGAAACTCATTTTGGAGAAACGTTTTACATTGACGAGAACAGGATAGCCGAACTGATAATACAACAGAGTCTTTCTCCTAAATCCCTACCTTTAAGCTTGTGTTTTCTTGGAATGGGCTGGTGTGTGTGTGTGTGTGTGCGCGCGCGTGCGCGCTTCTGTGCCCGCATGGCTTCCCAGCTTTGTTTTCACTCTGCTGCGTGTCCCAAAGGCAACGGTCACAGGTAGTGGTGATTCTGGCTCATCACACAAGCTCCTCTCCATAGTGACTTCAAAATGCATTTTAATTCAGTCACAGACGCTAGCCCACCAGGCAACCCTCAGACATGAAGGAAGAGCTGAGAGAAAGAGAGAGTGAGAGCATGGGTGCAGGCAGGCAGATGCCTGCATGTGCATGTGGGTTTAGACTTGGGTCTATATTAAGAGAATACAGAATTGCTTCAAGTTTTCTGGCATTGTGGCCCCAGATCTCTATACTCTCGCTCTTTGGCTTCATCAAGTGGGGTAGGTCATTTTGTGTTGGGGGTCTCCTCGGAGCAGGGAGCTAAAAGGGCTCAGGGTTAGACAAACCTGGGATTGAATCCTGATTCTGCTACTTGCTACCTGTTGGTCTTTGGGCAAGTTCCTTTTCTCTCTGCGCCTTAGCTTCCTCATCTACAGACTGGGAATAATGAGAGTCCCTGTTGCACAGCATTGCTGTGATGACTAAATAAGTGAATATACGCAATGCACTTAGAAAATTTCCTGGCACATAGTATCTACTCAATAAATATTTGGTATTATTTGTATTATTATTCAACAAATAGCAGGTGGTATTATTACAAATAAAATGGGGTGGGAAGTTGGACTGAATCATACCCCAGGTCTTTTGCAGCACTCAAATCCCACAATTTTATGATATTTTTTAAAGGAAGACGCAATGGATCCTTTGAAGGAAAATACCAGCCAGGCAGAAAGAGGCCACAGAGAACCTAGGACTAGGCTGCCCACCCAACCTCTGGACCCTGAACGTGCATTTTGTGGCAAAGCCCATGTGTTTCAGGCTGGCACAAACCAGGATGGCCCACAGCCCTGCAGCCTCTTTCCCGTGAATGCTACAGAGCAAGGAGGTCAAAACTCTTTTTGTTTGGCCTGTTTGTGGATTCTAGCTCCACCCTCAAGAGGCAGCTCCATTATGCTGGGCTGCTGAGCTGGGCGGTAGGGTCAGAGCTAATAGGCTTCATGTGTCCACTCCACCCCTGAGCTACTCTATAGACTAGTTCATACTGGCTGCCAATGGAGTAGCTCAGAGGCCACGTGGACACAAAAAACTGTTAGAACTAATAAACAAATTTAATAAAGTTGCAGGATCAATACACAAAAATCTCTTGTGTTTCTATACACTAATAAAGAACTATCAGAAAGAGAAACTAAGAAAATGATTCCATTTACAATTGCATTGAAAAGAATAAAATACCTAGGGATAAATTTAATCAAGGAGGCAAAAGACCTATATATGGAAAACAAGACTTTAAGTGAAAGAAATTGAAAAAGACACAAATAAATGGAAAGATAGTCCATGTTTATGGATTGGAAGAATTTATACTGTTAAAATGTCCATACTACCCAAAGCAATTTACAGATTCAATGCAATCCCTATCAAAATTCAATAGCATTTCTTACAAAAATAAAACAAACAGTCCTAAAATTTGTATGAAACCATAAAACAACCCAAATAGCTAAAGTTATCTTGAGACAAAAGGACAAAGTGGGGAGGCATCACACGCCCTAATTTCAAACTATATTACAAAGCTAGGGTAATGAAAGCAGTGTGGTATTGACATAAAAACAGATACATAGCTCAATGGAACAGAATAGAGAGCCTAGAAATAAACCCATGCATATATGGTCAATTAACTTATGACAAAGGGGCCAAGAATATACAACAGGGAAAGACTAGTCTCTTTAATAAATGGTGTTGGGAAAACTACATAGCAACATGCAAAGGAATGAAACTGGGCCACTATCTTTTACCATCCACAAAACTTAACTCAAAATGGATTAAAGATTTGAATGTCTGGATTCAGTCCCCAGTACCTCCTCTAAAAATAAATAAATTAGTAAACCTAATTACCTCCCCCTCCAAAAGAAAAGATTAAAAAAAAAGATTTGAATGTTATACCTGAAACCATGTAACTCCTGGAAGAAAACATAGGCAGTAAGCTCTTTGACATAGGTCTTGGTGATGATTTTTGAATCTAACACCAAAAGCAGCAAAAGCAAAAATAAACAAGTAGGACTGCATCAAACTAAAAAGCTTTGTACAAGCAAAGGAACCATCAACAGAATAAAAAGGTAATCTACTGAATGGGGAAAATACTTGCAAATCATAAATATGATAATGGGCCAATATCCAAAAAATATAAAAACTCATATAACTTAATAGCAAAAACCCCCCAAACAATCTGAAAAATGGACAGAGGATCTGAATAGGCATTTTTCCAAAGAAGACACACAGATGGCCAACAGGTATATGGAAAGATGCTCTACATCATTCATCACACGGCCAATGCAAATTCAAAACCACAGTGAGATATGACCTCATACCTGTTAGAATGGCTATTATTAAAAACACTAGAAATAAGTGTTGGCAAGGATGTGGCAAAAAGGGAACCCTCGTGTTGCTGGTGGGAATGTAAATTGGTGCAGCTACCATGGAAAATGGTATGGAGAGTCCTCAAAAAATTAAAAATAGAACTTCCACATGATCTAGCAATTCTACTTCTGGGTATTTATCTGAAGAAAACACAATCACTAACTTGAAAAGATATATGCACTCACATGTTCATTGCAGCATTACTTACAATAGCCAAACATGGAAACAACACTAAGTGACCATCAATGGATAAACGGATAAGGAAATTGTGGTATATGTGTGTGTGTGTGTGTGTATAATGTGTGTGTGTGTGTGTGTGTGTGTGTATAATGTGTATGTGTGTGTGTGTATTCCACACACAATAGAATATTATTCAGCATAAAAAAGAATGAAATCTTGCCATTTCCAACATGGATGGACCTTGAGGGCATTATGCTAAATGAAATAAGTCAGACAGAGACAAATGCCATATGACCTCTCATATATGAAATAAAATATAAATATAAATATAAATATAAATATTACACACACACCTCAAACTCACAGATATAGAGAACAGATTGGTGGTTGCCAGAGGCAGGGGGTAGGGTGTGAGATAAATGGGTGAATTGTTTTGTTTTTGTTTTTAATTTAAATACATTGAATTAAAAAGATTAAGGAAAAATTTGTCCCAGTGGCACTTGTCTTTGCTGCAAAGCTGGGAGGTACAGGAGAGGGGATACTTGCCAAAAAGGCTAGATTTTGGAATTGGAAGTCATTGCTCAGTGAGGGGCTGAATCTTCTTTGATGCAAACAGAATATTGGGATTTAAAGCCTCTGTTTTCTTTTTTTTTAATAGTTTTTTTTTAACTTTATTTATTTTTGGAGGAGGCAATTAGGTGTCTTTCTTTCTTCTTCTTCTCCTTTTTTTTTGTTTTTGGTGGAGGTACTGGGGATTGAACTCTAGGCCTCTTGCATCCTAGGCATGAACTCTACCGCTGAGCTAGACCCTCCTCAACTAAAACCTCTGTTTTCAAGAGAACCAAAAGGCAGGGTGCCTGAGTTTCCTAGGGCTGCTGGAACGAAGCACTACAAACTGGGTGTCTTAAAGCAACAGAAATGTATTCTTTCACACTTCAGTAGGCCAGAAGCCCAAAATCAAGTTGTTGGCAGGGCTGGTTCCCTCTGGAGGCTTCAAGGGAGAATCTGTTCCAGGTCTCTCTGTTCCTGGCGTCACCCAATCCTCGCCAGCCCTTGTCTTGTGGCCGCCCCATGCCAATCTCTGCCTCTGGGTTCAGGGGCCCTCTCCCCTATGTTCTCTCCTTTCTCTCGGGTTTACAGCCCATCCTAATCCAGGACAACCTCATCTTAACGGGACTGTATGTGCAGATGTGATTTCCAAATCAGGTCACATTCATAGGTGGGGGTTGGGTGGGCTGGGGTGGGTAGGATTTAAGCATATCTTTTTTAGGGGTTCAACCCACTACACAGGACAAACAAGACCCAGAATACAATTTTGAAAGCCCCTCTGCTCTGAGAAAAGCTAGAAAACAATTATAAGTGGAAGCAACCAGAACCTGTCCATCTCTGCAGTCCCCGCTCTGCAGCCAGTGGCAGCCAATCGTAGGGCTATTGGGAGAATAAACCCCCAATAATTAGTGTGCAATGAAAGCTGCCCCATAAACCTTAAAAAAAATCCGTTTGCATCCTTCCTCACCTTGTCCTCAGACATCACCAGCTCTGCCTGCCCACGGCTGACAGGTTGTGTGAGTACAGCCCTCCTTAGAGGAATCTGCTCTTTGAATGTGAAGCACATACCTGGTTCTGATTAATCAGAATGGGGACACGGTGAGCAACTGTAACTTAATTTAATTTTTCCATTTCTGATGAACCAGCAGCACAGCAAGTTATTAGTTTGCACACAACCATCCTAACTCCCAGTCACCTGGGAAATAGTTCCAGGGGCACAAAGCAGGCTGTGAGAGTGACACTGGAGACGGTGGACATGTGGTACCTGTAGGAGGATTGACGCCACTGTCCCCATTATTTTAGGGTGCTTAACACGCCCCCATCCTTCAGGTAGCACAAAAAGGGCCTCACATGCCACTCAGTATGACCAAACCAAGCTTGAGCCGAAGGTCAAGGCGATGGCTGGCAGAGCTGGCGTGAGCCAACTCAGGGCAGGGGCAGCAGCACGCCACCCTCACCTCTGTGTCCTCGGTGCCGGCTTCATGCCTGGCGTCCAACATGCACTCAACCAAATGGGAAATGAAGGTTCAGAGATGCAGTGGCCACTTCCACAGAGGCATCCTGGGCATTTCCAGCTTGTCTGGATAACTGGATGGCAAAACAGCATCCCCGTGCCCAGCTCTTAGCAGACGACCACCCGTGATCGCTGCATGAATGAACTCACGAGCTTCCTACTTATCAGAGGCATGTGAGACGCCAGGAAGAATCTCACCCTGCACCTGCCATCACGGTCCTTCTGTGCTTGTGGCATCCAGGCCCCTTTCAGGCAAATAAGGAGTTCCTACAGAGCCATACAACTGTGCAGCAGCTACTTAGAATCCGTGACTGAGAGCAGGTAGACCACTATACCACACTGCCCCTCTTCTCATAAAGTAACTGTTAACATTTTAGAAACACTTGGAGTCATCCCAGCATGAAGTCCTTTTAAATAACACACAATGAGTCTTACCCCCTAGTAAGGGGAGAAACATTAAGACAAATTAAAAACTAGCAATCGGATTGTCTTCTCTGTCCCACTCAGCCACACAATATAGAACACGATTATTTTTTCCAGCTTGAGTATACTGACGGGCAAATGTGGACACGCCATCCTAAGGAGGGAGAGCACTCTTTCCAGTCCTTGAGTGTGGACTTCCTTCCAAAGAGTATTGTGTAGGAAATGGGATGGGGCGTCACTTCACAGTGGAGATGCTTGACAAACTCTACCTCAGCCAGTGACCCAGGGCAACCTCAACAGTGGTAAACCCTGCTGACACTGTGAAGCTGGGAGGAAAGGCACCTCTGAGGTCTTCACCCCACAAAACCCATCACAAGTCTAATCATGAGGAAAAGTACCAGACAAATTTCTACCGAGGGGCTTCCTAACACTGCCTGACCAGTACACTCCTTCAAACTGTCAAGGGCAGGAAAAGTGAGGAAAGTCTGAGAAACTGGCACAGCCAAGAGGAGACTAAGGAGACTGAATGTAATGTGGGATTCTGGAACAGAAAGACATTAGGGAAAACTAAGAAAATCTGAATAAACTTTGGACTTTAGTTAACAATAATGGATCAGTATTGGTTCCAAGCATATATACCAAGTTATATATACCAAGCAAATATGAAATAATAAGGGAAACTGTGTGTGGGGTATGTGGGAACTCTGTATTATTGTCTCAATATTTCTTTAAGTCTAAAACTTCTAAAAAATAAAGTCTATTAAAAAAGTGTCCCTTTAATTTAGACATTATTTCCTATTCCTTCTTTAAAAAAAAAAAGCCAAAATCTAAGCACAGATTTCAAATTTACAAGGACAGATCATGGGATTTTTAACTCGTGAGAGATTTTAGGACTAGGAGGCCAACTACTTGAACTACAGATGAAATGAACTTGTAGTCTGATTGAGCGGCTGGGGGCAGCTGACCCCCAAGGCCACTGCAGCATCCAGTGATGGCCACTGAGGTCTTGGCAAGCTATGTGAGAGGTTGCCCTGGAGTGGGCATTTGTGGGCCAATACTGAGCAAAATGGAGCTTGTAATGGGTGGGGATAGGGTCATTGCAGCCTCGTGTGAAATTATTAGTTACCGGGTCTGCCGCCTGAGCATTCCATTACCTGCTGGTTTAGACATGGGCAATTGCTGGGGAGAACTAGAGCAGGGAAGTCCTGGGGAGATCCCATCACTCTTCTGCTCAAAGTCCTCTAACCTCCTGGAACTATCTGCCTTGTTTACCCCCCCGCCACCGGTCACACTGGGCTCCTAGCTTTTCCTCAAATCCGCCAAGCATGCTTCTACCTCAGTGCCCTGCTGTTTCCTCTGCCTGCAAAGCTCTTCCCCTGGAAAACCTCATGACTTGCTCCTGCCACTTCTTTTGGGTCTCTGCTCAAATGTCACTGTATAAGAGAGGTCTTCATGGCTAAAAGAGTAACTCCTTCATCATCATTCTCTTTTCCCTGGCTGACTTAATTTCTCTATCTCCGTACTAACATGTTGTCTATTTAGCTGTGTATTATGTCATTCCTAAATAGAAGGTGATTTCCATGGGAGCAGAGACTTCACCTTTTATTGTTCACTGTTCTATCGCTAATACATAGAATAAAACATAGTACTTAGCAGGTACTCAATAATACCTGTTGAATGAATACAGGAATGAACGGGAGAGTTTTTGTATCACAGTATGGTGCGTAATATGCCTTGGTGAACAATAATAAATACACTCACACTGTATTTCTTAGTCCTGTCTATTCTTTAAAGCTTAGAAAGTTGCCTTATTCACAAACTCTTGTTTGTCTTGGTACAAAAGAATATGCATATATAAGTGGATTATTCATTCAACAAATATTAATTAAGTGGGTCCTATATGTCAAAGCACTATCGGGGACACCAGAGGTACAAGGTAAGACCCGCCTTCCAACTGGCCAGAGCTCCATCCATTCACCTGTCCATTCATCCATTCATTCATCCATCCATCCATCCACCCATCCAATCCTTTGAGAGCCTGCTTAGTGTCAGACACTGTATATTTAAGCAGTACTGGGCACCTCATTTTGTCTTTCTGGATTCTTAACCATCCCAATAGCAGAGAACTGTGCAACTTATTTGTAGCTCTGCCACTGACCAATTTATCGACCCTGAAAAATCATTTGACCCTGAAAAATTATAATTCTCTGAGTATTAGTTTCCTCATCTGGACACAAGGGTTTGAGACCCCAGGACAGCCTGCCTCACAGCACTGCCGGGAGCATCAAATGAGATGATGCTTTCTACACCGTGAAGTCCTAAACTCAGAGAGGGAATTCTTAGCCAGTAAAAATGCTAAAAACAAAACTAAAAGCCAAACAAACAAACAAAAGAAAAACTCAGACTGAACCCTCTCCTGAGACGACTGCTCAGTCGGAGCAGCTGCTGTGGCTGGAGGGGCCAATCTGCCATTACTCAGAGATTCTACAGTTAAACAAAAATCAGGATGGGCAGCCCAACTCCTGTTAAGGTAATCCTTTGCAGGTTAAGTAGACCATCAATAATCTTGGGTTAACATTTGATTCAAGCGTGTACCAGCTCTTCCCGCCCTCGTCCCCCTCCAGCTGGTGGGCTGTTGTCTATTGTGTGCTGTTCTGAAGCTTTAGCAGCCTTCAGTCTCCTTTTATATATTTTGTAAAAAACTTGGACTTGGCTGGTTCTGGAGTTTCTTATAAGCCAGAGCTTGTTAGTAAATGAAAGTGATTCCCGAATGTTGACATATAAACATCAGTGACCAGGCCAGGCCCTCTTCAAAGGGAAGAGATTGTAAGTCTTCCAAAATCTAATCAAAGTGAGTAAGTGGGGGGCGGGGGGAAGCAGGGGAAGGAGAGGAGAGAATACGAGACAGCAAGGCGGCGACGGAGCAAGCAGAGAGAGAATACATATGAGGACTGCCTTCCTAGAGCCATGACTGGGTTTCTCTATAAACTCTGGAATTTTCTGTTCTCTATATTTATGCTCTCTCTTCCTGATGGAGGACGTGACATTGTCAGCAGTAACTGAAAAGGTGGAAGCTTTCAGACAGAGCTGGCAAATTTATTCTATGGAAACAAAGACTCACCCTCCTCTGTGATCTCACCTATAAAGGCTAAAACGGCTTCATATTAAATACCTAGAAGAATTTCTTTTTTTCTCAGGCTCTTTCCTACTAGATCCCCATGTCCTGAGGTGCAGTAACGGCATCTGTAATAACAACGATGAGACCGGCTGGCTACCTTTCACAGAGCCCTTGCTCCAAGCCAGGCATGGATCTCAGCCTTGTAACAGGCAGTGCCAACTGCCAGCCACCTGGGAGGCTTATCTGCATCAAGATGCCTCTTTGGGGACTTTCCCCTGTTTATTTCAGGGTCTGGAACCTTCTGCCAGTTATGCGCCGATGGCAGTGCATCCCCGTCAACATGTTGTCTCTCCCTGTATTCTTTTTTCTTATGCAAAAAAATTCAAACATACAGAAAGAGACTAGTACAACAAATGCACCTGAATCTACCACCCAGTTTCAACAATTAATATTCTGCCAATTCTGTTTCATCTAGTCCCACCTCCCACTGTTCCTTTCAGGGAAGGTGATAAAGCAAACACCAGACACTTCGCCATCTCACTCCCAGCCCTTGGCATTTTTCGCCTTTGCTTTCCCTTTGCTTAAAGATGCAGTGACTCTGAGAACCCAGTGAGACGTCCTGCTGTGGATGAAGGTGGCACGGAGCACAGGAATACAGTAAGCATCGCTCCTATATTAATTAACGAAACCGAAGCCAAAAACCTACTCATTTGTTCATTTTTTATATTGTCTCATGGTGAGAATGGTTCACGTTGCCTTATTGTTAATTGTCATGATTATTTAATGAAACAAGGGGCAGAAATGAGATTTGTATCTAAGACTTTGGCTGAAGACAGATGATAAATAACTAACACAGCTGTCTTGGGTTCCGAGGAGCACGGGTGGTCAGAAGGGACCCAAGAGTCCCTGGTCAGGGAACCCAACCACTGGAGGAATGGGACCCAGGACATCCCTGCCTCTTCTGTGGTGCTTGTAGGACGGCTGCACGAGGCTTCAGCTGGTGGTGACACTGCTGTCCATTGGTGCCGAATCCAGGAACTGGGGAGTGGATGAGGACGAGAGCTAAGGTAAACACATGGACTGACTACGTGCACACACTGCTCATTATCTATTCACAAAACTGCTTACCACGTGGGCACAGTTTCCTTGAAGCACAATCATAAACAGGTCTGTCATCAAAATCCCACTGGATTCCAGGGATGAAAACTCTGTGCTTTCCTGGCCTTCCGTGCAGCAGGCACGAACTCACCAATACGAGCCGTCTTGTTCCTGGCTAAGTCTTTGGTTTCCAAGGACAGGGCACTTGTAGCTTTGTGGAACCCCTTTGTCTCTGATGGGAGGTGTGGTGTGTCTGTGGCCAACAGCTGCCTCTTCCAGTCCTGGGCACCTCGCAGGATTGGCAGACAGTCTCTCCTCAAACTGCAGCCGTGCTGGGATGGTCTGGAACCATAAACTGGGCTTGTGGACTAAGGTGATCTCCAGGTACCTTAGAGCGGTGGTCCTGGGGAGCTTGACGGCACATCTACAGCCGGGCCCTTCCCCAGACTAACGAAATCAGGCTCTCTGGGAGTGGGACCTGGGGCGGCTCAGGTGATTCTTCCTCCGGGTGGAGACCTACTGCTTACAGCATGAGCATGTTCTGCACACCCTGTCTTGCTTTCTTCTCCATCTTTATTTGCTAGGGTCTTTTTTCTCAAAGCTTCTGAGACAGAAGAGACATGCGCTTTTTAGGTTTGAATATTCAGGTCATGCTGGCTTCATAAAACGAATTGAGGGAAATTTTCATCTTATTCTATGGACTGAAATAGTTTGAATAAAAAGGGCCATACCTGGTTTTTGAAGACTAGATAGTATCCAGACCATAAAGGCTTTTAAAAAGGGTATCTCTTTAATAAACTTTATCTAAAGTGTTCCATGGTTATTGCTCTATTCAGGTGTGGGTGCTGTGGATCATTTATATTTTGCGAGGAGATTCTCCACTTCCTCTCGATATTCAAATTTATTGCCATATTCACATACAATGCTTTTATAATTCTTTTACTCCTTCTCCAGTTGGTAATTACATTTTCTTTCTCATTCTAATGTGGCCGACCATGAGCTTTTCAGATTTCCTCCATTGTAATAATAATAGCTAATGCCTGTTGATCACTGACCCCGTGCTAGACACATGGTTCTAACTGCTATACTTGTACTAATTCATTTAACCCTCCTGACAACTCAATGAAATACATACTCTTACTATCCTTATGTTACAGATGAATTCCTCACCTTTGGGTGCACAGAGAAGTTAAGCAACTTGCCACTAGGTCGCACAGCAGCATGCGGCTCTCTCTGCCGCTGACTGACGTGCAGTGTGTGAGTTTAGACACAGTCTACCATTTGAGTATAGCATTCTTGAGTTAAGAGTGAAGGGGGAGGGGGAAGAAATCGTGTTGGAGCTGCAGGTTCCTGCTCAAAGCTCTTAACTAGGGCACAAGGTGCTTTAAGAGTTCTGCGGCTGGGAGGTGACAGGCGTCCACTGGCAAAGAGTAGCTCAGAGGCTCTGGGCTGTGAGCTCCAATGATTAGATGGATTCTGTGCTATGTGACCCTTTTGGTGACCTGGCCCAAGGTCACTTCCTTGCCCTGAATGTTCACTCAATGAGAGAAGCTTGTATCAACACCACCAGGTGGACAAGAGGAGGTACGAAGAAAACAACTGCAATTGCCTGAAAGAGGGAAGTGGTTGTTACGTTCTGCTCAGAGCAACAGCACATGGTGCAACTCTTACATGAAAAGATACATTTGAAAGAGCTTCCAGGACTGTCTCTCTGTTGCTTCCAGAAGAAAATCTGAACTCCTCAGTGTGACCGTGGAGGATTTCCACCACCTGGCATCAGCAGACACTCTAAGCCCATCAGCTACCGTTTCCTGCAGGCACCCGGGCAGCAGCAGCGGCAGCCTCAGCCAAACCAAACTCCTGGCTCTTGGCGTCCTTGCATGTGTGCCTCAGTGCCTTTGCCCATGCTGTTCCCACCACTAGGGATGGTCTTTCTCTGTCTCTGGAGGGTCCAAATGGGATGAATACTTCCTCAAGCTCTAGCATGTCAGGATACTGTTTTCAGTTCTCTCCTCCTATAACTAAATAATGTCAGCACTTGCATACGGCTTACCACGCGTGCCAGCACTTTATATTTGTTCATTCATTTAACCTTTAAGACAACCCTACTGGTTGTGTATTATTCTTGTTCCTATTTTATAACTGGGGGAACTGAGGCTCAGTAATGTGCCCAAGTCCACATAGCAAGTAGCAGAGCTGGGATTTGAACTCAGGCCATCTGGCTTCATGCTCTTAACCCCTCTGCACACTACCCGTGCCTCTCAGCAGGCAGGAGGTACAGTGACCTTCGCACTTGGCTTATCTCCCCTACGGACAGCAGGCTCCCCAGGAAAGGCTGTAGGTGTGGGCCTGTTGTCTCTTTGGATGTGCCCTATATGCTGATGGATGGGGCTGGTCATGGCATCATCACCTTTATCAGAAAGCTTGCAGAGAAGAGCGCAGGCCTAGGTGGATGGGTTGGGGAGGGCAAGGGGGAAGAATTTGGAACCAAGGTCCCTGCTGTAGAGATGCTTAAAGGGGTGGGTAGAGAGGCTGACTTTTGATAAAGGCACAGTGGAAAATCACTGTTGAGGCAAGCAAGTGAGATGCTGGCAGAGGTGTGGAAGCCTGCAGGTTCCTGGGGACCTGGGATCAAATCTTAAGGCTCTATTTTCTGTTACACAAAGTGTGGTCCTCAGGCCAGCAACAGGGGAGTCTGTTTTGAAATGCAGAATCTCAAAGCCCCACTCAGGCCTTGGAAGCAGAGTCTGCACTGCAGCAAGACCCTCAGGGGAGTCATATGCATATTAATGTTTCAGAGGTACTCCCAGAAGGCCAGACACTCAGGCCCATCCCCAGAGATTGTAGCTTAATTGGTCTGCGGTGGGGGCAGGGCATCCGCATTTTTGAAAAAAACTTTTCAGGTAATTTTATTGCATATGTTCCAGGTCTGGACCACTGCTTAGGCCTTCCCTAGAGACCTGTGGGATGGAAAGATGGAGGAGGGCAAGGGCGTGGAGAATCCCAGCTCTGCCACTAATGAGCTGTGTGACCTTGGGCATGCCACTCAGTGTCAAATGAAGAAAGAAGATTAGATCTGTGGTTCATGAACCTGAGGATCAGAAAATACACATTCCTGGATCACGGGAATTTATTTTTATTTTTATTTTTTTTAATGAGGGGAGGTAATTTTAGGTTTATTTATTTATTTATTTAAACAGAAGTACTGGGAATTGAACCCAGGACCTTATGCATGCTAGGCATGCACTTTACCACTAAGCTATACCCTTCCCCCAAGGGAATTTTAATTTGTAGGGCTGGTCCTGGAGATTTGGCATTTTAACAAATTCCCAAAGGGATCCTCACGTAGCCGCAGGACACCAGTTCTGGGGATCAGCGGCCCAGACGACCTCTAGGTCTCTTGCTCTAACATTCTATGCCCTTGAAGGAGGAGCATTTCACTCCAGGTTCTGAAAGCAGTGATAAGTACATGTGAGTACAGGGCACTTTTTTTGTCTGCATTGTAACATTAAGAAATATAAGTGCTTTTCATGGAGACCCCATATAGACATTTGAAATATATATATATATATATATATATATATCTGAAACAGAAATTTCATAGAACATTGCTTTCCTTACTATATGACCTACTCTATTTTCTCTCTTCTCTATTTTATTTTTAAATGCATCGCTCTATTGATTTCACGATCCACTAGTGGGTTCAGACCATAATTTGAAAAACATGGTGCAGACAGTCCGTGAGTGAAGGATGATGACTTTTTCAGGGCCGGAAAGCCAGAACCTGTAAGCATCCCCGGGTAGAGGGCATCCAGCTCCATGACGACCAGTCTGGCCCATGAAGGACCCCAGGGGCAGCTGGTCACGAAGTGTGAAACTACAAGAAAGGGGCACTGGTTGGGGAAGTTGGAAGTGAGGAAAGGGATTATTGGGAGGCCCAGGATTCCAGGCCAAGAGTTTAGCAATGATCACAGAGACAGGGTGCATCACTCTAGCTTCTAGACCAAGAAGGAACGCAGGACGATTAGAGCAGTGGCTCTCAATGCTGGAAATATATCAGAACTACCTGGGGACCTCTTGCAAATTAGGGGTACTCAGGCCCTACTCCCAGAGACGTCAGACCACTAATCCAAAGTTCTCCCAAGTGAGGAGGCTCTGTGGCTGAGCTGGGAAACCACTGATTTATGAATTAGTTAAAGAGGCAGGGTCACTTACAAAAATGTGGGTCCTTTAATTTCTTAATTAAAGGCTTCTTTTAATTAAGAGGTTTCCTATCTGTGAAATGGGGATACCAACAATCGCTTTAGCGGCTTGCTGTGAGGATTAAACAAAATAAAGAGCTTCACTGTGAATCCAGCTTCCTCAGTGGACTAATGAGAACACTAAGCCCCAGGGAGGGGGATGGGAGTGGGATAGTTCAGTGGGTAGAGCTTGTGCTTAGCATGCATGAGGGCCTGGGCTCAATCCCCAGTACCTCCACCACCACAAAAAAAAAAAAACCAAAAAAAAAAACAACCAAAAAAAAAAAACCCCAGAGAGGCAGGTCCAAGTTCACACAGCTGGGCAGTAGCAGAGGGGAGAAGACACTCAGCTCCAAATGCTAATTCTACTAATTCTACCGCACTGTGGGGCCGCCTCTGGGTACAGGAAAAGAGCCCAGAGAAAACTCAAATGACCCTGAATGGCCCCTTTCTCCCCTATATTGAACTTTAGCCAGAGCACTGGGCCAGCGGATAGTCCCTCACACAAAATGAAGCCTCAGTGTTCTTTGCCGAGAACCAGGTCACACCCCTCCCTGCAACATGGTGTGGGTTTGGCTTTCAACGTTTTGATGGTGTTTGACTTTGACCCGTTTAGCTCGATGTTGTTTTCAGATCACAGTCATCAGGAATGCAATAGATGCCTCATGGTGAAAATGGTGTTGGAGGATGATTTTTCACCCCATGTGGAAGATAAGCGGGAACGGGGGTGAGGGGGAAAGGATGTCAGCTGGAGGGCAGTTTCCACAATCCAGCCACAAGGGCCTGAGGGATTGTGAATGTCAGGGGTTGAACTGTGTCCTCCTAAAAGATGTTGAAGTCCTAACCCCCAGTGCTTGTGAATGTGACCTTATTTGGAATCAATCAGGCTCTTTGCAGATGATCAAATTAAGACGAGGTCATTAGGGTTGGACCTAATCTAAGATAACTGTGTCCTTACAGAAGGGAAACGTGGACACACAGAGAGATACATACAAGGAGAACACTGTGAACATGAAGGGAGAGATTGGGGTGAGGCACCTACATGCCAAGGAAGGTCAAAGACGGCCAGCAAACCACCAAAAGCCGGGAAGAGACCTGGAACAGATTCTCTCTCACAGCCCTCTGAAAGAACCCTGCTGACACCTGATCTCAGACATCCAGCTTAAAGAATTGTGAGACAATAAATTTCTTTCGTGGTACTTTGTTACAGCGGCTCTAAGAAACTAATACAGTATGAGTGTTAATATCTCTGTTCAAAGAACACATTGCCATGGGTGGAGGCAGAGACCCATATGTGTCCACTGGAGAACTAGGACTTCAGAAGAGTAAGCATGCTCTGTCCCACGTGTGACTTCACCTGCAGTCCAGATGTCTGGCTTTATCTGCAGCAGGGACCTAGCTCTGAAATACAGCTTGTGTTCAAAGTTCAAGATTACCAGTCTCTTCACTGATGTTCTCAAATGTGCCTGGGTATAAACAAAATCCAGTTTTCTCACTGACCTTCTCATCAGTACAGGAGGTAGTAACTCTTACATAGTGCTTAAGATATGCCAGGCACTTTTCTAAGTGTCTTATGTATATGAATTCAGGTAATTTCCACAATAACCCTATCTTGCAGATACTATGATGATGACCACTTTCCAAATGAAGAAACCAGGCGAGGCGCAGAGAGGTAAAGTAACGTCCTCAAGGCTGCACAACTAGAAATGCTGGGGCTGGAAGGTGGACCTGGGCAATCTAGTCCCAGAGTCCATGCCCTTAATTAAACACTACAAAAAATGGTTACCACTTGCTGAGGGCTCACCATGGGGCAGGTGCTATTCTAAATACTTACATTCTTGACCCATTTCTCATTCATAACCATTCATCTAAGCTCTCAGGCTGTTTATTTTTTTCCAGTCATACTTCAGGAAAGTGATGTTAATTCTGAATGAAGAAAGATACCCCACTCCCCATACGCATACATACAGTCTGGCCCCTCCGACAGAACAGGTCACTGGCGGGTGATCCTACAGCTACCCCTAGTGGATGTCTTCCAGCCTCCAGCTGCCTGCCCCTCCCCTTCTCAACACACCTGTGCCCAGCCCAGCATCCAGCCCTGATCCTCCAGCTAGAATTATGAAGTGAATGCTTCCTTGGAGAGAGCCAGTCTCCTAAGGCCAAGCTCATTGCTTTCCAAACTGGGATCTGTTGGAGTTTTTTCTTTCCTGTTCAGAGATGAATGGGACTGGGCCTCCCAACCATTGTATTTGATTTATATTTTGGTACAAGATACAACTCTTGCTTTTAGTAAGGGAGTCAGAGAGGGGAAAGGAGGATCACGAAAGCAACGTGGAGGAGGAGTCGGACAGGAAATACAGGAGGGAGACGAGGAAAAATCAAGGACGAATGCATATCTGTGCCAGGAACTAGGGCCAGGAGCTCAGCACACTGAGCCCACTGCCAGAAACTCAGAGAAGTCAGGTAGTCGGCTGCAGAGCTGGACTTGAACCCAGTACTCCAACAGCTGCCTTGAGAGTGGGTGGAGCAGCCTTGCTCAGCCCTCTCCCCAGTTGACTTATTCTTCTGACAGGAAGGAAATCTCTTCAGGAATTCTCGCCTGGGTAAGGTGATGACGACCAACACACATCTGTCAAATCCACAAGGCGGTCCCTCCAGGGTTCCACGTGCCCCTCAGGGTGACACTGAGAAGGCAGTGATGGCTTCAGAGAGGTTTCTTCACTTTGGAGGTCGATGGCTGTGCCAGGCCACACAGCTGCAGCACAGTAGCCAGGTGGTGACCACATGCATGCACCCGGGCCTTCTGCCTCTGGCCTGCTGGTCTACTGCCATAAAAACTCACAATGCCAGAGGTGGCAAGACTTCCTTTCAGAATTAGCCAGCAAAACACTTTGGTGGTTATTGGTTCCCTCCAACTCTGTTTGATAACTGAGATCTGAGGAAACAGATCTCTCTGCCTCAGTAACAACAAAATTGGTCTTCGCATCTGTGCAAATTATGCCCTCGATCACAGTGATCCTGAGTCAAGTACCAATCATTGACGTGAGTTGAAAACGGAGATAGAGTCTTTATTTAAGCCTTGTTTTGAGAAAAGCCAAGCAAGGGATGATGGAGAAAACGATCTAACAGGTCTGAAATAGCACAGTCGAGTGGAAAGTGTGTGAGCTCGGAGGCCCAGGCCCGGAGTAATCCCCTCTCTGCCCCTTAATGTGCATGTTCCCTGGGCCTCAGTTCTCCCATTCAAGAGGAACAGTGTCGCCCCTTGAGTCACTGCCCACGTAAGACTTTCACAGAAGCACGGATTTATCAGATATGTTCAGAATAGTAGGGAAGAATAAGTCTACTGGGGATAGGGTCCCCTTTCTCGCCAAAATGTTAGCTCAGAATGTATTTCATATATGCTGTGTAAGCACTAAGTGAATCTTCTCTTTTACTTCACATTCAAGTTTCTGAGCGGTCGGGTCTCCACCCAGATGGCTGTCCTGATCTCTGTTCATCCTTGTCCCAACTTCCCAGACTCAGATCTTACGCCCTTTAAAGAGCCTTCCACCCCTAAGTGCAAAACCTGAAAATAACCATGAGGAAACATCAGGCAAACCAAACTGAGGGACATTTTACAAAATGTATGGCTTAGAATCTTTGTAAGTGTCAAGGCTTGAATGAAGGATGGTCCCTGAGCAAAGGAGACTAACTAGCCATCACAACTAAATGCACAGGTCATCCTGGATTTTTAACTTTTTTTTTTTTTTTTTTTGGCTATACAGGGTAATTGGCAAAATTTGAATTAGGTCTGTATCAGTGATATTAATTCCCTGATTTTGGTAACTGTACTACAGTTATATAAGAGAATTCCTTTGTTTTTAGGAAATAAACACTGAAATGTTTAGGAGTAAAGGGACATGATATTTGCAACTTACTCTCAAACAGTTTAAAAATGTATAAAATACATTAAAAATGTGAAAGTGTATACACACACGCACGCGCGTGCGCACGTATAACATATGGTGGGGGAAGTGTTCGAACTATCATTGCAACTTTTCCCTAAGTTTGAAATTACCTTCCTCCCCACCTAACAGCACTCCACAATTGATTGCACTATCTCCCTTTCACTTTGTAATGTTTATTTGTTTAAATGTGGGTGATGTATCAGAATTCCTTTTGTACTCTTCTTACCACTTGATTTACAGGCAAACGATGTTACAGCTAGAAGGTCCTCCGAGATCACCTAATTCAAACCCTCCAGGTGACTGGACCAGGCTGGGAGGGAACTTAGGCTGGCCGTCACACAGCTGACAGTGCCTGAGCTGACCCTGGACTCCAGGTCCTGACCCCCGCCCAGGGCTCTTTCTTCACTTCGCCCTGTGTGACCACACAATGCATTCGGCTGCAAAGGAGTGACAGCTGTGACAGGATCATCGATTCCCTTGGCCTTTGGGGCAATAGTTGGGGGGCCCTGTCAGGAGAGGGCTGGAGGCCCTAAGGTCAAGGTCCTTCTCTCCATTTACTCCAGAGGAACCACAGTATGAAAAACGCTGGCCAGCTGCTCTAATCTCATCTGTCTCCAGGGCTCTCAGGACCACCTATATGCTAATGAGCCTCGGATTTGTCTCTCTGACCCTGACCTCTGTCTGACGTCCAGAATCCCGTATCCAGCCATCTGCCAACTCCTGCCCACTGACTTGGCACGTCTAATGTTACACATCCCAAACCGAATGCAAGATTTCTCCCCTCCCCTGTTTTCTGCATCAAGGTCCAGCACTACCATTCACCCAGCTGTCCAGGCCCAAGCCTAAGGGTCACCCTAACTTCCTGTGGTCTCTCATCCCACAGCCGAACCACCAGCAAATGCTATTAGCCCCTCTTCCAGATAAATTCAGACACGCTTTTCCCCAGTGCCACCATCACCAGTCTGATACAGGCCACCGTGGTTTCTCGCCTGGACTTCCACAGGCACCTTCTAATGGTGTCTGACCCTCTCTCCGCCTTCCCACCGTATGCTCCCCACACAGCAGCTGAAGTGAGCCCATCTCCCCTCAGCTCAAAACTGTCCAAGAACTTCCGTCTCACTTAGAATAAGACCCAAGTCCTTACAAGGGTTTACCTGCCTGGGCCTCCCCGTGTGGTGCACTCCTTTCTCACTAGGCTTTACCCCAAGAAGCTCAGGTACCCTGCTCCTTCATTGTCCCAGAAGCATGGCCAGCTTCAGGGTCTGTCCTTCACTGCTCCCTTTGCCCCTCAGAGCCCTTTGGCCAAGTATCCTCAAGGCCTCCCTCTGCTGTCACACAGGGCCCAGCCTCAAGCCTCTTCAGATGGGCCTTCCCCGACTAGCTTGTGTACAGGAGCGCTCCCTGCCCTTCCCACACTGACCTCTTCTCACCTGACGTCACAGACTTATTTGTTTACTGTTTCTATCCCCTTAATTCTGAGAGCCTGGGAATCTGGTTCCCCCTGTACTCCTGCCACTTGGCACAGGATAGGAACTCAGTATACATTTGTTAAAGTAATGAATGAGCCCATTAAGTCGAAAAAGCAAGGAGCAGAAGAGTGCATATACTACACCTCCATTTATTAAAAAAAAGAAGAAGAAATAAGCCCATCTATGCTTGCCCATCTTTGGGAGGATTTAACAGCCAAGGCCTTGGGGAGGGTGAATGGGTGGTGGGAGGAAGGGGAGGAGGGTGACTTGTCGGCGTGGACCCATTGGGTACTTTTGAATTTTTTTAGTAGGTACATGCATTACTGATTTGGTGAATTAAAAAAAATACATATATAGACCAAAGCATTGTATTATATACCTAAAACAAATACATTATATGTCAGCTGTATCTCAAAAAATAGTCCCCGTAATTAAATTCACATTACTAAAAAATGAATCAGCTTATAAAGTTTCTACCTGCACTGTGATTATAAAATCTTACTGTACCTGTAACAGCTGTGCCCCATAGGAACCTCTCAGGCTTTCGATGGGAGAACTGGGGCTTTACCTTTTTTTTTTTTTTTTTTTCCTATTTAAGTGCATTCCAGAACAGAGTGTATAGACTGCAGGCACTTCAGAAAGAAGCTGAGATGGAAAAGCCTGTATTCACACCAAAGGAAGGTAAATCCCTACTCCCAGTGCCAGGCCTGCTCTGTCCTTCACCAGTTTGCATTTCAAACATGTACTTTGTGAGCAGTTAAACATGATGGATAATATAATTTTATCTTTACAATTGCATTTTCAAAAAATGTCACTTTTATCAATCACCATTCTCAAAATCTGTAAGGGGCTCCTCACTGCTCCTTAAAATAAAGCCCTCACCCTTTGAAAGTGGCTTTTCCTTTTTCTCGGTTAACACTCAAAGCTTTCCGTGGTCTGGCTCCAATGTGATCTTCTGGACTGCCCCCTCCCACCCCCCTTGAAACCTACTTCTATCTCCTCAAGCTGGCCCGTTGCCTCACTGTTTCATATTCTTCTTTAATGTTGTAATAACTGCATTACTAGGATTACAGATGCATCTTAACTATTCCTCAATTGTTGAATTTTTTTTCTGTTCCTCTTCTCTGAATTTTGCCAGGAAGGGTGCAAGGAATTTTCTAGTCCGGTGGTTCTTAATTTTGGCCAGTCAATGTAACATGGGATTAGGAGGAGTGGAAGGGTAGGGGGTAGGGCTTTTTTTTTTTTTTTTTTTTAAATCGAGGTATAACACGTGCACAAGAGAGGCCACAAATCACAAGTGTGCTGCCCGACGACGCTGGATGTACAAAACACCCTCATGTAACCAGCACCCAGATCAAGAAATGGAAGTTACCAGCATTCCAGAAAGGACAGGGTAAAGGAGGCTTTTAAAAAAATTCTCACTTTTGGACCCAATCCTTTGAGATTCTGATTCCTAAATGTGAGGTGAAGCCCAAGAATTTGCATGTTTGATTCTTCACAGGGGTTTCCCATGCACCCCCAGACTTGGAGACCACTTATGGCCCCTCAGGCGTCACCCTGGGGGTTGGGGGCAGAGACAGAGAGCTGTCAGACCTCCCTTCCCCTCTAATCAGAGCCGCGCGTACCTCTTTTCTTAAACAGAACTTCCCCCTGTATCAGTCAGCATCCAATCCAAGAAGCAGAGCTACACGGCTAGATCCAAACATATACGTTCATGTACCTGTCTATCTATGGATCTATTCCAGATATTTGACCTTTCACATAGCAATTGCTGGTTAAACGGTGTCTCTAAGGCTGTTATTTTTGTGTCTAAAGCGGAAGCGTGAAGTCCACGGGGGTAGGCAGTAGGAAGGAAAGGAGGACAGAAAGTGGCAGAGACCAAGAACAATCTGGAGCCCACAAGCCTTAACTGAAACAGACTGAAACTCCTGTCTATTCTTATTGCCTTTGACCTCAAAGCTATGTGCATCCCCCAGAAGCCAGGGCCCTTCATCAAGGAGCTAAACACACATACTTGGCCTAGGAGTCAGGGAAGCTGAAGGAGGATCCAGGGGAAGATGGAGAAATTGCAGATCTGGCTGCTGCCAGGGCCAGCGACGGGAGCAGCTGACAGGTAACAACGGACATTACAAAACAGCTGCTGCTGCCCCTCCATCCTCCAGCTCTCCCTGGATCTCTCTGCAGCTCATCCAATGAGCAACCCAGAGGACAGGGAATTCTGGGAAATGTAGTTCAGCCCAGCCAAGTGGACACCTGACAAGCCACCAACACCCTTGGTTCTCCAGCTTGGCTGTACACTGGAACCATGCACGGAGTTTTAAACAATGGATACCAGGCCTGCCATCAGGATACATGACACATATGCAAACTGTATATCCAGGTCAACCTAACATGCAATTGAGGCTGACAGATGAACATGAACCTCAGTGCTGTCCCCAGGCTGGGGTCCCAGATGAAAAGTTTTACTCTTTTTTGGCCCCAAGAGGAGCATAAAGAGATCTGGCTAAAATGGTGTTTTTCTCATATCCTGCCTTGCTGCCTCTGTCTGTCTTTCCTTCTCGAACCTAGCTGCAACCCTACTTGGCACACTGGCTGTGTCCTGGACAAAGCCCTCCCCGGCTAACCTCTCAGTTTCAGTGGATCAGGAGCACAGTGGGCAGATCCTGAGATCCTCCCAAAGCCAACAAACTCACAGTGAACCAGAGACTCAGAAGTTTTCACTATTAAGCTTCTAAATAAAGCATCTCTTCCTCCTAGGCATAGACTAATTAAATGATTATAACACAGCAAAGTGGTCAGTGAACACGTAACCACTATAATGCGAGGAAGTGTTGGTGACAGCCAGGGCTGTGGGCACACGGGTGGTGGAGCTGCCACTGCTGGGTCCTTCTTAAGGACGGCAGAAAGAGAAGCCCAAGAGAGGCCACTGAAGGAAAGGAAGTGGGAAAAGAGGTAGCGGCCAGGAACAGCCTGGGTTCAAGTTCCTGCAATGCCACTAACCGGCCGTGGGGCCTCGGCCAAGTCATGTAATGCCCCTAAGCCTCAGTGACAGCCCCATCTCCTGCGTGGGGCCATGGAGAGCATTATACGAGGCAAGAAATGTGAAAGGGACAGGGGGAGGCAAGTCCAAAAGCACGGACATCCGTGTGTGCAAGGCAGCAGTGTTAACTCTGTTCCAGACATGCCAGTGTCAGGAAACGGTTATCTAGATCATGGATTGTTTAGACCCCTTGGTTTCCTTTTTCTGTCCACAACATGGTTATTTCTAATGAGATCCGCTGCAGTGTGAGGCTGACACTGCTGGTAAAAATAAGGTCTCTGGGATTTCCTTGGGGTTTCTATTGTTTATTGCCTCCTCCCCTCCCAACGACTGCAGACAGCCGAAGGCTGCTGAGCCACCCCAGTCTATACCCTGTAAGTTTGCACAGAGAATCTTTCTAAGAAAAAACAACAGCCAAACAACCTTTCATGGCATCTCTGTGAAAGAAAACTAAGGAAGGATTGGACAGTAAGACAATATCTTTACTGACCTATGTTTGTAGTTCACGGTAGTAAACTGAATTAGATTTTAAGCTTCCTGAAGGCAAGGGCTGACCCTTGGTCCCCCTCTATTTGGCTCTCCAGGAGTGCCTAGGGCAGTGCAGCGGAAAGGATGCTGGACAGGGGGACCCAAAGCTCCAGGTTCTACATCTAGCTCTGCCCTTCAAAAGTCATTTTAATCCTTCTCTTGGCCTCAGTTTCCTCCTCTATAAAGTGGGAATTACCTACCTCATGGGACTGTTCAGTAGTGCAAATTTAGATGATGTGTGGGAGAATACTTCTACGGCCCCAAACTGCTAGACAAGTGGGAGAAATGTGATAAGAGCTGCCACTTCCCAAGAACAAGGTACTGGCCAATGTTCTAATTGAGGACAGAGGGGCACTGAGCAGAGGTGGTCAACCCTAGGCTGCAGATAAGGAGATGCTTGTGGGGAGGGGAAAGTGATGTCCCCAGGAGCCTGTAAAGTGACAGTGGTGGCTTTCTCACTGCCCGTCTGTGCTTCCTCTGCTGCTGTAAACTGTATGTCGGCCTGGTCCCTTGTTTATCCGTTCATTTGTTCACCAAGTGCTTAGTGAGCATCTACTAGGTGCCAAGCCCCATGCCAGGGGTTGAGAGTTGAATGGGGAGCAAAACCAGATAAGGTCCCCGCCCTCCCGGAGCTGACCTACACTGTTCAATCTCAAATAGGTTTGGGCGCAGGTTTGTGCACTGACAGAGTTGGACAATTAGCTTCATGGAGCCCCAGGGACAGACGGAAATGTTGTGTCTTGGTGAGATTCTAGATTGAAGCTGAAAAATATTAACACTTTGAGGCCAGGTCTGATCAGAAGAAGAATAAGAAGAAAAGGTAAACTCCTACCAACTCCCCTTTGGGTCTTCCCTTATGGGGCCCTCGCCCCAGGCTTCCAGAGTCCTGCTCCTCAGGAGTTCACCCTCTACTGAAACGAACTCTGATCTAACTTATGCATACTAAGGTGGTCAATGCCCCGATGAACGCCCTGCAGTAAAGGAGTGACGCCCCAGCTTGAGGGACAAGTCTGGCAGAGGTCACCTTAAAGTCACACCACTAAGGCGGCCACTTCACACTGGCATCTACAGGGACAACAGAGGTGGAGGAAGTAAGGTAAGCCCATCAAGCAAACCCCGTGGTCTTTAAAGATGACCCAAGATCAGGGAGGAACTGAGGGCAGGAGCAGTGTGGCTGTTGTCAGGGTTCCAGCTTTACTTCAGGCGAGGAGGGTTTGCAAGGGCTTAATCCATTATAAAAAGCAAGGAACTAGATAATTAACTATATAAATGAAATTCAGTAAGAAAGACCAGGGGAGTCTTCAGTAGCCAGAACCCCCCAAAATCTCCATCAATAGACCATCTTTTTCAGTGCTGACCAAGCCACCAGATAATCCCACTGGTGCATTTCCAGCGCTGAAATTACAGTATTCCTCTTAGTGAGAAAAGTAAGACATATTTTATTATAAGAACCACCCCCCAACCCCTAGCCCAAGCCACATTCCTGAAAAGACTGTAGGTGACGTGAATCCCAAGCGGGCTCATTAAAAGAAAACTTTGTATTGCAAAATAAAGCACAAGACACCCAAGCCCACACACACAAAATGCACTGCGTTGGGACTAAGAAGGCAAACACCCTTGTAGTAGATACCAGGTGGAGGAAGGGAACCCCGCCGGCCGCCAGGGCCCCTCCGTGCATCTGTCCCAGTCGCAGTCCCTCCCTCCTTCCAAAGCAACCACACTCCCCACTGCAGGTCTTTACTCCTTTTGTTCATTTACGGTTTTATCACCCAAGTGTGCATCCTTAGACACTGGAGTTTAGTTTTGCCCATTTTTTAGATGTCTTTTAAGCTCCTTTTAAGCAATCAGGTCCCCTTCATCTGTTTCCTTTTCTTACAATTTATCTGTTGAAGACTCAGGCCGTCTACCCTGCAGTTTTCTACTGTCTCGGTTTTGCCCCTGGTGCAGGCCAACACGTCCAGGAGTACTCATTCTTAATGCAAATAATCACGTGTTTAAAAAATCCTATATGCAAGCCATGCTCTTAAGGAGGGCCCAACCCACCAGAATCACTTTCTCAGGAGTGTGTGGGCAAAGGGAGCTCTCACAACAGAGGTAATGAGGCAGGGAGAAAAACGTGATCTGGGGGGAGCTCTCTGTGGAACTAGTGATTCATGAATTTTTTTTTTTCTTTTTGCAGTTGGAACTGGCCGGGGGAATGCTTCTCTTTAACATCTTCCACTGTAGTTTGCTTTAGTAGGAAACACATTCGGCATGGGGTTTGGTGTCATGTGATGCTCCAGGGTCCAGGGTTGTATATATACCATTAGGTTTTATCAGAGAGGATTGCATAATAGGAGGCTGGATGTAGTAAAAAACCTAAGGAATCTAAACCACTAACCAGACTCACCAAAAGAAATAAATATAAAGGAGAAATGAAAGGAAGATAGATCTGGCCATTTACTTATGGTTTGGAGCAATAAAAGTAAGCTTTAAATTTTTTTCTTTCCTCTAATCTTAGCAGGCAGTCCCACAAACATACTTATTAGCATTTTCAAAAGGCTCTATCAAATATTGACTTAATAAAGAAGTGCACATCCACTTAACAGTGACCTCCAGACACCCCCGGTAGGCCCAGGACCCTAAATGATATGCTGCCAGGCAGTGGCACCCACATAATGGACAAAAGAAATGAACAGTGTCGTACTCGGAGATGGAAGGTTTTTTTTTTTTAACGCTTAAAATTAAATATGTATGGAGTGTGCTTTGATTTGCACTAGAAAAAAAAAGGCTCCCAAATTGATGGATACAATAAAAAATTCAAAAGTCAAGGCACTCTTTAAACCCCACAGGCCACCGACAACACCTTCAAAACTTCACTACAGCATTGGTTGTACAGCCAAAAAAGGGGCCTAAAAGACATGGTGGAGGGGATAAAAGGAATTAGGCAGAGGCTGTATCTGATCACATTCTGGTTTTCTATTCTTATTTCTTTCCTTGGTCCTTTTAGGGATCGTATTTGAGAAAGAAATCAGGAGTGTGTGTCTTCCTCCCTGCTAACAGTGGAGACAACATCGAGGCAGGGAGTAGCAGGGCTTTGCTTTGATTTGACAGCCAGACTGAGTTCTTTCCTGGGCTCAGGAGTTTTCAAAATCTGCTTCCAATACTGGGTTCCTGCTCTTAGAGCTAGATGGTAAAGTGATTTCCAACCCCGCTTCTTACAATGCTCTAGGGTATTTCCAATGATTACGATGTGTGTGTTTAAAATTCTCAAAACTAAGTTAATTTGAATTCACTGAAAAGGCAAATATGATTCAGAAGCTTTTTTTCTGAGTTACTGTCTCGTCTACTTTTCTGAAATGTCTGATGCTCCTTCTTGGAGCTCCTTCCTGCTGGGCTTGGTGTCACCGTTACTCCGTTGTTTCAAGTCGAACCCTCGTCTCCCTGGCTGGCCCCGCTGCCCTTCCAGGCCCCACCTCTGGATCCCTGGGAATTCTGCAGAGTTCTTTCCTGAACACTTGCCTTGTCTCTGCCTCCACCACAACCCCCACCCCAAACCCCTTCATGGACTCGTCGTCTTAAGATATCTAACTCCAGCCTCTAAAAGCTACCCATTGAATGAAACACCCACCATGGGAAATTCTGAAAGGGCAGACTGGGCTGGTGGCCAGCAGTGATGCTCAAAGACAGAAGAGAACTTGGAAAGGGGGTTACATCCATCATGGCTTCCTGGCTTCTATGAAATCACTACTTAGGCTGGGTCAGGCTCGGTCTAAGCACGTGACAGGCATCATGGCATTTAATCTTCACAGTACCCCACTGAGGAAGCATGATTACACCCATTTTCTACACATGATACTGAAGCTAGGAGAAGGTGGACGCTCAACGAGGCAGAGCTGAGCTGTGAACCATTACACTATTCTGTCTGAAGCAGGAGGTTTTGTCCTTGTGTTTCTGGACAGACAGACTGGCTGGATCAGGGCCCAGCAGGAAGGTGAGCTCGGCCACCATGATGCAGGAGTAACCAATCAACAGGACTAGGAGCTCGGCTGGTGTGCATGTGTGCGCGCACACGTGTGTGTGAGAGACTTAGCCAGCGTGGATGGTTGTGGTTGGAAGTGGGGGGTGATCAAAGAGACAAAAATGAATGAGCAGTTGCTCTTAGATGGATCTCATCCCCCAGGTCCCTGACTACAGATACAGCCCTATTCTTACCGGAACGCAGAGAGTTAAACGTGAAACAACCCTTGAAAGCGAAACCTAATTATCCATGGCAAATATTAAATAACTCAGGTTTTCTAGGCCTTATTAAAATAAATGTTTAGTGTATTTTCTTATCCTCTGACGTTCACTTCTTCACTTGTCAGCACCTGCTGGCAGCAGCTGGAGTAATCTCGCCAATTCTGCTGTACGTGCAAATCAATTTGATTTCCACCCCCAAAAAGATAAAAATCAGTAAAGGGATTAAGTTACAATTAAGGCATGTCAGTGAAAGCACAGACAACAAGAAAAGGCTGAGGAGGACTTGCTCTGAGGTCACCAGTAACTTCCTTCGACTCGAATTAAATGACTTTTTCCCCTCCTCATTCTTCTCACCTGTCCTCTTCTTTGTGATATTCTGGGCGATCAGCAAGACTCCTCCTACTTCGTAAAATTCTAACCTCTTTTGGTTTCCATTGTGCTATCCTTATGCCAGGTTCCCCTCCTGGCTCTTGTACTGGTTCCATAACCGATAATCTGTTCATCCATCCATCCATCCATCCATCCATCCATCCATCCATCCATCCATCCATCCATCCATCCATCTTACAGATGTTTAATGACCCAATTGAGCCAGCCAGTAGGAAAAATGACAAGGTATATTTATGCCTGGTTTTACATTTGAAAATGCTTTTATATTATTTCATTAACTTCTTGCTACAACCATGTGAGGTGCCTATTGGTACCTCCATTTTACAGAGGAGGAAACAGGCTCTGAGAGGACATGGGATTTATTCATAACAGCATAGCCAGCAGGTGGCAGAGTCTGGACATGAATTCAGGGTTTTATGCCAGTACAAATTCACCGTGGCACACTCCTACATACTGGTCAAGTAGAATTTCTCAACTAGTCTGATTATTCCTAATGAAATGTCATGATGCAGCCAATACTTATTCATTTAAATTGTGCTAGGTTCTGGGGGATGCAAAGTCTGGGTCCCTGCCCTCATGGAGATTGTGGCCTAGTAGGGGAGACAGATATTAATTATATATCTACCCAACAAACATTTGTTTTTAAGGTATGAGGGAGGGCAAACCTAGTTATGAAAATCAGGAAGTCTTTCAAGAGAAAGTAGTCATTAAGATGCATTCTGAAGGATGAATCAGAGCTTCAGGAAGAGGAGATGAAAGAAAATCATATACAGAGCCAGAAAAGCATGTGCAAGGGCCCTGTGGCAGGAAGACCCAATGTGCTGAAATTTTAAAGGCCACTTTGACTGGCATATAGAGAAGGAAAGGGAGCCCAGCACAGGATGTGGTTGAGACCACGCAAGACTTTGTAGCCATGCTAATGATATTTACTTTTAGCTTAAGAGCAATGTGAAGCCACAAGTCAAGTGAATGATATGATTAACTCTGAGTCTAACTTCCATGTGCAGAATGAATTCTAGGGGAGCAAGAGTGGAAGCAGGTAAAACATCTGGAGGGCTTTTGTAGTTATCCAGGTGAGAGGTGATGATTGTCTGGATCAGGGTGGTGGTGGTGGTGGTGGAAATGGAGGGAAGAATCCCACAGGTGCCCCCTGTTCTGCTCCAGCCCATTTTCTCCCTAAACCCTGTCACCAGAGTGTGCTCACGAATTTGCGGTACATGGAAGCTTGTCCACACTTTGGGGCTCTGCGGGAGTCTCCTCTTTCAGGAAGCCTTCTCCAGACAATGTCAGTCCTCCGAGATCTTTCAGAAGTTGACTCTTATCTTCTGTATTGTCTGTGCTCACACCTGCTTCTGCTCTATGGCTTGGCTGTTCTCCGGTCCATTCCTGAAGATGCCTTCATTTCTCTTGTCTTGCTTTCTCCCTTTGGAAAGTAAATGCTTTGTTGGCATTTGCTGAATGGTATCAACAGGGCTCCTTTGGAAATTACATTTGTAAACGATTACTCATGCCAATTGCCTTTTTTTCCCCCTCTAAATTAAACACTGGTTGCTTAAATCTGTCTTCATGATCTTGTTCTACCAAAATGTATGTCCCAATTTTCCAATTATTTCCTCTAAACTCTTTTCTATATATCTCATAGTAGAAAGCAGTTTCAGGGGGCATGGAGTCGGGGTGTGGGTAGGGGCAGGAGTATAATTAAACAGAGGCTATCTGACCAGAATTCCTATACCTTTTAATAGGGTATTTGATTAATCCTTTCCACAGGCACCATTATTCATGCCTTGATGGAATCTCATTTTATAGCCCTTAATACATGGACCCAATTTATCCACATCACATTGTATTCTAATACTTGTCATCCAAGTTATTAGCTATCTCCTTCTCAGTGTAAAATCTATCAGCAAGTTTGATTAGCTTATTCCCTGGGGATGATGGGGGAGATAAGAACAGACAGTGCGATATGACCACCAATGGTCCTGCATCCTCCAGAGCAGACTGCTAAGCAGAATCCATTCATGGAGCAGGTGGGGTGGCAGGTGAACATCTCCCCTGTGGGAGGATGTCTGTGGGGGACCCAGGAGCCACAGGCACAGAGGGCTGACCGCAGTTGTGCCTGGCGGTGCTGAGCCATCATCCTGAGTGGGATCCCGTTACCAAAAAGGAGTGATGCTTCCCCCCAGCCCCTAACATTCCACCCCCCAGCCCCCAAATACCCTCCTGAGAGGCACAGCTCAGAAGCTCCTCTTTATTCCAGGACCACACTTCAGGTTTAAGTCCCTGTTCTCTCCCTACTGGGGACCTGGTGGGCCAGGTAACCTAGAAGATACATGGTGCTGTTTATTGCTTTCTCTCCAGTGCAGAACTGGCTCTAAGCAGCCAACCCCTTCTTTCTCTTCTCTGGGCCCAAAGCTGAGCCTTGGGACTCATAGGTAGCTTCAGTCCCTTTTAAGCAAGAGAGTAGGGGTCTGCATGACCCGTACAGGATGGTGGGCTCAAAGCCCACAGAGTTTCCAATGCCTCTCCTCTGCTCCACCACCTCTGCCCAATCAGGCAAAACCCCACTGCCCCCTCGGGGGTCTTTTCCAAAGTTCTCACTGTCTTTTCACCAAAGGCCCTGTATCAGTTATCCTTGTGCTTTTCTGAGCACAGCAAGAGGAGGGTGTGAGAGGCTCCCTCGGTGGTGGTGCTCCTTCAAGAGGTGGAGCCTCATCCCCTGCCCCTTGAGTGTGGGCCAGACTTGGTCATGCGTAACCAACAGATTTGAGCAGAAGTCATAGCCAGTGTGTCACTTCTGAGACTAGGTCATAAAAAGCATCTTGCTTCCCCCTCTCTTCCTCAGGTGGTTGGCTGTGAGGGAGGTGAACCGCTATGCTGTGAGTAGCGTTATGGAGAGAAAGTGAGGAACCGAGGCCGCCTGCCCACAGCCAGGTGACAGGCCATCTTGGAAGTGGGTCTCCAACACCAGCCGAGCCTTAAGGCAACAGCAATTCTGGGTGACAGTTTGACTGCCACATTGTGAAAGACCCTGAGCCACAACCACCCAGCTAAGCCACCCCCATGTCTTGACAATAAATATTTATAGTTTTAAGCTGCTAATTGTTGGGGTCATTTGTTATGGAGCAATAGGTTACTCATATACTGTCGCTACCTCAGAGGAAGGCTCTGGTCCCCTCCCTCCCTCCCTTCAATTCTCTTCTCAGGTTCCATTTTGATCTCTCTGTTCAGGGAGCCTGGGGTCCCTCTGGTATCCTCTACTGGTTCGTCCCTGGCGCCTGGTGTGTGTCCTCGCAGTCTCGAGGGCTCTTTGCTGACAAGCGGGTGGTGGAGGGGAGGAGTTTCCCGGGGCCTGGGTTTGGACTTCTAGCTCCCTGTCTGCCACCCAAAGTGACACCGGAATTAGGAGAACGACTTTTGGCAGAGAGCAGTCTTCCTCAGGCCACGAAACTCTCTTCTGTTTCTGAACCCGGTGGGGCTTAATGACTTCACTCAGGCCGACAGCCAGCAGGAAAAGACTCTGCAAAGTAACATGTTCCTTATGTATCATAGGCTCCTCTCCTGTACCCTTTTTGCTCATCTGCAGCTTCTGCAAAAGGTCACGGTCTCCTTTCAGCTTTGCAGTTAAGTGTATCTGACGCTAAATGTGGACTCCAGAACTGGACGGAGATGCAGTCTGGCTTAAACGTTGCAAGGTGTGCGCCGCTACTCCAGCCCTGCCACAGTCAAGAAGCAGGAGGGGATCTGATTCTCACTTCTCTCATAATCGCACGAGGGGCAATATGTAGTTTTTGATTAAAAAAAAAATCCAGGCAACTCTTCCATCTGATCAAATCCTAGTAAATTTTATAAAATCTCTCTCAGTTCTGTGGGCCAAGGTCAGACAGTTACAGGCGTCAATCTCTTGGAAGGCTTGGAAACGGTTAAAAAAAAAAAGGCAGGGGACCTAAGCAGTGGAGTGGCCCTCAAAGCAGTGGTTCTCAAAGTATAGCCCTGGGGCCAACTGCATCAGCAGCACCCGCAGGCTTGGTGGAAATGTAAATTCTGGGGCCCCACCCCAGACCCACTGAATCAGAAACTCTGGGGGTGAGGTCCAGCCTGTGTTTTAACAGCCCCCACCCCCACTTCCCACAATGAACAATTCTGATGGCATGGCTAAAGGCTGAATATCACTGACTTAAAGGATTAAACATCTAAAGCCTGCCTTGCCTGCCTGCCTGCCTACCTGCCTGCCTGCCTGCCTTCCTTCCTTCCTTCCTTCCTTCCTTCCTTCCTTCCTTCCTTCCTGCCTTCCTGCCTTCCTGCCTTCCTGCCTTCCTTCAACATTGACTGAGTGCCTACTAATTGCCAGACACTCGGGGGCAACCAAGAGGAATTAGAATGAACTGCTTCCTCAAGGATTTCACAGTCTTCCCGTCCCTTGCTTTATGACAAAGCTTGAGAAGAGAGCAGAATTCGAAGACACTGATCCAAGAAATGGAAACCACTCTTTACATGAATAGAGTCTTTTCAATGGGCAGGAGGCACACACACAAAAATTTTTTTCCCCCTCAGGATTGATCATACTCTCAAAATAGTAACTTTTCTAAAGTAAGTAAGTGTGTGGGTTTAATATATCGTGTACAGCTGGCTCAGCCTTTTTAGCTTAAAAAAAAAGATTATGTGATTTCACCATGAATGAAATGAAAAATCACCTTAAAGATGCACTGAGTTTTGTGCCAGTCCTTTAACGAACAAGCTATCCTGCTGTTTCATCATCTTCCATGAAGCCACACTTCCTCCCCTCTTTTTCTGTAAGTATAAGGAAGGCATAACAGCTAAGATGTACCATGTTCTTCCTATGGCTGGACTCGGAATAGCTCCACTCCTTAACGCACTTGATCCTCCCCAACCTTATAAAGCAGATGCAGCCAACACAGTCTGTAGATGAAGAACAGAAGCTGGAAGAGGCAGGAACAGGAACCCAGACCCATCTTTTAACACCATGCAAATTATCATGTGCTGTAGACTAAGCCCCACTGGGTCATTTTGCTGCTCATTAAAACTACTGATTAATTAGAGAAATACAAGAGGAAATAACACCTCCCCTAGAAGACGGCTAGTATGAACCACTGGTGAAAGCTCAACCAGGGGATTTATTTTTAAGTGTTCAAGTTCATGCTAGATTTCTCCTTCCATACCACAGAGAATCAGGAGCTGGCCCTAAACTCTTTCTGGTCCCCAGCATCGTGGCCTGTGTGAGAATCTGCTCCATGCTCAGCAGACTCAGCTTTGAGAAGATGCTCCACATCTTCTCCTTTCTCAGGCTGCCTCAGTGATGCTCAAGGACTTGCTGAAACACTCTATTGGGGCAGATGACTTTCCTGTGGTTGGGGATGAACTTGAGTTAAGTCAGCCAAGCCTGGGCCCTTGTGACCACAGATGCCCAGTTAATCCGGCAGCTGCGGGGATGAAGGGTGTGACCAGTGGCCACAGGAGAAATCACAGCTGTCTGGCCGGACCAGCAACATACTCAGCCCTTTGGCACAAGTACAAGGCCTGCCCTGGCCAGCCAAGTTCATGCATCACACAGGCCTAGCCTTCATTTACAAGGGCATCACGGCTCACCCATGAGGCAGCCAAGAGGCATCAGGAGACATCTTCTGCCTATTGTATGCTTGGGAATAACCTGGTGACTTCAGTTTTATGCAACAAAAAAAATCTAAAGTCCACGCAGGCTGTGTGGAAAATCAAGCCAGTATCTTTCAAGCCACATACAGAGCAGGCGACTCGAGATGGACTGAAACACATCCATGTTTCCCACTGGCTTTCTGTAGTCAAGGCTCTTAGGACATCAAATCCAACCCCTATCTATTTTCAATTCGGGGTACTTGTTGGCTTCTGCTGAGACACTGATTTGATGAGTGGCATTCTGTGGAACTACGGACATGAGATGTTGAGCTCACAAATGCATGATTTATTTCAGGATTCTGAAATGAGAAACGCACCTATCGATGGCACACTGGAGGCTGGGAGATTCTGAGAAAGCATTTCATGCATATAAATGGCACA
The DNA here is from genome assembly GCF_048773025.1 of Camelus bactrianus. Taxonomy (NCBI): domain Eukaryota; kingdom Metazoa; phylum Chordata; class Mammalia; order Artiodactyla; family Camelidae; genus Camelus; species Camelus bactrianus. The sequence goes on from NC_133545.1 coordinate 76,599,439, forward strand.
CACGAGGAAAAAATTTGCTTATGGTTACAATCCCGAAGTCAGGGACCGCCCCCCCGCCACTGTGCTCTCCATCCCTGCGGAGTGACGGCTCTCCGCGAGAAACCGCTGGGATTAGATGATCCTGCATTTGGACACCCATGTGCCGCCTCATTTATCTACCTGTGACAGGGACGGTGCTGGAAGAGAATCAAAAGATGACAAATTGCTTCTGGTTTTAAAGGAACTGTTCAGGCTGGGTGTACGCCCAGGGGGAAGCAGGTTTCATGCCAGCAGCCATCACTTCATCCCGTTATAAGGCCACCTTTTGGCAAACACCAACCGGCAGATGATTGCTGTCTCCTTTCACCAGTGGATTTAAAGACACTGGCTCTGCAAGCCTGAAATCCAGTCATTCCGCAGATGTGTGCAGCAGAGAGCAGACCTGCCCACACACTGCTGTGAGGCAGGATGGCAGGCACTGGAGAAGAGTTCCAGATGACAGGGATTTTTCCCATGTTGAGGCAGACAGATAACAGAGGAATGATTTTGCAGGATTCCAGAGCAGAGACAGTATCAGCAAATGACTCTGGGAAAGACTGACTTGTGTAAGACAAGAAGATAAAAATTCCTAGGATACTGGCCACTGGAATCTGCTTTTGCAGATACAGAAAGCCTCCCTACCCTCCCAACCCCCCCACCCCAAGCTTCCAACTTCCCTGGGAACAAGGAAGAGGCACACTGGAGTTTCAAGATGGTTTCAAGACCTGAGCAAAATGTGAGCCCTCCACAACCCCTCTGCTTACAGCCAGTGGTCCAGTCAAGGCCGGGCATCATTCTGGCTGTGACCCTTCTCCCTTCTTTCCAGCCGATGCTTCCTCTCTGGGAATGTCCATATAAGTCATGGTTGATACATTCAGTCCTCTGGTGGTGAACTTTCCTCAACCCCTCCAGTTTGTGTTTCCTCTCTGCCATGTGCTGGAATTCGCAAGGCTGGAGAGGCACCTCATTTTCTGCTTATGAACCCAGATGCCAGGTGCCTTTTCTAAGCATTGTACTTATATCTACTCATTTTACCCTCCTGACGATCTATGAAATAGGTACCACTATTTATTATCCTCCTTTTTTAGATGGGGAAACTGAGGCCCAGAGAGGTTGAGGAATTGGCTGAAGGTCACCTTGCTGGTCAGTAGCAGAGCCACAGTCACGCCCAGACAGCTTGGCTGCAGGATCTGGCTTGTTCTAACCTGGCTGCTGCCTCTCCACCACAACCCTCTTTCAAACACGGCAGCGGACCCCATGTGGGCACTGGTCAGGCCCGGCCTTTATCTGTCCCAGCCTTTCTCTGTCCCAGCCTCTGGAATTCAGTGGGTGCCAGAACTGGAGCACAAAGCCTGCAGTGTGAAAAGACAGAGGCTCATCTCCATTCCCCTGAATGGAATTCAGGCCAGACGTCCGAACGTCTGTCTTGTGTGTGTTTGTTTTGAACATTCCGCCATGCCGCCCCAGATGCTTCATAGGTAGTCTCTCTGTTCTCCTTCCTTAGACAAACACCTGGTCCCCTCGCCTCAGACCTCCCACCTCTGGCAACGCTCCTGCTGCTGGTGACTGATGTTCCCTGCTCACCTCATTATACATTTCAGCTAAAACCTCCTATTTTCCATGTGGCAGTGAGGCATATTTATAGGACAAGTCACATGCCCAGGCGTTCTCAAGTTCATCATTTTGAATAATAAACTGGAGCACAGCTGCCATGCCCATTCCACAGATGGGCAAGGAGAGGTGGGAGGTCACAGTGAGGTGGCCAAGGAGTCCTAAACTGCCAGGTCTCTTGAGCCACTTATACACAATTCTCTCTCCAGATTGCTTCCTCTCATCTTCCTGTTTAATAAACTTATCAAAGGCCTGGGAGTGAGAGATGTTATCAAGATCAAGTTGTATTGTATCTGTGTCTGCACACCAGCTCCCAGAACACTAACAAGCAACTCCAAGCTCACGTGGCAGGAACATCAATGCTTAGCTTTCTGCCAAAACCCATCCTCATTAGTAGGTTTACATGTATGAAACACATACGTGGAGGTTGTGGTCTGCACAATTCTCTTGTCACCCGTTATAACTAATCAGAATGCTGAGTGGATTTAGTCTCCCATGGAACACAACCAACTGCATTCTGCATCTGTTGAAGTGACCGTGACTTTTGTTCTGATGGAATCTTCTGGCCAAGAAATCAAAGGGTAGCTCATAACCTATAAGCAGACTGGATAATGTTCCTTCAGAGTCAAAACTGTAAGATTGTTTTTCAAGTAGTTATTAGAGAGAGCTCGGATCCCAGGTGAAAGAGATATGAGAGAGTAAAGGATGTATTTGTTTGTTGCAAGGAGTCTGGAATTCGAAACTACAAAGGTTGGGAATTTCATAAAGCAAAACTTGCCTCCAATAGTGGACACACTGCTTTTGTTGCTGCTGTGCATTTTTTCCCCCAATGGGGTCTCTGTTCATGGAAAATGCCTTGGGGTGAGAGTTGGGAGTCCTGAGTACTAGTCCCAACTCTGCCCCTATCAGGTGCATGACGTTAGGAAAGTTGCTGAACTTCTTTGAGCTTCCAAATTTGGGAAGCCAGCCCCCACCAGTCTACCTTACTGAGCTGTTACTGAAAATGAACACGCTACATGAGAGTGCTTCATAAGCGGCAAGATGCTGTAGATATTTCTAAAGATATATGATCACCCTCAAAAGGCGGTAGTGAGAACAGAAGCCTCTCATCTCTGTTTTCAAAGGAATCATCTTCTAGAGATACTGCTGAGAAGTGGCATTTAGGAGCGTGACAGCGGAAGGCAGTCGGCGTCACGGCAGTCAACGTCACCGCATCCCAAAGCAGGCAACAGTGCACTGTTTCACTCCTTTGCCATCTCTACTCGTGTTCGCCCTCAAGTCCTTCTCTCACCATCCAATGCAATACTTGGCACACAGTGGGCACTCATAAACGTGAGACCAACCAAAGAAGGCCAGTCTAAACTCTGAGTTTCTTGGGTGCAGAAAGCTCATCTGTGAGAAATAAACTGGGGGGACTTCCAGAAGCCTGAGTCTACGGTGACCAGTCGACTTGGACTTGGATTTCTGGGACCATCTGGTCACTTGACCTGAGCATCATATTTGAATATCCATTTTGCCTCCTTCCAGCTGGCAGGAAATAAAGTATCTGAACAAAGGGAAGTCTGGAGGAAGGCATGTGTGTCTCTGAGTTCCTAAAGAGGGGGTCCCTAAAGATTTATAGCTTGGGCATTTTTTTCCCCCTTTTGCCCTCACTGGTTTCAATTTCCCTAGCTGACACCATCTTCTCACCGTCAGGAATCTGACAGGATCACACCCCTTCTAATTTTCCTGCATCAGATTATCACCTCTAAGATATTTGCCTGATCCCTGTAGGTGGCTTCTTGCCACCAGCTAAATCTTCTCCCTAACAGCCCGAGGCACTGTGCGCAAAATGGCAGCCTTCAGCAGGACTAGGACCTGGAAGTTTCGGGAGTGGTCTGAGCAGTATTCACCGGGAACACACGTGTGCAGCAGATCTGACTGGTGCACGTAGCATGGAAATTACATTTTGGGCCACTGAGGAGGTGTGATCGGTGAGGATTTCCCCTTTAAAAACTTACAGCAAAAGCCTGCCTGAGACCATTCAATATTCATAAATGGAAAGCAGAGATGGCGTTTCTGTTCCGCCAAGAGCCACAGCTATTTATCACAGCAAATGACTGAAATAGTTGTACGTACAATGCTTTACTCAGTGCTGTAAATTACCGTATACAGGAGATTAAACTTAAGCCTAATGCTACCCTTGAGCTTCAACAGCTGAGTCCTCTAAATGGATACCCGTTAAGAGGACAGAATCTTTTTCTTGGTTACTATTTAAAAGTGTATCTCTATTAAAAGCTTGTCTTAAACATAAATTACCAAGAAGCCTGTCCCTGGCCCCAGGCAGGCTCTTCCTCAGGGCACTGACTCAGAGTCACATCCAAATGACACAGTGATGAGCCTGGGACTCTAAGCATGTGCTGTGCTGACCTCCAGAGGGAGGGAGGTGACGGGGACTTCACAGGGGGCTGAATGAGCACTTACTTCCGGCTCGGGGCCAGAAGACGGGTGGGGAGGGCTCTGCTGGGCCTTAAGGAGACCTTCATAATTAAAACGACCCTGAACTCCACCACGTCAAGGAAAATGCTTCTTCCAGGTTCTGCTGTTCTGTAAAGAATTAAGGAACCCTGACCTGGAGCTGCAGCTCCACTTTTCCTAGCTACATTTTATTCTCCAAGCACTTGCTCCTCAAAGTGTGGTCCACAGACCAAAAGCATCAGCTCACTCGGGAGCATGTTAGAAATATAGACCTGCTGAATCCGAATCTGCATTTTAGCAAGAAACCCCCTTGGGAATCCAGGGGTAAGTCAGCAGGTGTTAATAGGGAGGAGCCCCTGGATTGTCACACTGGGAATCTTTACATGTGACAAACAGGATTTATGGGAACAGGTCCTAACAGTGGACTGTAGAATTCTGGGCCCTCTTTTGTCCAATTATACTTCAGAACATTTCCAGGAACTTGTGAGAGAGCTTTTTATGAGCTGGGAATGAATGTATCACTCTCAACTAGAGAGATGGCCCAAAACATCCCAGGGTGTAAAACAGAGTGAATTAGCAAAAAGTTCATACTTTATAAATCGATCAGGATGCTTCTAATCTTCCTGTGAGTCGGGAGGCTGAAAATGCATGGCAGTGTTTTGAGCCAGGATTTCTATTTCTGTTGTAATTACCAGTTGACTTTAGGTGGAATAAGTACGTGAAAATGGAATAAATATGTGTTGTTTGAGAAGATAGAGACCCTGAACAACTATAGTCTTTATTAGAAAAAAATTATCATTCAATACGTATGTTATAAACTTAATGGTAATCACTAAATAAATAGATAAGTAAAATAAAATGTACTGTGACCAGACTAGCAGAGGAAAAAATGGGAGGAGGGTTAAGAAAACTTTGCTAATCTAATGGAAGGCAGGAAAGGAGAACAAAAGCAAACAAAACATGGTACACAGAAACACAAATTAAAAGACAGAGAGAAGTTCAAATAGAAAAGTAATCACAATAAATGTAAATGGATAAAACTTACCCTATTAAAAGATACTAACAGATTGGACTTTTTAAAAAGCCAGTTATATACCGCTTAAAAAAAATGACACAGGAAAGTAGAAAATAAAAGATTAGAAAGAGATAAGGCAAATACCTATCAGCCAAAAGAAAACTGGGCAACAGTGTTAATCAGGTCAAATAGGGTCTAAGGTAAAGCATTAAGAGCGATGAAGACTCCACCACTAAAATGACATGAGTCATAAGCTTATACGTATCCTTAGCACAGCCTCAAAATTGTAAAGTAAAAGGTGTGAGAATTCTAGGAGAGACTGACACACTTACAACCATCATAGGAAACCCCTTCTCAGAAATTAAAGTCCAAAGCAGACAAAAATGGTGAGGATATGCAAGATTTGAATAACAAAGTAAACAATTAATATATGGAACTCTGCACGTAAAAGGGAGATGATACAAATTTTCTAATCACACACAACACGTTAAAAAAGCACACTGGTCACGTGCTAGTGTGATCGCAGAGGAAGTAGCCTAAGTCATAACTTTCCCTGGCCATCACAAATTACACTGGAAATCAAAAATAAAACTATAGTAGGGCCTTCCTCAGCACCCTTTATGTTTGGAAACTAAAACCACACTCCTCAATAACCACTTGGCAACGCTGTGATTTTTTTTCTACGTGTGGCCTAGTTGCTATGGGACCAGGTTAATTTACATGACATTTGTCAGGGGTATCACCAGAAACAGGAAACTCCCCAAGCCATTATAGCTTCATTATTTTGTACTTTGAACTAAATTCTAAACCAAAGGGAAGGTGAAGTACCTGACTCCAGGAAGAAAAGAAGGGATGTACGTGGGTTAATTATGACCTAGTCACACAGCACCAGAAGCTGCAGTTGGCTCATTCCCCAGATCATGCCCGCTCTGCCACCCTGCACCTGTCTCTTGTTGCTAGTCACTACTGGCTGGATGCAGAGACTATCCTGGAAGTGCTCTCGGCACCTGGGAAAAGGGGCTAGTCAAGTGACGCGGCATCCTATGATTAACAGGGTCCTGGAATCGAGTAAGTCCTGTAATTGACACTTTGTATGGGACTTTCTGTCTGCTCTTTCACAGGGCCAAGCACTTCTAAAAAATGATCATGGAATTCTGCATAGGAGACACACAAGAAAAATATAGGTCCGTGTGTCCCAGGGGTAGAGAGTGCACCCCCAAGAAATCCCCTCAAACCAATTCAAAACCAACCAATGGTCCTTCCTCTGGATGGTGCTGCCAGTTCAACACAACTCCAGTGGCTGGCGGAATAATGAAAGAAATACTATAAAGAAAAACATCAAACAACCTAAAAAGGATAGAATGCAGGATGGGGGCGACATTGATCAAATCACACTGATGACAGGCCTGCAAGCTGTGTGGGTCAGTGGGGGCTGGGGGAATGGAACAGTAAGAAAATAAAAGAGAAGACCATAGTTCTTTTGCTTGTGCCATGGGCACCTAGGGTGGGCAAAACAGCCCAGTGGGTTCCTGGCTCACAAACAGAAGCCACAGAGTGGGGCAGCTCTCAGGGCACCCCTGCCTCCCCGGGCCTCCTCACTGTCTCCCAGCCCCTCCCAAACATCACCAACACCGCCTCCCTTCAAAGAGTAGTTGAGGCAAAGGTCTGTTGTCAGGGCAGAGGCTCCCCAGCCCCAGGGTGAGTGTCACAGTGGTAAGAGTATGACAGGGGCAGCTGAGAAAATGGCACAGGACTTTTCAGAGCTGCTGCCCTCCTTGAACGCACCAGTAACTTGACTCTTAGGTGCCTGGAGAGAGGGCCACCAGCAGGATGGTGCCCCAGAGCTGACAGTATCTCAGGTCACTGGGCTAGGAGGTCAGCCTGGGCTGGAGTCAATGAGACCTGACTACTGGGGCGGGACGCAGCGGGGCTCCTGGTGGAGGCAGGCAAGTCTGAGAGGCAGAGTATGTATGGGGTGGGGGCAGCCACTTAGAGAGATGAGCAGAAAACCACAGCCACGCATAGCACGAGGGAAGCCAAGCTCATCTCAGAAAAATATACCTCTGGAGAAGCCTCAGGAATTTGAAGAAATAATTCCTGGGAGAGAAAAGCAAAGCATCTATGATGCTAATAAACAAACAAAGAACAGGGTTAGTCAGAAACCAAACCTGACACAGAAATCTGTAGTTCCAGTTTTGTAAAACAAAGACTACACTTGCAGTCTCTGGAAAAACATAAGTATTCATTCTATAGGAAGTAGGATTCATCACAGTGAAATGGTTTACTTACTCTTTCATCATTTATTCCCCTCAATTTACATTTTCCCCCAGATTTATTTATTTCCCATGTGCCTCCTACACAGCGTTCCCCAATCCGCACTCATTTTCCAGAAGTGCTCGGCCTTATAAAAGAACAGAGGAAGGGTCCCCGGCAAACTCTTTACTACGTTATGTCCTCAATTCCAGGATGTCATCAATTGTAAGATGCCACACCAACTTAATAGCACCTTTTCCAGGAAAAAAGAAAATCTGCCATAGTAATTAAACATATGATATGGGAAGAAGTACTTTGACTTTAGAAACAATAGGGCTTGGAAGCTTCTTTAGAGACCCCCAGCATCCGTGAGGGGAGCCTACACATGGTTCCTTGTATGTGACACCTTGGGAAGGAATTCTCAGCGAACCCAGCTAAGCACTCAGAACCAGCTCCCCAAGCAAATATCCCAGAATACCTCTTCCTAAAAGAGAACTGTGATGGTGGAGTTGCAGGTTGAATGGAACGGTTGGTACCATCAGGGAGAGAGGTGAAGATGATGGATAATCAAAACCACCCTTGAAAACCCTTCTCATAATGTACAGTAGACACACTTTGGGGAGAGTGGGCTCTCTCCAAGACCAGTTTTTCCTCCAGGATAGGAACAGACCTTTGTTTCTCTGCTCGGTGCCAGATGAAGGGGTTGGCTTGCATCTGGGACCACACTATTAACGAAAAAAAAGTGCATTATTATTATTATCTTCATCACCCAGTGCATGTGGTTAAATTCAGATAAATGAAGAGCGATGGGACTTGAAAGCAAAAGAGATGCATTTTTGTTTTTGACTCCGAGACTTGTGAGTGCTTTGATAGGCTGACGGCTGCTGAGAACCTCTGGGGGTGCATCTGGCTCAAAGCCTTTCCCAGGCATGTGTGTTCACCCGAACTCCAGCCCTCGAGTACTCTGATTCACTGCTCCGGGGAAGGACTGCTGCTTGGGAAATGCTGTTCGGGAAATGCTGCTCGCCTTGCGGCTCAGGATGGGGAGAATTCCAAAATGACCTTTTGCATCAGTGCTGGCAACATTCTTTGCTCAGATTTAAATAAAGCATTGACTGTTCCCCTCATTTTCCTTGGTGATACAGCTCCAAGGAATGCAATGGAGCAGCCCGGATAGCGAGGACGAGCCAGTGATGAGTCAGAAGCCAGGGGTCATGGAACAGTGACAGGCTTCCAGAGCTCAGCTGTGGTCAGGGATCAAAGCAGCAGCCTGCCCCGTGCTCAGAGAGGAAGGACAGTCCCCCACATCAGCCTCTCCAGCTGCATCTGAACAGAGACAGTCATTCTCTTTCAAGGAGCGACATCCTTTACACGAGCCTCCTCGCTTACGTGGGGATTTGGCTTATTCACAATTGGCAAGCCAATTTCCCTTCCATGCTTGCTTCCTCCCTCCTTTCTTCCAAGATTCATTTTTTAAAACATGTACTGAGCACCTACTGTAGATCCAGCACTCACTGTGTCTTGATGCAGGGAACACAATGGTGAGCACAATGGCAGGGCTCCTTGAAACTCCGAGCCTGTGGGGTGTGTGTGTGCGTGCGCACACGTGTGCACAACAGGAATAGAGAAGTAAACAAGCATTTGCAACGGCTGTCATATACGCTAATGCTGGTGAAGAGGCGGGTGCCAAGAGCACTTAAATTGGGATTGGAGAGTCCTTCCCTCTACCTGTCTGTGCACCAAGTCAGGAAATGTGCTCCATGCTGAGACTCAGGGATGCCTAAGACACAGTATCAGCCCTTGGGAGCTCAGTGCCCAGTGCTCACAGGTGACTCTGCTACACAGTGATCGGTGCCATAGGATCTGGGGAGGATGTGGGGATACAAGGGGTACAGGGACCAGCTGCCAATTTAGTTGGGTGGTAGCTGAGCTCAGCAGAAATGTGGACACTTAGGGTGTTGCTAGCCTAAAAAGAGGTCTATCCATGATGTAAAAATGAAGTCAACGGCACTTGGTTAAAAATCCCAGGACATTAAAAATGGCTATTGTCAAGGTCAACAACAGCCTTCGGTGGCAAATCTAGTAACCTCTGCTCTTTTCTCCTCTCATTCAACCACTTGGCATCTGACTGGCTTCTACAAAACACTTTGTTCTCTTGGCTTCCATGTCATCATCCTCTGTTGCTCTTCCTACCACGTCACTGGCCGTTCCCCGTTTAACGAACCCTAAAGGTTGACCTCTCTCTTTTCTAATTCAATCCATCTGTAAATTCTGTTAGCTACGTTTCCAAAATCGATCTCAAATTTATCCTCTACTGTCCATCTACACAGCGATGCATCAGTCCCTTCGAGGTCTCCTGGGCTCCAAGACACAAGAGTGATCTTCTAAAAACACAAACCAGACCATGTCTTTCCCTCATGCAGGGCCCTCCACACCGACAATGAAATCTAAACTCTGGACTCTGCCCTTACAGGACTCTTAGTTCTGGCCCCACTCGTCTCTCTGCAGCCCTCACACACACCTTTGCCTGTGTGCTCTTCATAAAGCTCAATTGAATTTTTGTTTACGTTATTTAACCTACCAGCACACGGGCTTCAGGAAAGCCACACTCTTACCTGTCTTTTTCACCACTGTATCTGCAGCACTAGAACAACGCCTGGCATATAGTAGGTGCTCAACAAATACTTCTCAAATAAGCAATTGAATCAAAGCCATGTGACCCTGAAGAAGGTACTCCAAGAGATTCAGCCTTCAACAAACAGGTTTGGATGGGAGTATAAGTAGGTGTTTTTTTTTTCCCCAATAAAAGATGAATTCAATTATCCTAAAGCTACGAAGACCCTATTAATCTATCTCTAAATTTGAGCTGAACCATTACATTTGCTGTTTATTTGCAACATTTCCACCTGATTTACAGAAACATGCAAAAAAAAAAAAATAGGGAACTTCATTGAATTTAGAGGAAATTACCTGCTGTTTGTCGGAGGTCTCTTGGATCTGCTCATTTGTTGGAGATAAATAAAAAACTGTAGCAGAACTGATGATGGTACCCACTTCACCTCTTCTACAAGCTTGCTTCTTTTTACTTTTTGATACTTAAAGGGCTATCCAAGTGCTGTGGCCAAGGCTCTCAACACATTCCTCCCTGCTGACTTCCCTCAAAATTGTGCCCAAGTTCTTCAGCTGTGCCACCAAGCAGATAACATCAGTGGAGTAGGTCAGAAAGGTGAGAAAGAGACAGGGGGCTCAGCTGCCCCGAAGCACCCGTCATTCAGTCTCCAGCATCCCACAGGGGACAAAAACAGCCTTTCTGTATCGAGGTTTAGTTATGGTGTTGCAGAGAGTTTGCAATCCAACACATTTAACCAGTACAGCAATTAAAATGATCTAGACTCAGACATAGGTTGGAATGCTGGTTCTTCCACTTATGAAAGCCTGACCTTGAGGAAATTTCTTAAATTCTCTGAGTCTCCCATTCTTGGGTGTGAGATGGGGATAATATGACCATAGCACCTTAGGGTGGCCATAGGATTACATAACGAAAAGCTTAGCATATGAAAGTGTAGTAAGTACATTCCCGTTATTGTTCTTGTTGTTCTTAGTATTTTTGTCTTCCATTATTAGCAGAGTAAAAAGAAAAGGCAGGAAAAAAAACAACAACCAGGGTTTGGGGCCAAGTCAACTGGCTATGTTTGAGACACAGCTTTAATTCTAATTTGAGCAGCAGCAATTTCAAAATATAAAATTTGAAGTGGAGCAAAAGGTAGTCCTACTTCATTGTAGATTCTGTCAGTTGTAATGCTTGATTTAAGACACCCATCTGTTAGTCAGTCCATCATTATTTTCCTTAGGGATCTTAGGATCAATTATAGGGATTTCCTTAGGACCTATCATATGGCTGCACTTCACAGGGGTGGTGGAAAGATGAAGTAAGAAGAAACAATAACAGACATTATTTCTGAGGCTGAAAGATATATCAAGCCAGGAGTTCACTCTGGATCGGGGATACAGTCATCAAATTAAGGTTAAAAAAGAATCCCACTAACAAAATCAAGTTTGCACAGATTCACATGCTCTTGCCAACCCTGATTAGTTAATACTGTCAGACTCGACAAAGAATATGTTTGATGAGCCCAATTTCCTTTAATTATTTTATACTCCTCTGGTATAAATAATCTAGTCTCATAAAAGACAATTCACAATAACAACAGAAATTTAATCTCAACACACAAATCCAACTTAATTGACCCAAAACTCTAGCCCTGCTCTGTGACAATCTACACCATCAGAAACGAAGTCCTGGCAGGATAATTAGCTGGTGATGATCCCAGGGAAGCCCAGGGGCACTGATGTTGGGAGGGACTGACTTTCTCTAGGGCTCAGCAGCACAAATGGTTTGTTTCCTCCTCAACTACAGGTCACCCGGAGATAGACAAAATAAAAAGTACAATTGCAGGAAACCCTGGAATGTCATTAACGAGGCTTCCATGTGCGGCCCTGCTGGGCGACGCTGCTCTTGGTACCCACCCAGCATCGGCATCTGGATGTGCACGGGAGGGATGGAGGCGCCAGCTTCCAGGAGCCAGTGACTGTCACTCATTTATTTTGCAGCTCAGCCCCTCTGCTTCAGCTCACAGTTCATTAAACTCTACTGCATCACCATCAACATGCAAAACAGCTACTTGAAGGGCACTCAAAAATATAATCAGAAGAGGGAATAAAGTGTCCTCTCTGAGAAACAGGGAAAAAAGACAAATCCTCTCGTCTGCTGAATGACATCTAGGTTCTTTGGTTCTAACATATATATTTTTTAAGTAGCAGTGACATCCAAGAATTGTCTCTGTTTGATGGATGGGGTGTGGAGCCGTATAGGTCTCTGCTTTTCAGCACCAAATGTGGCTGAAAAATTCTGAAGGATCTATGTATAGCGATGCGTTATTTCTTTTGCCATTTTCCCCCTTTTTTGATTTTGAGGTAGGAAGGACTGCAACTTTATGGACTTCTGAAACACATCTTGTTTTACGCTTTGAGCATGACTGTGATGGGAAAATTCTCCTGACCACCAGCTCTGTGGAAGCTGAGATAGTAAACTTTCTACATGCTGCCATGTGATTCCTTTACAGAAGTTACCTCTCGGCTTAATGTGCCCGTGCAAACACGCTCATTTTAACGTGGAGAAAAACTTAAATATGGAAAAGCGCAGAATATGATGTGACAAACGGGGATGTCACATTTTATGTCAGTGGTTTTCAACTGGGGGCGATTCTGTCTCCTAGGGGACACTGGCAATTCCTGGAGACAGTTTTCACTGGCATGACTGGGGGCAGGGGCTGCTACTGGCATCTAGGGGGTAAAAGCCAGGGAAGACGTTCAACGTCTTACAGTGCACAGGATGCCCCCAGCACAGAATCATCCAGCCCCCCCCCCATGTGAATAGCACTGCCGTTGAGAAACCGTTCTTTACGGTAGTTCATTATGTAAATATATTAGGAGATGAGGCCAGAAAAAAATCATCTCCTTTCATTTAGGCAGATCACACAACTTCATCAATGTTCAACTCAATTACAAAACCATGGCTTGGACCTACCTATTATTTTTCCCTTTGGTTACAATATTTCAAATTGATTAAAAATATGCAACTACTAAAAGCGATAAAAATATTTTTCCCTTGCAGGTACCTTGCACCTCCCAGTTTGGGGATTATATGTAGGCTCATGCACACAGATGAGACCCGCCACATACACACATGCACGCACCACACACAGAGGATTCTTCTGGGAAGAAATGGCAGTAACACTCTCTCTGGGCTGAGGCTGGGACCTATCACAGCAGACACAAGAGAACGAGTCACAAATGTCACCCTCACACTCCACGGTAATCACAAGTGAAAATCCTTTGGACAAGATTTCATTATAAATCTCTGTAGCTTATCACTTACTTAATGATGGCTTAACTTTTTTTTTTTAACCAAGATTTGTTCCACCACTGTGCTAAATACTTTTTTCCAAGAGAGAGTTCTTTTAATCATCACAACAATCTTAGGAGATAAACTACTATCCTATTTTAAGAATGAGATTGAAGCACAGAGAGGCAAAGTAACCTGCCCAAGGTCACACAGATAATAAACAGTAGAGCTTGAATTGATTCTAAGCAAACTGACCCCAGAGAGGCTAGTCTCAACCACAAGGCTCTTACATCTGATCAGTGCATCAAGCCACAACTCAGGCTGGACAGCTCTGAGGGCTAGGGATGCGTGGAGAGTGGGATCAGGACTTCCAAAAGGAGGCAGTTTTCCCCCCTTTTCTACCACTATGCTTATATAACCTCATCAACTCACCTAAGGGACTTCAGAAACAAACCAATCCCTCAAAATCCTAGGTCTTCAGGGTAGGGATTTAAAAAGCATCTAAGGGGCCCTTGCACAGACTGAGGAAACAGGCCCAAGGGGCCCACACAGGTGGGGTGGCACAGAAGGTGGCCTGCAGAGATCCCCCACCCGCATGCCAAGCGGAGGGTCCCTCTGCCCTGAGCAGCCCGCACGCCTGCTTTTTACATCCGGGACACCACCAAAGGGCACAAAGTCAGGAACAACAGGAATGCAGCCAGTCCTGGGAGTGGGGCCTCACGTGACCCCTGTACGGGGAGGTAGCCCAGGCCTGGTGGACCTCGGCAGGGACCCCAGAGAGATGCTGGGAGCTTCGTGGTTTTTCCAAAGGAACTGATGTGGGGGCCTAACGTGAATGTAAACCGTATTCATAAAGCCACAGCCTCAGGACTCCTGGAGATGTAATCATCTTCAGCCTGACAACTCTTGCCTCCAAGAGTGTGGGAAGCCAAAGATGAATCACAGGCCAGAGTCCGTCGGCTGACCTCCACGTGCGCATCCCCCGAGACAGGGCCAGAAACGAAGACAGGAAGCACTTGACTGAATTGGTTTTCCCATTTTTCATAAGAAACATCCAACTTAATAAAAAATAGCCACACTGTATTGACAAGAATAGCTACCCTTTATTTCCTTACTATGTGCCAGGAAACTCTACTTTATCTCTGCTCCCATGGTAAGTCTGGAAGGCAGGAACTATTGCCTTCACTTTAGAGGAAAATGAGGCTCAGAAAGGTCATGCAATTAATCCAAGGTCTCACAGCTAGTAACCAGGGTCTGTTTGACTCCAAAATTCATGATTTTTCCACAATGGCTTTCACTTCTTCACATTACTGTCAATCTCCAAAGTCCCCAGAACCAACTGCCTAAGTATACACATACACACACACAGACACACACATACTTTTTTTGTTTAACTTAACCAGACCACTGAAATCTTGAATGCTGCATGCATCCATCTCTCTGTATACACTACAATCCCTAAAATCAGGAGCCAAGTCACAAGTGCTGAGAAGGAACAAGTTTCCAAGAGAATACACAGTGCTGTTCCCCATCATTTAAAAAGGTGACAAGCCCAGGGTCTTAGAGCTGGGCGAGGCTAAGCTGGGATCTGGCCCTTGGTGTGTTGGGCCCTGGGCTGCATCCCTCCCACCGCACCCCAGCTCTGCTTCCCAGGGCCAGGCCAGTGATGGTGAACGTATTTCTCGGTGCTGGGAATACAGGGCTGAAGAGGTACATCCCTGGTCCTGAGAGGGTCCGAGAAGCTGTTGGATGTGCTGAGACAGTCCACAGATAACTGAAGTGCCGGCAGAAGATGGGAAGTGGCCTAGGAGAACAGAGGTCTACAGATATGAAGGATGAATCACATCCAGCTGGTGGCAATTGGGAAAGACACCATGGGCAGAAGGGGGAGGGAATGACCCTGCGTTCTGGGTGTACCTGCAGGAAGTTGCCTCTCACCACTCATTCTGCACCAACAACCCCCTGTGGCAGGTAGATTACCCATTTTACAGACAAGGTGGAGAGGGAGGAGGCTACCTGCCCCAGGTCACACAGTTAATGGGGGAGTCACGTGAATTGCTTTGTGTGCCTTCAAAGCCCAGGTTCTGTCCACAATAAACTCCAAATGCTGCCCAGTGGAGCCCTGGTGGGTTGGGAGGCCAGGAGTAGGTCAGGGAGGTGGAGCACAAGCCTCCACCCCAATTGCAATCCCTGCGGCTCTGCTATGCACATATATTTATACTGAGGTTTGACAGACGAGGTTCCATTGGAAAGAAAGCTCTGCTGCTAACAAGTTTGCAGAGTTTGCAGCCTCGTACTGTGATATGCTACCTGGCATGTGAGTGGGTCAGGCCTTGGAGTTTGGGACAAGGAGGGCATGTGACCCACACAGGGAGGCAGTGAGGGACAATGGCTGAGCAAGCAGGCAGGCTAAGCACGTACTCCCCTCACTCTGGAGTGATGCTGCCTGCGTTCAAAATCAGGCTCTACATCTGTCTAGCTTCGAGAGCAAGGCACTCCTAAGCCTTAGCCCTTCAAGTTCAAAATGGGGGTCATATAAGTACCTACTTCTTGGGGGTGTTGAGAGAATTATGTGTTCAAAGATAAGGAAAGTACACAGCACAGAGCACAACGCCTGGTGCTCAGCACAATGCCATTCCCATTAACCTGCTGCTGACAGCAAGGCTAGTCACAGGAGGTAAAACAGCAAAAAGACAAATACCAGAAAACTATAGGAGGGATTCTTAGGGCAACTAAGAAATCCTCGCTGCCCCCACAGCATTGCTCTGGTTCTAAGCGCCGCCTCGCACTCTCCTGCCCTTGATAAATACGCGCTGAGAATCCTGGGACACACACCTGAAAGACAAGGGAGGCGCAGGTGCTTCCATCTGCCGAGCTGCGTGTGTCCCCATCGCTGCTTGTCAGCCGTTTCAGCAAGATGCTCAATGGAGACTGGGCTTTGGGTGATGAGATCAGTACCCCAAACCCCCAAACTAATTTCTTGTCTCTGCTCTGAGCAGATGGCCACAAAACCCTCAGCTGTGCCCCTGAGCCCAACTTGCTCTTGTACCAAAAGGCCTAGGACAGAAGGAGGTGCCTGCCTCAGCGAAGCCAAGCCCTAGAGGCCTCTTCTGCTGGAGAGATGGGGTCTTGCCTTGGGCAGGACTCTGCAGGGCACAGTGGGGTCCCAGGGCCCTTTTAGGTTCCTTCCATCAACGATCCAGCCAGTGAATTAAGTTCCCAGCATAGGAATTGATGGTTTATAGGACTTTCATCTGTCTCATTCACTGCTGTACCCCAGTGCCCAGAACAGAAGTGTATCCCCTGAATGAATGAATGACAATCATTCTCTGCACCATGACGAGACAGAAGCTGGGCCGCCGAGGTTCCTCAGTGGCTCACTGACCCGCCAGCAGTGCAGGACCTTCTCACCATTGCTCTGCTCTCATTTCCCCCACCTGTCACCTCAGCTGGCAGCACCACCACGGGGCCTCTGACAGTCTCCCCAGGAGAGCTGTGACCTTTTCTCTCTTCCCAGCAGAAAGGAGGGTCACTGGCTACAGAGTGCTGAGCAAGGAGGTCAGTGTGTGCCCAGCACACAACTTGCTCCTTTCGTGCTTGCTCTGCCAGAAACGAAAATGGTAGAGCTAGAAGCGCCCACGAAAGCCACTGCTCATGGAAGAGACGAGGAAACCAAAGCCCCGAGACACTGAGCAAGTCGCCCCAGTCACAGAGCTGGCTGCTGGGAGGGGCTGGAGACTCAATCTCTCAACAGAGCTCTCTGTCCAGCACTTTCTAGGAACCTCTGTGCCTATGCTGGTCAGAAAGTCTCAGAAAGTACCCCTGAAGCCTGGATTCTCTTTCTATGTATTATAAACACAAAACACACCTACAGCATATACACAGACACAGATTATACACACATATGTAGCTATGTAAATGTCATGTACATATATACATATTCATTAGTGATATTAGGATGAATATAAATAAACTATTCTATAGTCCCAAGTACATTCACTGGAGAGCTTAAATAAGCTCATCTCCTTTTATTTTATACCTATTTATTACAGAACAGTGATAACTGAAGCGCCGGGGGAAAATGAGAAATTCTGCATGTGAGAAAGGGGAAACGTGTAATTTGCAAAAGCGTATTCGATATTATAATTGCTTTGACTTTTTTTTAGGCACAATATGTAATGTGCTTTGAAATTCACCAGTAAAGGGGGGCTTTTGGATTTTTTGTTCATCCAAAGGGAGGAGAGCTTAAGTCAAAAGATCGGAAAATACTGTTCTGGAACTCAGAGCACATTACAGCTTTGGAAAATGGCTGGTCCAACACCCCGTTTGAAGAGAAGGAAACTTCCATCCAGAGAGGTTAAGTCACTTCCTGTCTCAGGTCAGTAACTGTTTATTTGTTCCTAGGGGAGCGACCCGTGGACATTATCTGTTGTATGTCCACGGCCTGCACTGAAGGAGGCCAGCATCTGCTGCGGAACAGCAGAAGGGAAATTCTCACACTGAAGATGTTAAGATACAGAGGGAAAGCAAGTTCCCAAACACGCCTAGGTTATTTAAAACAGGGATGATTCTTGGAAGAGGAGAAGCTGACCCTGTGACTTTACCACTCGCATTTCCCAGGGGCAGCACCCGCCCTGGTGCTGCCCCTCCTGTGAGTCAACCTGGGGAGACTCCAGCCAGCCCTCCCTCTCCAGGGAACCAGATGTCAGGCAGCAAGGCTGCAGGAATGGTTCCTCCAGCCACCACTGCCCCTCCCCTCTGTCACCTGTGGAGGCCACCACCCATCGACCTAAACAGTGGGAGGTTCTCTCTGGTGTCTGGACAGGACTGAGCATTTCAGCAGAAAGACAGCAGCTCCTAAGGTAGTCAGCCTGGGAGCAGAGGCAGAGCCCCAGGGGTAATTCGCCCACGGCCTAGGGCCAAGGCAGACCTGGGGCGGACCCCGAGTGGGAGCACAGGGGAGGGCTTCTCCCTGCTTTCGGCCGGCGGCCGGGGCAGGAGTCCACTTACCGCAGTGGGACTGGAAGACCTGCGGCTTGACGACCTGGTTACAGGCACTGCACACCACGAGGTAGAAGTCGTCGTGTGCTGGGTAGTGGCCAAATAAATGCATATCTGTGGGGGAAAGGAAAACAGGTTGTTTTGAAAAAGCCACTAAGTCTCTGAAGGTGTATGGTTTCTTCTTGGAATATCCTCAGGACAATTTTTCAAACAAGACATGCAGAAAGGCAATAATCCTTATGAAAGGGAATGCGGTTTGTCGTAATGCGGCTCCCCACTCCCAGGAAAGGGACCGCCTCAGACAATCCCTCCTCATTTCCCTTGCAAATGGACAGCTACCACTGTTGGTTTGGTCAGTGGGGTAGGGGTGCCTGGAGTCACACTGTGGGGAGTCACCCTGTCCTGAAAGTGGGCCCCAGTGTTAGCTGGGACCCAACAAGGTTCTAATTATTTTAGGATGGAGGGAGCTCCCCCAAACCCACTGCAATGTAAGCAGAGGCCTCTCAAGTGAGTGAGGGGGTGAGAAGGCCTGGGGAGAGAGGAGTCATCCTGGCCTCAGTAGCTGCCTGGGTTCCCCATCGCCTGCAGGAGACACCAGGGGAAAAGGAAGCATCCAGATGAGTGGCTTGTTGGCTGCTGTCATCACCCATTCTTTATCTGGCAAATATTTACCGAGGGCCTAACTGTGCTGGGGACCATGCTGGATGCCGGGGATAACTGGTGAATCAGAACGAGAGCCCTGCTCTGCTGGGGCAGGAGAGAGAAGCATTAACCAGGAATCACACAAGTCATTGTGTGGTTATAACTGTGGTATGTACCAAGGAGGAGAGGTACAGTGTCCCCTGAGAGTGTGTGGCAGGTGGCCCTAACCTCCTCTGAGGCATTGGAGAGGCTTCCCTGAGGGAAAGTTAGAGAAAGAAAAGGCCGGAGGAGGGAGAAGAAAGTTCCAGGCCCGCCAACGAATGAGACTGTGCATTGGAGGAACCTCTTGGCTGGAACAGAAGAGTAAGTGGTGAGTCCATGAGATGTAAGCCTTGTGGACCGAGGTATAGATTTTGAGCCTGACTTTAAGAACAGTGGGGAGCTACTGAAGGTTTTTAAGCATTGAAGTGACAGGATCAGATATACACTAATAGAAGATCAGTTATGTGGCCTCAGAGACAGGAATGCCTATGTCCACACAAAAAAACTGTCCATGCATGTTCACAGGAGCATTATTCATAATAGCCCAAGGGCGGAAGCAACCCAGACACCCATCAACTGCTGAATGCATCCACGAAATGTGATATATCCATACAACGGGATATTATTTGGCCATAAAAAGGAATGCAGTACTCACACCTGCTACACCATGGATGAACCTTGAAAACATTATGCTAAGTGAAAGGAACCAGTCACAAAAGGTCACACGTTATATGATTCATTTATGTGAAATGTCCAGAAGAGGCAAAGCCATAGGGACAGCAAGTGGGTTAGTGCTGCCTTGGGCTGGGGGGCCTGGAGGGAACTAGGGGGGGTGACTGATAAAGGGTACTGGTTTCCTTTTTGGGTGATGAAATGTTCTAGAATTGACAGTGGTGATGGTTGCCCAGTACTGTGAATATACTACAAACCACTGAACTGTACACTTTAAATGTGTGAGTTATGATATGTGAATTACATCTCAACAAAGCTTTCAGGAGTAAAAAAAGATCAGTTTTGAGGAAACCAGTGGTCACACCTCCTTGGGCACTGCCAGGTGGAGGCAGAGCCCTGGAAGGCACTGTGCCTCTCTCTTAGTTGACTGGCCCCAGAGCCACTGAGAGCAGGATGTTCATTCACCACCCCTGACAGGGTGGATGGAAGAAATAAAAGACACTGTCTGCATTAAAGTGCTTTGCGGCACAGACCTCCTGAAACTTCCTCTCTCCAGCCCCCAACGCCCTTATTTTTAAGATTTAAACCTGTGTCTTTAACGAAAACGACCAAACGTACGATGGTTCCCCCAGCTGCAGGGCGAGGCCACAG
The DNA here is from genome assembly GCF_048773025.1 of Camelus bactrianus. Classification (NCBI taxonomy): domain Eukaryota; kingdom Metazoa; phylum Chordata; class Mammalia; order Artiodactyla; family Camelidae; genus Camelus; species Camelus bactrianus. The sequence continues at coordinate 76,619,706 of NC_133545.1, forward strand.
GGGAAGCCAAGTTCCTCCTGAAGCAGGGACGGCTTGTTTATAACCCAACCCATGCTTCCACAGCGCTCTCCACTCTGCGCTGCCCCGCTGCTTAGAGGAAACGGAACCGACACATCTGTCCCATGGCCAGGAGCGGAGACCCCGGCTCCCCTTGCCCGAGAGAAGGCTGAAACTGGCCGGGTGAGACAGGCTCCCACTGCGGTGACCCCTCAGATTCCAGGTGCGAGGACCCCGCGTGCCCGCAACGGGATGCAGCCGGGCCAGGGCGCAGGCGCACTGAATCTCTGCATCATCTGCGGCTCCGGGCGCGGCCTGTTATTTCCCCTCTAGGACTCGCCTCTGTTTCCACTCTGACTAAGACTTGTTACCGGAGGGGAGCGTTATTAGTCAGCGCCTGGTAGGCGGGAGGCCCATGGAAAGAGAGGCTGAGAGAGAACCCAGCTGTGAGAAGAGGCCTGTAGTGTGGGGCGGCCCAGGTCTGGCCCACCCAGCGCGTCCCGGCCCCTCGCTTTAGAGCCTCTCAGCACGCGGAGGACGCCTCTGGTCCCGCACTGCTGACACCACCCCCGTTTTCCTTTTTATTTACAGATTATTTTTACGATTTTACTATATATATATATATATATATAACAAAAGTGATCTATGTTCTTTGAAGATAACATTTGAAAAATACAGAAAAGCCAGAAGAAATTAAAAAAAAAAATCACTGGCAACCTTTATTAACACTTTGCATCTCATTTAGATTTAGTCACATTTTCTATCCAGGAACATGTGAAACCAGGAGCTGGCAAGGGCTAAGGCGTTTATTTATTCAACAGCATTTCCTGAGCTGCCTCACATCTTTTCTGCAATAGATCAGGCTATAAAGGAACGAAAGAAACGCATTAAAAAAAAAAAAGCGCGCTCACAGAAGTTTCTTGAGCACCTAATCTGTGCCAGAAGCTGGTCTGGCTGCAGGGGCTGAGATGCAGGGTGCAGGGAACATGTGTCATGCAGGGAGCATCTTTGTCATGTGCACCTGATGATCTGCCAAGGCCCGTCAGGCCTCTGGTTGCTTTCCCACATCTGTATTCCTTCTGAAACCTGTGGGACCTCCCCTCGCCCTCACACATACACTTCTGTATAGTGAGTTGAAGGTAAAAGTTAGGCTGGTCTGAGACTGGCCACCCTGGTGGTGTCCTACCCTAGGCCTCTCACTCCACTGGGACCCTTCCTGGTTTCCTCCAGGGCAGCTTCAACCATGTACACGTGTGCTCCGAGAGTGTCTCCTGTGGAAACCAAGAGGACCTGCTGGCCTGCCTGATTATTCCTCAGTGGCCAGAACTTGGAGTCTCCTCTACACGCTGCCCAGGTTCTAAGAGCCTGGCCGATGAGAGGCAAGATCAGGCTCCTGGCTTCTTGGAAGATCACCACTGCCTGGGGCCAGGCCAACACAGCCAGTGGGCTGCCTGCTGGGGGCCAGGCAGCATTAGCAACTACTATGCCTGGCATCATGCTAGGTATCCTGTTAACTAATTCTCTCTCTCTCAATTTACCACCCAAATAGAACTTTCAGCACACAGTTAAAAATAAAATCAGTGGTGTGTTGAAGTGGGCTTGTACCAGCTTTCGAGAGCCAACTGTGCAAGTCTCTCAACTTGTTTAGTGAGATCAAGGTGGTAGCTTGAAATCAACCAGACAGAAATGGGCAATTACACCACGGAAACAGGCAAACGCTACAAATCGGGTCTAGTCTTTTCTTTTGGAGAGCTGTGTTGTTAAACACTTACCAGTGAACCTCTGAACAAAGATGGGGAAAAAAGGGAAAAGCGAAACCACCTGCAATGACACCACCTTGGGATAACCACTGTTGGCATGTGAATATGTATCCTTCTAGACTTCCTTATGTGATAACATTATCTTAGTTAGTCCTCATAATTAACCCATGAAGTTGCCATCATCCCACTTTCCCGGGAAGGAAGCAAAGGTAAGAGATTCCCAAAGCAGTGATTTGTTAAGTAGGAAAAGATTCCTACTCGAAAGCCCATGCTTCCTCCTTAGCAAAAGGCCACGTCTTTTGTAAGAGTGAGATTCCATCTCGCAGATGAAGAAACCAGTTTGGAAGGGTTTCCTGGATGACTAATGGGTTGTCCCAGGCTCTGAAAGAGCCGCTGGACTTTGCACAGGCCTGGGGTCAGAAGAAGGGGTTTAGAGCACAGTGTTCTTTGCTGTGCAACCTAAGGGAAGGTGCCCAACCTCTCTGAGGGTCAGTTTCCTCATCCATGAAATGGCTCACGGTTCCTGCCTCACGGGGTTGCTACGATGGCTTGGAAAAGCTACCTGGCCTTGTATTTTCTTCCTCTAGGGATTTGGGAGAGCATATGGGGAAAGCCTGAATCAAGATCTTCTCCCCTGTTTTTCAAAACTAGCTCATTCTCTCTCCAGTGGGAGAGTTCTTGCTCCAGGCAGCACATTCTTTGATTTTCCTTCAGGACCATTCACAGGTGGTCTCCTCGGGACCCTGGGGGTCCCCTGACCTGCAGGATTTCCTGTGGGAGCAAGTGTACCATCGTACATGTGTGTGGAAAGATGAGGGCTGAGAGCCATTGGGATAGTGCTCTCTAGAGCTCTAGAGCTGCCATTGGATCTGGAGAAAACGTGCAGAAAGATGATGGGACTCTGCCCAGTTTCAAACACGTGGTTCAACCATCTCTCAGACAGACAAAGCCACGCCTATCTGTTTTGCCCCATTTTGCAACTGCAAACGAATCAACTGTAGGTCAGATACGATGCCAGCCCTGCTACAGCAGTCAGAGGTGACCTCAGTCATCCTCCTGGGCTGATCATAAGCAAAGCAAGAGCACGCTCCATAGCACCATTTTGCAGAGGAGGTTGGTATTTTTTGGTTTCTATCCCACCCCCTGTACACATATGCATACCTATCTTATCTGTCTTTCTATCCACCCATCTATCTATCCATCCATCACCTATTGTTGGAACATGTCCATTACACTCTAATATGTTCTGTTCTACTCATTTTTGTTTCATCTATTCTATTTCATTGAAAAAAAATGCTCACTGAGATCTTGAAATCAATTTCCTGACCCTTTAATGGGTCACAACTCAAAGTTTAAAAAACATTCTTTGAGGCAATCCGGTGAGTTAGGGGCTGAGCCTGAGAGTTAACTGGGGATTTATAGAGGCCCAAGCTGGTCCTCAGTGGTCACCTGGGAGTCTGAAGCCATGAACTGAATCATTAGTCATTAGCTATATGCTGAACCCCATGGTGCCAGCTCACAGGCATTGATCGTATCTCTTGCTCGCTCTGCACTCAGTGAGGCAGGTCGGGGCCTGAACCAGCCACGGCGGGACTTATACTCACCACCGGAAGTGGCATCCTCTACAGACCAGGCTGCTTCTCCTCAAGAGCTGGTTGTGAAAACATTCACCAGCACACTACTGACTAGCACCCACTGTGGCATCACTCTTCCCTGGATCAACTTCCCTAGTTATAGAAAAGGAGAAAATGAGGTTTGATGCAGAAAGGCTCTTGTGAACTTGGGAGGATTATATTAAGAATCCTTATATTAATGTACAAGTATGGTAATGGTATCGATCATTAACCTAGGAACAAATAAACCACAGAGCCAGGTAAACATGTCGATTACTTTCTGTATCAGATGAGCACAAAAAGGCTGCAACTTATCCAGCTCTGGTGGTGAGAAGAGGGCGTGGGGGAATGGAGACTTAAGTTACTCGGGTTCTTTCCACTGTCTGTCAATTTAATGCTTCCTCCTTAGACATTATTCACGCAGATTATTCACAGATTAGTCTCAAAGTATTAAAGTAATGCTGCTTACAAATGTATCACACGTAGGCTATTCTCAGTGCCCCTATTTAAAGCAGGCAGGCCCTTCCTTCTCCTCCTCCTTAACTTCTGGTAGAATTCTCACCTGTGGCCGAGTCAGTTGTCAATAGCATTCATGTTTTATCGACTTATGGCATCCTCGGCCTCCTTCCCGACAGCACGTAGGTTCCCACAGGCCTTGTCTGGCTTCACCTCCCCTGAACACCCCTTCCCCTCACCACCACCCTACTTCCCTCTCCTCTCCCAGATGGCAGAGGAGGGACGGAGGGGCAGAGCCCAGCCAGGGTGGAGGAAGAGGTGACAGAATGGTTCCTATGAAGGTAGAAAAATAACTCTGATTTCCTGGTGTAGTTTATTAACTGTTTCTTAAGTAGATACTGAAAAAGAAATGGGCAAAATGGGAGGAGCAGTTTGTAAACAGCTTTCTGAGGGGACCACTTCTGACAAGTAAAGTTGTGAGTGTATACACTATCGTTGACGTCCAGTATTCACCTGGTGAAAATGGCTGCTGTTAAGGAAAAGGCAGGGTGACATGTCCAATTCACCATTTGTACGGGACCTGGGTGGGAAGATGGCTGGTTTTGCAGATTCAGGATCAAACTTGATGCTGTGTGCTTTTGAATTTGCCCCTGGACACCTTCCAGAGTGCGAGATGTCAGCATCGCAAAGCAACAACTGGTGAGAGCAAAAAGATGAACAACTTAGGAAAGAGTGAGTACGGACTGATTGCTTCCTTTTGCAAGCGGGAACACCAAGTGAAGAATCAGCGGCACAGAGAAGCGGCAAGAAGCACACTCGCTTTGAAGGGAGTGGGACAGCTTATCAGCAATTGGTGATGCTCGCTGTAGACGATCCCGCAGTGGGAAAAGGAAGATGGCAAAACAGACAACTTTGAATTTTAGTTTCTTGGGAAAAAAATAACGCCCCAGAAAATGGCCTCAGGTTTTCCCCAGTCTTTTCCAGGGTTGTGAAACCATCCTGGTTGCTATAGGAATTAGGAAAATGTCAAGGTAGCATACGCCTCTGGTATAACAACAATTTCATAGAATTTTAAAATTATGCTTCCCTTTTTAACCGACTCTAAAAAAAACATTGTAATGAAAAAAATTGAGATTATGTTTATGTAATTTCAACATATTGAGCCCTTTCCAGGGAGGTAAATGAGAGCATCTGCCCCTAGAGGGTAATGGATCCACAGACCTTGGTAGGACCTGCAGATGCGACGGCCCTGTGAAGATGGCTGGATGGCAGGTACCACTGGACTTCCCTGGCAAACTGTCAGAAAGATGAGCTGGTGGCTGGTAGTGGTTTTGATTTGTGGGCTTCCATTTACATAAACTCAGACAGGGGAAGTTATTGGGAAGAACAGTAGCCGTGGTTCAAAGGACACACGACTGCCTCTAAGCAGATCCCAATCCGGACATGGAAGGGCACCTACAAAAATGTGTGCCTCCTCCGGAGAAGCACCTTTCACACCAGGAGAGGCTGTGATTAAGATTAAGATTAATCTTAACATGCTCATGATACAGTTTTTATTAATGTGTCTTTTCTCTCTGCTGGTGGAGTTTTCAGCTGCATTTTAATCACTTATGTCAAATAAAAAGAGTGAGGGGGTATAAAAAGCCTTTCTCCTTTGCTCTGACAGCACAAGTCTATGTGTTCCCCAACTCCCAAATCTCCTTAAATTCCTAGAACAAAACAACGTGGGGTTTTCAAAGCAATGACCTCAGACCTGATGCCTCCCACTCCCCAGCAGAATGTTGAACTCCCCTCGAGGGAAATACAAAAAAAAAAAAAAAAAAAATGCAGTCACTTTCCGTTTTTCAGATCTCTGATAACCCAGGGCCTGACTGTGAAGGCTTCAAAAACAATGAAATCTGGAAACGGAAACTGAAACAGGACTAGAAAAGCACATAGAACAGTGAGCAGCATCAGTGAGGGTAGGCAGGCGGCGTGCGCGGGCGGCAGGCACAGAGCCTTTTTTCTCTTATAAACCAAGGACTCCAAAGGCCCCAGCATCTTCTGGCTGTGGCTGGGCCACGAGGCACTCCCTTCAAGGCTGGAGCCAGGCGCTAGGTCTGGGAGCAGGTGGAAGCTCTCCAGTCTGCCGCATGAACCATCCCCTCCGACTCCCCATCCCAACCCACCCACAAACGCCAACCAGCCCAGGTGGCCACATGAGGCAGCCCCTCCCTCCTTCCCCAGGACCCACATTCATGGTGTATCCAAGCAAGCTGGCTGCACTTGGGTCTGGGGTGTTCCCCAGGCCAACCCTTCCCACCAGCCTCCCCTCCGGCTCCCACTCAGACCCCACAGAACTCCCACCCCCTGGCACAAGGAGGTAAGACAGACAGGATGCAGCTGGACCCGTGGGGTGACTGAGGCCCAGAGTTTGGGGAAGAAAAAAAAAAAACAAAACCTAACAGAGGTGTGCCTTATAAAATGCAGAGCCTGAGAGCTGAGCTCTGGGGTCAGGCAGCCTTGAGATCAAATCCTGATTGTGGTGGTTGGCATACCCCTCTAAGCTTCTGTTTCCTCATCGGGGATTAGACAACATATTTGTGGAGGGGTTGGCACACTGTAAGGATGTCAAACATATGCTGCATTATCATCTATGACTTTCTTTCTGTCTCTCTAATTCACTCATCCACTCCTCTGGGAGGCCTCCTTTGACACGCCCAGAGGGGAGGCAGGGTCTCCCTCCCTCCCTAGCGGCATGCCCTCAGCCACGTGACCAGAGCTTTCCTAAGGCTGCACTGGAGTCATTCACTGGTTTACACCTCTCTCACCAGACTGGGATCTTCCTGAAGACAGGAATCATGACTTACTGCCTTTCCTGTGTCCATAGTCAAACAGTGCGGCATATAGTGGCTGCTGAATAAATGTCAATAAGCTAACGAGGCTGAAGTTCCCAAGAAGCTGATTTACTTTCCATATTCCTTCATTTTCTCTTCTGTCAAAGTGGCAAGTGGTAAATGACAATACATTGTCCTACAGTATCCACACTGCGTAATCCATTTAGATTACGAGGTCAATAATTGTCTGTTCATTCTTTGAGCTCCTTGGAAGACACGTGCTACCTGAAGTCAAGACGGAGGCGTGCTCGGGTGGCCACTGTAGCGCAGACATGGTTAATTCCCACCCCCACTGTGCCAGGACCATGAAGGCTGGCAACTTCCTCCTCGGGCAAACATGGCTACTCCCCGCCCATTCCCAGCCATGGCCCCCTCAAAGCCAGTGTTTGGGGTGGGCTTAGGGTGTTTCTGGGATGCTCCCTCTGGCCCTGTTTTCTGTTTCCTCACCTGGGGCTGCAATGTGTCTGGTACATCAGGACAGTGGGTGAACCTGGAAGATCTAGACTCCTTCCACCTCTTCCTGTTTTAGCTCTGTCCTGCCTGACCCTGGACCAGCACAGCAGGCAGGCTCAGCCCAGGACACACCGAGCCATCTGAGCCCCAGGTAGCGGAGGATCTGACTGGCTGGCCAGCCAGTGATGACCCCGGAAGCCAAGAGAATCATTCTGCAAAGGGCTCCCCTTGCCTATGCCTGGCTTAGGCAGCAGTGCCGACCATCTGCCCCTAAATAGGGTCCCCAGGGATGTCAATGCAGCCCTGACTCTCTCTTTTAAGCAGCTGCAGGGACACCCAGGCTCCTCCCTGTCCAGCAGACATATCTTTGTCCATCATTCCAGCCTGGTCAGCTGGTGGCTTGTGGCCTGACATCCCCACCTCTGGCCCTCAGGACAGATGAGGAACACATAACCACTTTGGTGGGTTGCTAAGTCTTGCTAAGGTAACCTGGCTAAAGCAATTCTTACACAAGGGTTGCTTGGCCTTAGAGACGAGCTGCATGGACAGGACACCCCTGTTTGCCCCTCACCAAGTTGGCCCCTGAGCCCTGGCCCAGCCGGGGAGAAGTTCGGGGAGAAGAGGACAGTATGGGTACAGCATGTTTGAGAAGGGCCTGGAAGTAAAGACTGTACAGTTCACCATGACTCAGTTAGAGAGAGAAAAGAAGCATCAACGTATTGGGGGAGATTCTAGTCTCTTCCCAGGCTTTCCTGCCTAGTGACACTTAAAGAGTAGACAAGTGGAGGGGCCAATGATGCCCTGGAAAGGTCACAAGTCGCTGCACACTCCCTTCCTTCCCAGGCTCTCCCGCCTGGGTCATTTAAGCTTCAGCAGTCACTTAAATCTTTACACCAACATTGTCGCCTACTTGAGAACCATAGTTGGTATAATATTTGCTTTCACAAAATCAGAAGGGCCCCTGGCATCTGCCCTTGCCTCTTCTTCAGCAGGCCTTGCTTTGTGTCTTTGGAATAGGCTTTTCCTCCCCTGAGCCTTCCTGGTGAGAGAAGTTTAAGAAGCTTGTCTGTGAGGCCAGTTTCCAGCCAATTCGGGACGACTCCTCCCACCTCCGTCCTGGGGCATCTCCTGGGTCCAGGTTAGGTCTCCTGGCAGAGTCTGTGATGCCTTCTCTCTTTCCACCTCCACCCAAAAGAGATCTCTGAGGAGGAGGTGGGGGCCATCTTTCAGGAAAGGGGCCAGCAGGTTTGGGGATGAGGACGTGGTGACCCACACAGGACGTTCTTCCTTACAAGACGTGCTATGATCAAAGAGAATTTCCAGACTGAACAGAATGGTTGTTACTGAGAACAACTTAAATGGGTTGGGGAAATCAATAAAAACGTCTCCTCCGGTGTCTTTTCATACACAATGGTCCACTTTCCTGTTGTGGCAAGCTGAGTCTGAAGGATGGACTAACTGGTCCCCTAGTTCCCTTCCGGCTCTGCAGTTATGATGACTGGTCTGTCAGGGAGTGTGTCAGGAGAAGAACGCGTGTGGCAGTGGGGAGGAGGGGGAGGAGGCCACACCCGTGTTACAAGGGAAATCCTTGGAAAAGGTAAATAGAGCACAAAATCTGAGTGGTTTATTCTTAAGAGGAGTTAGTGAGGGCTGCCTGCCCATCTACTTATCTACCTATAGAGATAATACCCACATAGATGATAGCATCTGTATCATTAAAAAAATTTATTATTGTATTATTTAATTATTTTATTTTAGCAGTGGGAGGAGGTAATTAGGTTTATTTATTTTTAGAGGAGGTACAGGGAATTGAACCCAGGATCTCGTGCTTGCTAAGCATGCACTCTATCACTTGACCTATACCCTCCCCACCCTATTATCTGTATCATTTCTATCTATCAGTCATCTCTCTAGATCTATCTATTCTATCCCTATCTCTGTCTATATCTCATCTACCTCTCTGTCATATCTGTCACATCCACCTCTCTGTCATACCTGTCATATCCATCTCTATCTCATCTATCACCTCTCACCTTTTTATCTCTCTCTACTATTTCTCTTCCTGTGTTGGGAAGCATTATAGTTTTGAGCACCAAGTGGTTCTGAGATGGACTTAACTCGGTCTCAGTCTGGTTTTTTGCTACAAATGCTCCATTTTGGGGTGACAAGGGTGAGATACGGCTTTAAAAATATAAATAAAAATCTTAAAAATTAAATTTAAAAAAGAACCTAGACAATGGCCAAAAAAAATCAGCTGGTTTTCAGGGGCTGCACCGTGAACCTCACGAGAGCACGGACTAAGCCTCATGCACAGCTCCATCTCCCCCATTTCCAGCACAGGAGCCAAGCAGGAGTCTGAATCGAAGCCCTCCCCGAATCCAGCCTTCTCTCTGAAACCTGAATAGACTGTAGGCTTTCAAAAGACGCTGCTCTGAGCACCCCTACGCCTGCCATCTTGCTTCTTGAGACTCATGGGCCTAGAGGAAAAGAAAACCAAGAGCCCAGGGCAAAGGGACATGGTGGGTCTGGGGTCCCCTGAGGTCTGTGGGAGTCAACCATGCGGACTGAGGCCTCTCACAGCCCTGCTCCAACCAGAACCATGACGGGAGCAGCACTTCCATGAGGCCCTCAGTCACTGTCTAGAGGTAAACTCAGAAACTGTCTGGAGGGGCCAGACGGCATCCACCTCAGAGACCCTCCACCCATCCCAGAACAGCAATCTGGGCGAGTCCTTGGATGAGGACCACGCTGAGAGCAGAGTCCAGAAGAAGCCCACCAGCAGCGCCTCCTGAATGCGGGAAATGTGACACTTTTAAAGGCATAAGCAGAGGCCTCCAGGTGACGCCCTGCAGCAGGCCTCAGCTACCAGGTTATTGCTACAGATGCCACCGGAACATGCGGCGGAGAGTGCAGGGTCACGAAAACGCCCACCCAGAAAGTTGAGGACACGCAAACCCCCGCTCAGCGATGGGGGTCCCATTAATGCTCCGCCTGCAGATTCGGGGATGAAGAGGCTCAGACTCAGCACCAGTCAGACTGTGGCCAGGCACGCGAGGCAGTCCCAGTGCTTGGTGGCCCTGTGGGGTCCCACGACAGTGGGGAGCTGAGTCCTACTCAGAGGGTCTATGGTAAGGGATCTCTGGGTCCTGTGGCTCCTGTCAGTGGCTTTGAGTGCAAAGCAGAGCTGGGTTACCCGTAACTGGCAAAGAAGCGGCAGCGATATTTTTTTCCCTTTTGTCAAGGCTATGGAGCCCCACATGTGCCCTTTAAGATTACAATGATCACCCAGATGATGCTGCCAGAGCTCAGAGGTAAACGTGCCATTTGGCTCTGTTATGAGAGGCATCCACTTGGCATAGCCAGAGGGCAGTGGTGAGAACTGCTTAATGCCCCTAGGAATCAGTGTCCGAAGCACTCAAGCCATCGGGACAGCCAGACTGCAGGAAGTGGTGGACAGATATCCCAAGGCATCCCCCTGGGAAAGGGGTGCCTATGGGGCAGGGTTGGGGCAGAGCCACTCCAGCTGGACCTACCATGGCAGCAGTGCTTGTAAGGGACAGGAAGGACCTTTGCTCTAAGAAAACGAAGAGGTGCTGAGCATCCTCACATCCAGGCTTCTCAAATCAGTCACACTGACTTGGCAACCATGCAGATGTGCTGGTGGTGGCCTTCTGAGCACTGTGGCCAAGGAAGAAAAAAATCCACCATAGAGAGGATTACAGAAACCTATTTTAATGTAATGGAAAAAAGGATCGATCAGCTGGAGGAGAAAAATCACAGTGTCTTCAATCACAAATCAAGCATGAAGCTAGTTCTGAGCCCGGGGAGAAAAGGGAGATAGACTCTCAGCGAGGTTCCTGAGGCTCTGGGATCCAGCCCTGCCCCCAAGTCCCAGGTTCAGTTGCTCCCACGTCCTCCCCCATCACTGCCCCTCCTTTACCCTAATTCCATCCTCACCGAAGTCCTGCACATCCTTTCAGGCCAGCTTGACTGAGACCTATTCCAGGGAGCCTTCCCTGCTTCCCACAGAGACAATTACTTTTCTCTGTATTTGAACAGTTCCTTGCGTTTACCCCTGCACTTAGCCCACTGTACTGGGGGCTTACGGATAGATATACCTATCTGCCCCCATTTGTACGCTGATGTTTTATATACTGACTCAGACATTTAACAGTCAAACGTTAAGATGGTCAGAAACACGCTCAAATGCTTAAAGGAGTGCCAATGCCTCAACGGCCTTACTTTGGACCAAGGGACCACATAGGAGACAGTGGGGGCAGCTGTGGGGCAGTGGGATAAGCAACTAATTCCTGCTCTGCCTTGAGCCGGCTGTGCAACACTGGGCAAGCCACAGGACCTCTCTGGATTTGCCTTTCCGGTTCTGGAAAAGAGTAGTCATTTCCTCCCCACAAGATTGCTGGGAGGATTAAATGGGGTAACTTATGCCAGTGCCAGGATTTTATAGGTACTCAAATGTCCATGAAATTGAACTGAACTGTAGCCTGAACTGAACTAAGTCAAAAGCCAAAGACTTGCAGAAAAACATTATTTTACAGAGACAGCTCAGTGTCATGCTTAGAAGGCAGGCTCTGGAGTCAGCCTGCCTAGATTTTACTCCTAGCACCACCTCCTTGGAAAATTCCTTTGGGCCTCAGTTTCCTCATCTACAAAATGGGGATGGTAACATTAGGCCAGCTGTCAGTATAAGATGGGGCAACACACATTCGATGTCTGGTGGTTGGGATGCTGTCAATATACGTTAGCTATTACTATGATTTGGAATCTAATTTTGCAAGATGGGACTTTAAGAAAACAACCCTGTTTCACTGGGAGCAAAACAGTGAGTGATGAGAATAAAATTATTATGTTAAAAGCCACCGGATCTTGCACTTTCAGTCATCAAAGCCATAGGGTGAGTAAACAGTCAATGAGGGTTTCTTAAAGTGTGACTATTACCTGTAATTTGGTGGCCGAATATAGACTGACCTTGTCTCAGATCTATAGAATGAGATTCTCTAGGAGTGGAGCCCAAAAGGATGCACTTTAAACAAGTTCCTCAAGGGATGTGATAAACCCAAACAATCTGTCCAATCACTGTCCAGGAAACTACTAAAGGGGAGACACTCACCGGTACATCCAGTGTTAGTTGGCTCATATGAAACCTCTTGCTGGTTAAAAGGTTCTGCCGGCCAAGGGGGAGGAGTTTTCTGTACATGTAGGGGTGCCACTGTGGGTACCCCTGGCATGTGGCTTGGTGTGCTCCTCTTAGGTACCTCTGCTTGTAAGCTCTTTGGAACTATGCATCAGAGACATGGTCCAGTGGTGAGCTGGAGTAACTGTGTGCCTCTCTTCCCAATTCCACATTTAGTGACTTCACATTGGTCGTTTGAAATTCACCATAGTGGGTGTATTAACACCTCGGCAAGGCTTCCAAATCAAGGCTCTTAAATTCGTTCAGAGAGCCGGTAGACCAGCACTCCACCAGTTCTTATCCATAATAAAGTTCCATTCTGGAACCTAAACTCTGTGGAAGGTGGTCTAGGGCACTATATTTAGGTCCTTGGATTGACTGGGGCCAGGTAAAGCCTGGCTTCTGAAAACCCATCTAAAAAATGATGCTAATGGTGTTTGGGTATTCTAGTTCTCGAGGTTTGGCTCAGGAGAAGACCTCCTTTGTGCTCTGTGGTTAGATCCTAAACCCAGCACTGGGCTGGCTATCCAGCAGATCGCAGTCCTGATACCCCGGGGGAGAGGAATCAAGGTGTGGATGCTTCAGGGCCAAGCCCTCATCACCACTGGAAAAACACCCCTGTTCTCCCGAGGGCTGCCCAGTGGCCAGCAAACCTGCAGGGAAGCCATTTATAACATCCAGGCAGAGCAGAGTTCTGCAATAAATTTCTCTCTCATTCCCTAGAATAGGGCTTCAGATATAGGGGTGGCCCCGCTAAGCTTCAGCCCCAATCCCCAGCGTGCTGTTCAGACACCCCCAGCTGACTTTCCAAAGGTCACCCATTAAGAGCCGTAAGCCCTGCATTCGGCCCTGTTTCAGCAGATACGGCCGTGGGAAACACACACTTTTCCTCTGAATTCCTGCATTCAGCAGTCAGGTGAGTCAGGGGGAACTCAATCCAATTTCTCAGTAAATCCTACTATGCTCTAGAAGGACACAGTTTGAAAAATCTATTTTTGTGCTTTTATTTACTTAAGGTCTGCATGCCTGGGGAAGCTTTTTCATAGTGCCATCAAACTGCTTCTCACTTACCAGAAAAAAAAAATCACCCACCTTCCTGGAACACTACCAGCCCCAGCACCGCAGTGCAGCCTGCTCCTCCAGCCCCCGCAGGCCTGCAGCTGGCCTCCCCAGCACAAATGCCATCGGCAGCCCTGGGGAGAGCGGTTTTTAAGAAGAGGCTTTCCCAAAGCAAGTGCAGCTCTGGGCGCTCAGTTTCCGGTGGCAGGAGGCTTCCTCTAGCACCCTGCACAGCTGTCCCCTTCCAGGGCTGCCCAGGGTGCGTGTATTTTTGTTTTCCTGGTATAGATGCTGTGTTCAATCCAGATGAACAGCCTGTCTCTGTGGGGTCTGCACCTGCTTTTTTAGAGGCTTCCCTAGTAAACTGCTAGGGGCAGGGCCAGGTCTCGTTGGACAGTCTCATCTTTCCAGAAGGACCAAATGCTCGGATCAGAAGATACATGTGCTCAGGGCGTGGTAAACTTAGACCTGGTCTCCAATCTACCTCTGTGTCAAATCTGCCCAGTTGGGTCACCATCTTCAAAGAAGACTCTTAACTGGACCCCAGTGCAGGTCACACACCACACTCTCCAGCTGCCAGCAGTGGTGGGTCTTAGAGGGGCCCCAGACACTGTCCTGGGAGGCTGGGGAGGGTGGTGATGGAGGGGTAAAGGCACATATACCACAGGCCCTTTCCAGGAACAGTTGAAGAGCCCCTCTTCTCTGCCCTGGCTCTTTCCTCAGCTTCCCTGGGGCAATCACCCCAGGGACCCAGATCCCATCCAGCAGAGGGACAACTCCGGCCCTGGCTGTTGAGAGAAGATGACCGTATCTGGGGCTTCAGACCTCTTCAGTCACTAATTTGTCAAGGCATAAGACCTCTCTGGGTCCCCAAAGCGCCCCGGCCCCCGTCTCCCCCAGTGAAACAAGGCTATGGGACGAGGTCTGTGGCAGCATCTCTCACTTTTAAGGTACAGATTCTTGGCTTGTAGCCAGACGAACTGAATTAGAAATTCTAGGAGTGAGTCCCAGGAATCTGTATTTTGAAACAATACAAAGCTTCTCAGGGGAGTTTGATGTAGCAGATCAACCCAATACTGGGCTAGACTCCCCCAAAGGTCCCTTCCCATAAAAACAGTATCATTTTAAATGGTTTCACCCAGTTACGAGCCGAGAGGGGGAAGGGAAAGCATGGGAGTGAGACTCATCTGTCGACCTGCCTCCCCAGCAAACAGAGAAAGGGCCTGAATACTGTCCCCTCTCTGGTCCAGCTGAGTGGCCACCAGCCAACCACAGATGGCAGCTCAGAAAGGGGCCACCGCAGGGGAGGGATGGGTGGAGCCCTGGTTAGGTTTCAGCCCCACCTTACCCTCTAGTAGACAGGACTCCTTTGGTGAGAAGAGGAAGAGGAAGAGGAAGAAGGCGGCCTTCAGCCAGGGCACCTGGGCCCAGCCATGCCCCTGAGGCCAGACAGGCATGGCCCAGGTCTCCTTTCTGCCCTGGAGGCCCTATCAGGTCCCCTAGGCTGCCTTTCCTGCACTGATGTGCCTTTCAGGATGAGTGACAGCCGGGCTGAGCCCAACTTGACCCAGAAAAAGGCAACCCTAACCCCTTGATGTGAAAAGACAGAAAGGGCCTGACTGTCTCATCTCTACAAAAGCCTGATGAAAGGGGCCTCCCGAAGAGCCAGCACAACCCACCCCGTTACCAAGGTAAGATGCAGAAACAGTGTTAAGTTCGGAGAAGAGCGGAGCTCTTGTTGGAGATGAACGGAACTGTGCCCCCTCCTTCCACCCCAGAGGAGATAAGCCTCCATTCCAAGTCACAAGGCAGGGGCAGGACTTCCGGGGCAGCCCTATGAAACCACTGACATGCCAGCCTGACGTTTCTACAAACACTGATGCCATGTGGTAGGTGCCGGCCAGGGTCTGGCCTATGCTAGAATCTTGAGAGGAAGATTTATTGATAAAATAATATTATTGAAAACAACATCCATCACTGCAGCCAACATTTCCTATTATTTATTTATTCCCTGGGAGGCACTGCGCTAAGGGCTTTACACTGATTGCTTCATTTAATTCTCACAGTAGCCCTGCAGGGGTGACAGTCTCTCCGTAGAGTATCTCCAACCAGTATCTCCATCCACATAAAGATAAGGAAATAAGGAAACAGAAGCTCAAAGAGGGTAAGCTATTTGCTCCCTGGTTCACAGCTTGGAAATGGTGGAGCCCAAATGTGAACGCTGGTCGGCTGGCTGATTCTCCATGCCCAGGCCATCCTCCCTTTCCAAAGCAGATGGTGGCTCGAAGGAAAGGAAACTGTGGGGAAGTGACAGGAACTCCGAGGTTGGTTATAAGCAAAGACCTGTGGAGGAGCTTTTACCAAACATCCAGGGACTGATGTAGTGTGGAAGCAGCACCATCCACCCGAGGGTGTGGCCGGGACAACGTGCACTCTCAAAACGATGAACAAGCCAGACAGAAGAACATACTGTTATCATGAACAGCTAATCTGTGCGCGACAGCCAGAGGATAGGACAGCATGAAGTGACGGGAGAACCGAGCAGAACAGGTAGAAAGGGCCAAGGGAGCCAGGGGAGGGAGTAGTGAACTGGGCGGAGGTGGCAGGTGGTTGCTTTTGGAGGATAATTTACATGGACAGGAGGGAGGATCTTGGAGGGGGCCCCTGGTGCTGAGAGGCAGGAAGGGGGACACTCATGCCTCCTGTGTGTACACACACAGCTGATGGCACCTGCGCCATCGGGGTATTGAAGGTGATTCGGTGCAGGAAAGAGGAGATTGCCACCCACTGCCCTGATCAGCTCACAGACCCATTCATTCATTCATTGATTCATTCATTCAACACTGATTTATTGCCATTACTATATGCCAGGCACTGGGGTTCAGAGAGATGAATGAGATAATTCCTGCCCTTAAGGAGCTCCCAGTCATTAAGGGGAGCTGGCCCACGAGACGGTATGACATGTGATAAACAGGGAGCGTACAGAGTAGGGCAGCAGCAGAGGGTGGAAGTCTTCCCCAGGGGACCCCAGGGGTGAGTCCTGACAAATGAGGAGTCTCCAGGCAGGCTAGGGTGGAGGGGTACCTCAGGGAGAGGGAGAGCAGAGGAGTGAGATGGTGTGACCTGTTCAGGGTGCCTCAGGTAGGTGAGCACAGGAGAGATGAGGATGCCGGGAAGAGGCGCGGAGGTGCGGAGGTCAGACTTCACTGTGTGTGTGTGTGTGTGTGTGTGTGTGTGTGTGTGTGTGTGTGTGTCTGGAGGAGAGTATGGCGAGCAGAGATGGAGTGGGTGTTTTGGAGGTGATGCTGAGCTTGCTGGGACAAGCCTGGAGGTGAGGAGGCTGCTGCACTGGTCTAGGGGAGGGTGCTGGTGTCTGACCTGGGGGCAGAGCCTGCAGGGATAGAGAGGATGAAGGATCCAGGAGACTGTTCGCACTGACCCTCTGTGGGAAATGACCTGTAGCTTTCTGGCTCAGGATACTGGGAGGAGGGAAAGGCAGACGGGAATACAGCAGGAGGGCATGCACGGTGCTAGGGACTGAATGACGACCGCCCAGACTCAAATGTGGACAGCCCAACCCCACTCCACATGATGGTGTTTAGAGATGGGGCCTTTGGGAGACAGGTTTAAAGGAGACCATGAGGATGGGGCATGCATGGTGGGATTAGTGCCCTTGTAAGGAGAGGAAGAGACACCAGGGCTCACTCTCCCTCTGCCATGTGAGGATCCCACGAGAAGGCAGCTGTCTGCCAGCCAGGAAGAGGGGACTTGCCACGCTGACACTCTTATCTAGGACTTCCAGCCTCTGCAACTGTGAGAACTAAGTTTCTGCTGTTTAAGACACCCAAGCTACGGTATTTTGTCTGGCAGCCTGAAGGACTGAGACAGAGGGGGCCAGTTATATTTGTTTTGTAACCTACTGAATTTGAGCAATTGATTTGCAGTCCAAGAGGCAAGCTGGGGGCACAGAAAGACGGAGATCGTTGTGGGCATGTAGATCTTCGGGAATGTGGTGGGGGTCAGACTCTGAAATGATGCTGTGGACAGCAGGCCTGAGGGTGGAAAGTAGGGAACCCCAACCAGGAAGGGACAGAGGAGGGAAAGAGGCTGGTGCAGGAGGCTGAGAAAGGACGCTCACAGAGAGGGATGCTCAGAGAGGCAGGCAGTGAGCCACAAGAAGGCACCGAGGAGGACACAGGCAAAGGAGTCCAGTGCAAAGACACCTCAAGTAAGAAAACGGTGCAAAGCATCAGATGACTCTGACAACGAGGAGCAAAAGCTATCTGGAGGGCAAGGTGAGGTGTGGAAGCCAAGTGGCCACTGCTGGAACAGGAACAACCAAGGAAGTATGATTGGTTTACACATATTTGAACAAGGTTGGCATCTGCAAGGGGCCAGGAGAGGCTTCTTTGCCCTTCTGGGGTCTTTGCCTGGCCTCCTGAGCTCCATCGCTCAGCCACGCCCCCTGTACATGGGAGACCCCGTCCCCCTCTGCCCAACCCGCCGCCACAGGTGCCCTCGAGCTGCCCGCAGTGATAGCAGTTAGCAGGGTGCCGACCGTGAGCCTGACACCGCGCTGCTTCACAGATGTCGCCTCAGTCTCCTGAAGGAGCTCGTAAAGGAGGCTCACTCAGGCCCAGTTTACAGGTGGAGAAACTGGGCCTCGGACAAGTGAAGTTACCTGCCTGTAGTCACACTGCTAGTAAATGGGTCAAAGTCCACTCTACACCCCGTCTCTAAAGGACCTGTCTCATTAATGTCTTCCTTGAAAGAGCCGCCCCCTACAGACCCTGCACACTCCCATCTGTGGAAAGAAGAGCCCACGCCTTCGACAGCCACTCCTGAGGCAGATCTTTGCAGAACGACCCCCATGCGTGTGCTCTCCTGCAGATGCACGTCCCTCCATGTTCCCTTCCCACGTGATTCTGGGCTGTCATGGACCTCGCTTTGGCTAATGGGACAATGGCGCATGTGACACAAACACACATAAAGTACTTGTGCCCTGGGGTTTGCCCTCTTGCTGCTCTTTGGCACCCTGACACCTCACGTGAAGAAGCCCAAGTTGGCCTCCCATAGAACGGGATTGACCAGCATCCTAAGCACCAGACAGACAGGCACGTGAGGCCACTCTCGACCATCCAGCCCCAGCTGAGCCGTCCACACCAGAGAAACCACCCTGATGACCCGCAGAATCATGATAAGTGTTGTTTACTGTCTTCAGCTATCAAGTTTTGGGGTGGTTTGTTTCACAGCAAAAGCTGAAAGTCTTGAAAGAAGGCCCAAACTAGCTTCTCCTTCGAGCTCTGAAGCAGTGGTGGTGAATCCTAGGATCTCTGCAGACTCTGTCAGCAGTGGGAGAACCACTCCAAGACTACAACACCACCCTCGGCCTGGAGGGGCCTTGGGCTCCTGGAGGGAGAGGGGAAAGGGACAGTCTTCTGGTTACCTCCCCTCAAGGATGAACACTGGGCCTGCCCCCAACCAGCAGGCGGCCCCTGGCAGGTGCCAGGTTATTTGGGGACAAGGTGACACAGTTGCATGCCTCTGCCATACTGTCCCCAGCCTAGTGTTTTTCCACTGACGAGAAAGGAAGGAGATCATCTCTTTAGTGAGCACTACTGCAAAGGCTTCAAGACAGCATTTCATCAAAGGGTGCTGGAGGAACTCTTTCTGGAGACTGCAAACCCAGGCGTCTCCAGCCCCACCTAGCAAGGAGCCTGCTGTTTCCTTTCCCAGAGAGGAACAAAAATGAATGAGTAGCCAAGAAAGCTAACCTGATCAGTGGCGCATTGATAAAGTCACAAAATCCCTCCCTCCTCCAGTCTGGACCCACTCTCATGGTGAACTATTATGAGACGGAAGCATCGACTAATTAGAAGCATCTCTGGGACATGAGAAAAATCATCACCAGAAATGCCTGAGCAGAGAGAATTCCTTGTTAAGAAGAAAGAAAACAACAACAACAGAAAAATGCAAGGATGTCACTTTCCCCAAGCGTATTTATAAAGGGAGGAGGAGGGAAGAATTAATTAGGACAGGAGCGTCTACCCAAGTGACAAAGAAGACACAATTATTTTTGCTGCTTTTATAGACCAAGTGCCCCTTCCAGGTAGGGACAGACTCCCAATGCCGCCCACCATTTTGAAAAATGACTTGGAGTCTTTGCTAGTTCTAATGAAGCTTGAAACAAATATGGTTCTTTTGTTTATTCCCCCTGTTTGCAAAGCCCTAGCCGCCCATCAATAACATCACATCACTGTCTGGATTATTTATTTCTCATTGCCCAACCTATGGGGCATAGGAGAATTTTTATGGAGCCAAAAAGTGAGGCATTTTCTCCCAACGGGGTGTGGATGGAACTCTCCGGGACTGTAGATCATGACCCGTTAATCGGCTGGGTTTTGACAGACAGGACTAAGGCCCAACTTTGGGCAGAACAAAATGCTCGGAGAGTCAGAGGCTCGATTTTGGTCAGACCCCCTGCCATTTAAAAGAGGTGAGGTCTTGGGCAGGTCCCTTAACCTTGAGAAAATACGATAAAACGAAGGGGTGGGTTAGTGATGGATACATTTTTTTCTTTTATTGTAGCCAAATAAATAAGCACATTACATAAGATCCACCCTCCTAAATGCTGAAATATACAGCACTGTTAACTATAAGCACACTGTTGTACAGTCCGTCTCTAGAACTTTTTATCTTGCATGACTGAAACTCTGCACCCACTGAACAGCAACTCCCCACTTCCTCCCTGTCCCAAGCCCCTGGCATGCTACCCTTTGTTTCTGAGTTTGACTACTTTGGACACCTCACGTAAGTGGAATCCCACAGTGTTTGTCCTTCTGTGGTTTATTTCACTAAGCATGATGCCCTCAAGTTCAAATATATTCTATTCTTATAACAACACTGACATGGTACTCACTGTTTGCATGGCAAGGAGTTACGTACATTAGCTCATTTCATCCTCACAAAAAGCCTGTGAGGTAGAGTATGATTATTATCTCTTCTTCAGGTGCAGGGGGTGAAGGAAGGTGCCCAGGCTCAGCTGGTGTGAACATGATAAACACGGCATTGTTTCTGTACACTGTGAAATTTTTATGCTAGGCAAATAGGCTTACAGAGATACTGAAGCCACCGAGGATGATGGCAGAGGCTGGGACAGACAGAATACACAAGAGGCAGCGTCTGAGGGATTCACCTTTGTGTAGTTCGAAGCAGCTCTTCACTGCTGAAAGGGAGCTGGAAGGACGTGGATTCAATTCTGACTCTACCCACTGCTCCAGGCACTCAGGAAACAAAAATGATCCAACAAGATCCCTGCCTCATGCGGACTACATGCTAGCAGGTGCGACAAAGAGTAAACAATAAAAACTTCCAACAACATTCAGTATGTAGAAGGGGAAAGTATTATGGAAGAAACCACTTCAGCAGATAGGGGATCGGAAACGCTGGGTGGGAAGGCTAGTCGGAATTTTAAAAAGTGTGTCATTGAGACAATATTTGCACAAAGACTGGATGAAGGTGATGGAGTCGATCATGAAGCTCCAGGCAGAGAGAAGAGCTAGTGCAAAGGTCCTGAGGTAGGGCAGACATAGGATGCATGAGGAACAGCAGGAAGGCCAGTGTGGTCGGAGAAGAGCAAACAAGGGCCAGACTAGAAGATGATGAAGCCAGGAATGGCATGGGGGGCTGGTGGGGATGCAGCACGAGGATGGCAGTGGTGACCCTGAGTGACGTGGGAAGCTAGTGCAGGGTTTTGAGCAGATGATTGACATGATATGTTGCTTGGCTTTTGTAGTCATCTGGGTGATGGTGGCTCAGATCAGGGTGGCAGAAGAGGAGGTGGGAGAAGTGATTGGTTGGCTCTGGACTTAACCCTAAGATACAGTCAGCAGTGTTTCCTGGTAGACTGGACATGGGTGAGAGAAAAGACAGGAGTCAAGGATGACACCAAGGATTCTGCCCAGAGCAACTAGAAGACTGAAGTGGCAATTAGCTGAGATGGGAAGACTAGGGATAAAACAAGTTAGGGGTGTTATGAATTAAACTGTACCTCCCAAAAGATTTGTTGAAGTTCTAACCCCAGAACATTTGAATGTGACCTTATCTGAAAATAGGGTCTTTGTGGAAGTAATCAAGTTAAGATGAGGTCACTAGGGTGAACCCTAATGCAATATGACTGACGTCTTTATCAGATGAGGAAAAGAGACACAGACACACTCAGAAGGAAGATGATATGAAGACACAGGGAGAACGCCATGTGACAAAGGAGGCAGAGATTGGAGTGATGTGCCTCCAAGCCAAAGAAAGCCAAAGATTGCTGGCCACACCAACAGCTGAGAGATAGGCCCGGGACAGCTTCTCTCCCAGTGCTTTTGGAGGGAGCCTGGCCCTGCCAACACCCCAGTTTCAGACTTGTACCCAGAACTACAAGAGAATACATTTCTGCTGTTTTAAGCCACCCAGTTTATGATACTTTGTCATGGTAGTCCTGGTAAATTAATATAAAGGGGAAGACGAGGAATTCCATTCTCAGCATGTTGCACGTGGAGATGCCAAGGAGGCAGTGGGATATCTAAGTCTTGAGTTCAGGAGAGAAGCCCAGGCTGCTAACAGAAATCTGGGACATGTCTGCAAATAGAATTCAAAGTAATGAGCCTGGAAGAGATCAGTGAGTGATAAAAGTAGACAGAGAAGAGAAGAGGGCCGAGGACTGAGCCTGGGGTGACCGAAAGTTGAGGGACGGGGGAGAAGCGGAAACTAGCAGAAGAGTCTGGGATGGGGTAGCCAGTGGGGTGGGAGGAAAGCCAAAGGCATGGAACCCTGGGAGCCTGCCTTTCTTTAGTGGCTTCTGGCGCTTCTGGTGGGCTGAGGCCTCACTGGTGACCCACCGCAGCCTCTCCCTGCATCCTGAGCTCCGGCTGGGCCACCGAACCCGTCACTCTACACCCCTCCATCCCCAACCCCTTGTCTTTGGACGTATGACCTCCTCTGCCAGCTGTCCCCTTCCCTCCCTTGTTTGTTGGATCTCAGACTATGAGAGCCCCTGGCCCCATGAACGCCCTGGACCTCCCCAATACTCCCCTCTCCGGTGCCCGGCGCCAGGACTATCCTAACCTCCATTCTAGGGCTCACCTCGTATTACGGGGTCTGTGGGAACATGTCTTTGTGTATGCTGCTTGCTCTCTGGCACTGCACCTGGCCCAGAGCAGACAGTCAATAAACATTTGCTGAAATTAATTACTAAATAAACAGATGATTGAACTGAGCCTCTAATGGCAGCAGCATCATAACCTGTATTAACACTAAGTTTAGAGTCAATTAAAACACAGGAACTTTTTAATATGTTTCTTAAGCTCTGTCTCCCCGTCATGTATTTGTACAGTTGATTTGTAAGTCTCAGGAATAAGATTTTACATATTTTCCTATGAAACATTTATCTTGATTGATTTGACTTAGACTACTGAGATATTTGAGATCTTGGTTCTGTCAGTTTAAACACTGGTTTTCACAGAGAACAGACTGGTGGTTGCCAGAGGCAGGGGGTGGGTGGTGAGGGAACCGGATGAAGGTGGTCAAAAGGCACAAACTTCCAGGTAAAAAACGAGTAAGCTTTGGGGATATAATGTACAGCAAGGGGACAACAGCTAACAATACTGAACTGTCTGTTTGAAAGTTGCTAAGAGAGTAGATCTGAAAAGTTCTCACCACAAGAAAAAAAAGCTTTTGTAACTATGTATGGTGACAGATGTTAACTAGCCTTATTGTGGTAATTTTGCAATATATATGTACATCAAATCATTATGTTGTACACTGTAAACGAATACCGAGTTATACGTCAGTCACATCTCAATAAAAGTGGAAAGAAAATACTAGCTTTCAGGCTTTGCTTTCTGCTCTCCGCAGACTTTAATGAGCACATCATCAGTCTCTTTACTCAAGCCGTGAACACAACACTCAGTCGGGCAGGGCAGGCAAGAGTCCTGTAACATTCCCCTAGAGGGGTCTCTCTGGCTTAGTAATGGCCCACTTGTTCAACAGATACTTACTGAGCACCTACTGTGTGCCTGACATTGCTCTAAGTATCAGGGAACAAAACAGATTCCCTCACCAACCTATAGTCAGGTAGAGCCTTTCAGTCTGCCACAGATCTATCTACTTGCATGATTTTTAGAACAAGATTTTCCACTCATTCACAGACGTTCACGAGAGACCTTTGTCAAATGCCTTGTTAAAAGCAGGGACACTGTGATATTCCCTGACCTCTCAGCCCAGAAGCCTCTCAGATGGGACGTGGTATTTCTCTGGCGTGGGAAGTTTCTAGCAAACTCAGGTTGGCTCCTGGTGATGACCACTTTCTCTTCTAATGTTCAGAATCAACCATTTTAACAGTGCAGCCTACAGTATCCCCTGGCCTGTCAATTCTGGAATTAATTTTCTTTCCTTTTTGGAAAACAAAAAAAATAAATAAAAGAAATAAAAACACACTGACTACTTTTAGTCTTCTGAGACTTCTTTTCTCTGCAATTCTGCCAAGCTCACCAAAAGCAATTCCATCTCAGCTTTTTTCAGTATCCTAGAACATGATTTTCTGAACCCCAAACCTGAACTTAAAAGAGCTAGTGGCTCTTCTCTGATAATTTCTCCATCTATCCTCAACTCCAATTTCCTCTAGTTACTAGTTATGAATCCCACCTTCACAGCCTGCAAATCTTTCTTCTTCTTTTTTTAAACTGTAAATTACTTTATTAGGTTAAAGCAGCACATATTTTCATAATAAAGCATTTCTAGGAAAACCCTACCAAGTTCCTTGGAGTTAACATGTATTTATGAGCCATGGGCAAGAGGTACTGTAAATGTCATAAAAATACTGTTAGGTCCAGTTTTATCTGGTTGACATTAATTTTGGTCCAATGACCGAGCACTTCAAGTTAAAACGATGCAGTTATTAGTAAACTGTCCATTTAAAAACTCTTTCTACTTAAGGGCTCTTTGGCCTCCAACTTCTTTTTCCCCTCATTTCAGCTTACATAAAAGCTGCCTTTCTCAGACATGCTGTCCTCAAGAAATCTTCCTAATGAAGACCAACTTCACAGCCCCTCCATACTCGGTACCCTCCCATCGCCACTGGGTGCTCAGACCTTACCCTTCAAGACACACTCTCTGCCCAGGGACCTTCCCCACCTGTCTACTGTGTTACTGTTGTATTCTCTCACTCAGCTTCCAATCACCATCCACAGCAAGGCCAAGAACCATGTTGACCTGAAACTGATCAGCAGCTCACAGCTCACAGGCCAGAAGAATTTTAGAGAACTTGAATAAACATATCGTTGCCACCCCCTCCACTGTACTTGAGGTTTTGAAGGTGACCGTGATGATGACCGGGTGGCGGAGGAGAAATGATCAATTCAGTATTTTCAGGATTTTCAGGGAATAAGAAGCTAGGATGCCCATATGTATTTAGCTACTGGATTATATCTACATATGTTTGTAGGTCATTAATAGGTATTTTATTGTGACTTGACCCTCAGATGGGTTTTTGTTCTTTTTTCCTGGTTTGTTTTTTTCTTCCTGCTTCTAATTCCTCCCTCATTTCAGGGATTCATTGACTCCAATGCTTAGAAATCCTTTAAAATCCATGTGAGGAAGGATAAAAAGATAAATGCTGGAGATGATGTGGGGAAAAGGGAACCCTCCTACACTGCTTGTGGGAATGTAGTTTGGTGCAGCCATTATGGAAAACAGTATGGAGATTCCTCAAAAGACTAAAAATAGACTGGCCATATGATCCAGCAATCCCACTCCTGGGCATATATCCAGAGGGAACTCTAATTTGAAAAGATACATACACCTCAATGTTCATAGCAGCACTATTTACAACAGCCAAGACATGGAAATAACCTGAATGTCCATTAACAGATGACTAGATAAAGAAGTTGTGGTATATTTATACAATGGAATACTACTCAGCCACAAAAAAATAAAATGTCATTTGCAGCAACATGGATGGATCTGGAGATCATCACTCTAAGTGAAGTAAGCTAGAAAAAGAAAGAAAAATACCATATGATACCACTCATATGTGGAATCCAAAAAAAGAGAAAAAGAGGACACTAATGAATTCATCTATAAAACAGAAACAGACTTGCAGACATAGTAAGCAATCTTATGGTTACCAGGGGGAGAGGGGGTGGGAAAGGATAAATTTGGGAGTTTGAGATTAGCAAATGTTAGCCACTATACATAAAAATAGATTTAAAAAATAAATTTCTTCTGTATAGCACAGGGAACTATATTCAATATCTTGTAATAACCTTTAATGAAATAGAATATGAAAATGAATATATGTATGTATATGCATGACTGGGACATTGTGCTGTACACCAGAAATTGACACATTGTAACTGACTGTACTACAATTTAAAAAAAAAAAAGGAAAAAGAAGAGAAAAAGAAAAGAAAAAAAATGTATGAGAAAGGAGGACAGAAGTAAGGGCCTGACAGAGTTGCAAAGAACTCGCATAGTTTAAAAGATAACGTTTTAATTTGTCTCTCACTTCCTTGTGGCATTCAGAGAGATATAGAAAGTTTGATGTAAGGAAAAAAAAAATCTTCTTTAAATAAGAAGAGAATGTTCAGAACAGCTTCTTCCTGGGGCTTTATATTTGCTACTCTGTTTCACAGAAATTGCCAGTCGAGAACAATCAGTTCACAGGACTGTTACTGAAGATCATTTACCGGGGACAGACAATGAAGAGAAATGACACTGAGACGGGCTGAGGGCTGGGCTGTGGAGGGGGCTGGTCCTGGCAGGGAGTGTGTGTGGGTGGAGTGTTCTCCCACCTCTCCATCCCCACCTCACTTTTCTGTCTTCAGGGGAAAATATGAGAAATCATTCTTAGATGTAAGTGGAGAGTTCATTCCCTTTCTCACCGGCATTCTGAAAACTGCTCGCTTGCACCTGGAGAATCAGGCATTGTGGAGTGAAGAGGGGGAGAAGTGGCAGGAGTAAGACCATCTTGAGAGTCAGAAACCACAGAAGCCACACATATGCACTTCATACTGGGCTCTGGAGAAGGTACGCACACTGCAGGCTGCCTTTCCACCTTATTATTAAGAGGTGCCGTTTCTCTCTAAATGTTCTACATTGAGATAATTTAGCTTTAAAAAAAAGTATAGTTCCCTTGAAACAGAGCTGATTTGACCACATATGTTTATCTCCTTTCCTTCATACATCCCTGGAAGAATATATTAAAGATATTAAAGTGGTCAAACACTGAGGACAGAGACATGCAAGAGCCCGGGGACACCCTCCTGCACACGCGCAGGCTTCCCCTGAGGGCCTGCAGTTCCATGCACAAATGTGCACAAAGCCGATCAATCTCCCACTTGGTGCCCGAAGTCTCAGAGCTGGAGGCGCCATAACTTGGAGGAAGTGGACAGGGAAAGGGAATGGATAGGCAGGAGGGCTGGTTGAAGGCTGGACTTGGTTCCTCCTCTAGAGGTTCCTTCTATCCTTCCCCGATCCCTGCCCAGCACTGTCAGGGAAATGAGAGCCTTATTCTCAGGAGAGACTGCTGCTACAGGCAGACCTGTCAGGGCAGAAGGTTGGTGCCCAATGAAAACAAGGAATGAAGCGGAAATCTATGTTCTGAACGGCGGTTGTAGCACCAGCCCCTGCCCTCCACAGCTTATACCTCCCAGGCGAGAGAACAGAATGGCCCCATGTCCTTAGGGGGAGAAGGACTCCCTGTTGATAAGAATCATCATTTGACCAAAATCATCAGGAAACTGGAACTTAAAGAAAACAATCAATTCAGGAAGAATAAGAAAACTTATAGAGGGAGAAAAAAACAAAAAACCCTTTAATTAATATCATTGGTAATATAAGACATTGCATCCAGGAAATAAGGGTGCTTTGAAAAAAAAAAAAAGAATCAGAACAGGAAGAACCCTTAGAAATTAAAAACAGGTCAACTGAAATACAAAGTTCAGTGGAAGATACTGGAGAGTAAAGTCAAGGAAATGGCCCAGCAGGTAAAACAGACTCATAAAAGACAAGGGACCAAGGAGAAGAGGCAAAGGGCTTAGAGGGCGTCCTAAGTTGGCTCACATTAACTAACAGGGAGTTCC
Source organism: Camelus bactrianus (assembly GCF_048773025.1). NCBI lineage: Eukaryota > Metazoa > Chordata > Mammalia > Artiodactyla > Camelidae > Camelus > Camelus bactrianus. Next base: position 76,647,240 of record NC_133545.1, read on the forward strand.
AGAAAGAAGGAACAGGGAAACCATCAAAGGAATCACTTGGAAGTTGGGAGGCAGTGTGCAAAACCTATAAATCAGGAAACGCAGTTATAAGCATCTAATTCATGGAGATCAATACCAGAAGAAATAGCTAAGGTTTTAAAGCGGTTACTCTGGAGATTGGGTCTGGGGGGCTGGGAGGGGCTGAGAAGGACACTGCTGTTTGACTCTTAAATGTGTTTTCTAATAAAACTCTGAGAAAAATAGAACTTAGTTTTAAAAATAATGTATTCCTTTGCAATTTTTATATAAGAAAGTTCTTAATAGGGAAAATGGAGTGACAAAGCAACCCAACATGAGGGAGATTAAGGCGAAGAAGGAAATATTACAAAATTCTTAGCGTGAAATGGTGTGGATTCAGAACCCAAGAATGGGATTTTCCTCCAAGCACAGCACTCCTGTAAAGCCTGTTCCTTTCTCACGCCTGGGGCACAGGGACGTTCCGTGTCCTTCAGGGAGGGCTTCATCCACGGAGGAGTTTCTCCGAAGCATGCTCACCCTTACCACATCTGTTCTCGGCCCAAGTGGTGGCCTCTGATTGGGAAATAAGCCTGCTGAGACTTGCCTCCAGCTGTGAGCCGGAATGTTCAGGAATGTTTTGGAATGCTTGCTGTCTAGGCAGGAGAAGCCAAGAACTCTAGGAAAGCCACAGGGTGTGGGGAGCTGGGTGAGATGCAGCTGATGACAGGTGTCACCAACAGTGACCTCAGAGTTTAGAAAACAATCAAGGGAAAACAGGCAAGGGCCACTTATCAGTACTGTACCCCAGCTGACAGAGGTCACGGAAAAAGTCATTCAGCAAGGGGAAACTGGGCGAAGTGGGTGCGAATGACATTTTATTTAACTGAGAGCGTGTCTTCCTTAAGGGCTGTAGACAGAAAAAGGCAACATTTCCCCACTGGACTAGGAGAGTGTTAAATTATCCTGGTGTTTACTCTTTTTCATTTCCAAGACCTGGGAGTGGGGTATTTATTTTGCTATTTCTCCGATGTATTTAGATATCCTAACGAAGGCAGAAAGTAAATAAATATTTGATTGAAAACAGAACAGTCAATATGCACCCTCTACCTATTGTTGATATAGGAGAAGGCGATTTTGAGATGATTGAAACAATTAGACTTGAGGATTACTGTACGCACACCACAGGAGAGTGGAAGCCTAGTGCTCAGCGGGCAGAAGAAAAGAAACCAGTTGTCTTTGGTAGTTTCTTCTGATTACATTAAATGCTTGGCTGTTACATGTGCTGAAGCTGGTAACTGCACTGAGGTTACATAATAGAACAGTCCTCTTCTCAGACACAACAATTTAGTAATTGGTAAAGTACCAAGGAGAATGTAACTTGCCCTCAAATGGTTCAGAAAAATATTACCTGTGACTATTAAAAAAGGCATATGGATATGTAGCTGTATATTCCTGCCCTCCATGTAGGTATATATGTTTGTATCTGTCTATCCGTCCAAAGAGAGAACAATAAAGCTAATAAGGCAGAATGGGAACAATAGTTGGATTTGTGTAAAAGCTATAGGATGTTCTCTGTCCCATCATTATTCTTCAAAATTTTCTGTAAATTTGACATTATTTCCAAATAAAAAGTTTAAGTAACAGAAAATAGAATGAATGCCTGGCATCCTAGGTGAAACCATGAACAACAAAACATTCCAGAAGCATCTTGGATGAGGGCCAGACACCAGACCCGGAATTCACAAGCTGCCTGGGCTAAAGTCTTTGTCTTTTGGAATAGCTTTAGAACCAGCAGAGCAATCTTAGAATGTTCAAGGTGGAAGAAAACTTGTCTTTCAGGGTTTGCCTGACTCTGGAATGGCCCAGATTCAAGGCTGAGTGATCAGTCTGCACAAGACAGCTTTAGTTCATAACAAAGGAACCATCCAACTGTCTTTCCAACTTCCAGATAATTCCAGAAAGGAGGACCCCCAAAAGTTTGGGTACTACTGGGTAAGTCTGCAGCATGCATGGAGGCCAACGAGCATCAGGATAAAGCTGCATAAAATAATTTCTACTGTACCCAATAATTCATACTTTACCAGAAAACTAGGGTACTGGAGCCAAGTAGGACCCCAAAAGATTGCAGCTAGAACAGACTATGCCTGTATTCGTCCCTTATTGTTAAACACATGGGTGGCTAACTTTTCACATTAAATTTAACTTGATTTTTAAACTTCAAGATCAAGGTTACTCTTGGTGGCAGGGAGCAGGGGTGAGATGGTACTTGGATGTATTAAGTAACTACAAAGTTTCTCTCTTGACACAGGTGGTGTTACAAGGGCAGTGGCCTCATATAAATTTGTACGTTTCTTTCATGAAGTTTTCTGCATTTGCGGTGGATATTTAACAATTTAAAAAGCTTAAAATTAGAGAAAAGTAAAAACATTAACTTGTTTTGGAATTTTAAAAAATAGTTATGCCCCATTCAAATGTCCTCTATCCTGTCTGATATTGATGCCTGTAGGTCACAGAAATAGAAGCTAAGCCTTTCAAAGTAATATTCAACAAAATAGTTCAAATGTACCAGGAAGTAATGTATTAGCTTACAGTTCACATTGGGGTAGAGATAGCTTACTGTCTTTTCGGAAAGCAAAGCTTTTTGGAACGAATGAAGAAAGAACATCAGGGGATGGGAAAGAGGTGAAGGACCACCCTGGGCTATGGGGGGAGGTGATGAAGTTGGATTGGGGTCTGTGAGACTCACCCAGCTCCTCAGTGAAGCGTTTGAACCCCCACGTGTGATGGACAACAGCCGTGGTTTTCAGCGCTGTAAGGCTCAGACATGCAGCTGCATTCTGCTGGGCTGCTGATGGGAAAGGCATCACTTTCCCACTTGCTCTCCAGCTTCAGGTCAAAGAGAAGGATTTTTTTTTTTAATTGCAAATTTTCCTCCATGTCTTTGGAACACTCGGCTGTAATGCACCAACATGTGACCTGCTGCTGCTTTAAGATCCCGTGCCAGGTGGTGGGAGCCTGGGGTTCTATCCCAGCTTGGCCCTGGGGAAGCGGCTGGACCAGGAGATCTCTAGGCTCCTTCCAGGTTTGGTCCTCTTAGAGCTCTATAAAACATGGGTTACATGGATTTCTGAGAGAGGTGAGTTGTCATCATGGGGAAGAGTAGAGCGGGTAGGATCATGGGCTCTGGAGACGGGGGCACCACCTGCGTTTGAATGTGGCTCCACAGGCACTATGGAGAAGTTACTTAACCTCCTCATCTTCAGTTTATTTATCTGAAGAATGGGAATGGAACAGTGAGGACTGAGTGAGATCACGCATGTGCAGGCTGGCATAAAGGAAGTCAGTGCACAGTGCAGTTAACACAGTTCTCATGGTGCTCATTTTAACTGGTACATGGAATGTTTCATTTTCCCCTTGCATCATGAATCCTCTCCTTCCCTTGATGCCAGAGATGCAGTTTTGCTACAGTGTGGCGCTGCACATACTCCAGCTGTTTAAGCCCCAGCCAGACACCTTCCCTGACCCGTGTAGGGCATGGAGACCTGCCGCCAGGCAGCCCGCACAGCCGTCTGGCTGAGGGCACGGAGCCGTTCTCTTCCACTGGAGCTGGACACACTGAAAGCCTCTCACGCACTGTTGCTGCTTCTCAACAACAGGTTGACTTTTCCAATGTCTCTAATGTCTGCAGGAAGCAGAGCACAACACCCTGGAGCCGCTGGGGAAACTGTGCTCTTTTGTGACTGGAGAGGATGTTGTTGACTCATTAGTGCAGGACTTGGGCTCAGGGTTGCTTTTTGCCCACCTTCAACCCATTACTGCTTATGACCAGCAGGAAGGATTTCTGGATGCTGGAAAAGTAGAGTTGGCCGGGGACATGAGGAGGCTAACTGGTCCCACTAGTGGGTTTGTGTGTTGAGTGCTCTACATTTTATAAAATACCCTCGAAGGGGTCAGCCCGTTTCACAAACCCAACCACCCTACGAGGAAGGCTGGGAAACTGCAGTCTTTTTTCCTCATCACTGCACAGATGAGGAAACTGAGCCCAGAAGCAAGTGGCTTGCCCAATACCCCACGGCTAAGTGATGCTGGATCGGTGACCAAGTCCTCATTCCCGCCCTCTTGGTTGTTTCTAAGTGAGTGTCAGATGCCCCACATGATCTACTAGGGAGGGGACACATATTCAAACATCTAATTCTGGTTTTTTCCCCCTTCTTTTTAAAATGAACACTTTACTTTTTAGTGCAGTTTTGGGCTCACAGAAATTCTAGTTATTTTTAGTTCACCCTTTAAACTTAAAAATTTTTTACCTGTTCATGTCATAATACTCCCAATATATATTATGAATTATAATTATAGAATAGTATATGTATATAACTTATAATTAAATACACTTAATGTTGGGGTGCCAGCTCCAAAAATTTTAGCTGATAAGAGTGCAGGTTTGAAACAGCTTGAGGAAGAGTCTTCCTAATACTGGAAATTCACAGATCATTCTGCTCCTTTCTCTTCCTTTTACTATTTATTAGTGACTTTTGGTCAGGAAATTTTAGTGGTGGGTATTCTTCAGACTGCACCACGGCCTGGTGAAGTGATAACCTTGATTTTATAAAGAGTCATAGAAAGTGTTTTCAATCTCCCACAGAGTCCAGAGCTGATGTGAATCATCCTTCTTTGTGAAAGGATTCCTGTGATATGCAAGTATGGCGGTTCCCAGCTTATCCCGGAGAGGCACCCCATGTCTCCAGCAACATTTGTGACCACTTACAAACAGCCGAGGTTCACGTAGGCATAGGGGTACACAGGTGGCTGCACATTGGTTCTTGAATCATAAGAAACTCAAGCTTCTTAAAGTTTATGTCACTACTGTCATCATTTGGTGGCACTTAAGAGCATGGTACTTCTAGTAAACACAATATTGGAAGTTTGAAGGACAGAGCTATATGATTTGCTCACTGCTGTGTCCCTAGCAGTGCCTAGAATCCAGTAAGCACACGACTGCTGTTTGTTGACTGAATGAATGAATGGTGGAGGGACTACCCCTCCTTGTTCTCTTCTCTTCTCTTCTCTCAACCAAGACACCCCTAACATGACAGTAAAGTAAAGAAAAGAAGATGAATGTGAGAGTGGAAATGGGGATATCAAGAAATAAGCAATGTTTCTGGAAGACAAAAGAAGAGTGATCACTGACTGGGCAGAGTGGAGGAAACGGTGACCAATAGGTCCACAGAAAGGAAGGTGGATGTAGGGTGAGTGTATCTGCCAGGGTCATTACCCCTGGCAGGCTCAGGGGCTGGAGACTGTACACCCCAGTTGGTAGGGGTGATCCGATGAGGGGCTACTTGAAAGTCTCAGGGTGTATTTCCTAGGGAAATGGATTAGAAGAGGCTCCAGACTAGGGGACAGGAGGCTTAGTGAAGGGACAGGGTGGTGGGCAGGCTAAAAACAGCAGGATGGAGAATGGCCACACTAAAAGGTATGTTGCCCTCGGTCTCCATCCCCCTCTGGGCAGGGAAGGGGAGGACTCATCTCTGAAAAAGCCAGAATGGCCTTCAGGAAAAGGCCCCTATATGCTAAGAACCGAAAATCCTCCAAAGAAACAATGAATTTGCAATGCAATCCCCCTACCAGTCAAAAGTTCCACTGACACACCCAGAACGTCCCAGCCACTGTGTCTTAAATACAGATGACCAAGGGAAGGGTATAGCTCTGTGGTAGAATGTATGCCCAGCATGCACAAGGTCCTGGGTTCAATCCCCAGGACCTCCATTAAAGATGAATGAATAAATGAAAACCAAATTACCTCTCCCCCGCCAAAAAAAAATTAAATACAAATGACCAAGGGTCAGCACACTTTTGAAGAAAGCCACTAACAGGAAAGAGATGGGGACAACTGCCATGAATAGAGGAATGTGGCAACCACACAGTGAGAAGAAGCAAACTTCAGAGAAGCTGTTATTAACATCCTCAGAGATCAACCAAAACCAGGATGTAATGGGCGAGGGAATAAATAGAGAGCAATCAAGAACTCCTGGAAATTAAAAGAATGGTAAGTGAAATAAAAATTTCAATGGAAGGTCCGCAAGATAAAGTAGAGTAACTTTTCCACAAAGAAAACAAAAAGGAAAAAGGAAACTAGGAACTAGTAGCTGATAAGGTCCAATATCTGAAAAAGAGGAATTCCAGAAAAAGAGAACAAAAAAAAGTAAGGAGGAGGAAATTATCAAAAAACAACACAGGAACATTTCCTAGGACGGAAGAACATGTATTCCAAATCAAAAGGGCCCACGGGTGCAGTGCCCGCTCATGGAGTGAAAGAAGACCTCCAAGGCACCTTACCAAGGAATCTCAGAGCAAGCGACAAAGGGAAGATCCTAAAAACTTTCAGGGAGGAAAACAGGAACACACACGAAGGACTGGCACCTAAAATTAAGAGTGATGTGAGAACTAGGAGACAATACAAAAATGGTCTTAGAATTTTGAGTGAAAATTATTTCTAGCATTGAATATTCATTCTATAGCCACCAAATTTTTAATCAAATGTGAGGGCAGAATAAACACATTTCCATTTTCCAAGGACTCAAAAAACTTACCTTTCATTTCTTGATAATGTGCTGTGGAGGTCTTCCTTCGTTCCTTGAGTGAGCATTGCACAGGTGGGCCCTTTCAATTTGGAATATATGTTCCTGAGTTCTGGAAAATGTCCTTGTATGCATCTAGAAGGGGTGTTTTAGCAAACAGGGGGTAAATCAAGGAGGATTTACCAGGCCAGCAGTGACTGGACTTGCTGGGACGATGAGGGAGGGAGGTCCCAGGAGGGCACAGCAGGCCAGGTGGCCAACGGGGCTCCAGAGCATACAGGGGAATTGAAGGATTGTCTGATGTCTGGCCAGTTGGGGGAAAAAGACTGGTGGGCCATATCCAACCTCATGGGCAAAATTACATATATAGAAAAGAACACAAGTAAAACCCATGAATCAATCAACAGGACAAGCAAAAACTTATCTACAAGAGAAAGTGTAAACACCAATGTCTAAAACTGATAAATGAAGATGGAGCCAACACAAGTATTTTAAAGACACTGCGAGGTGAGGACTCCTGGCTTCTGCAGTGAACGATGCAGATGCCCCTCACTCTCCATCCTCAAGAGGTAAACACGTTTGGATATTTTTGGGGAGATCTGTTCCTCACCATCTGAACTCCCACTACTTCCATCTGAAACCCAGAAACCACATACATTTGGATAATGGGGTCCCTTCATTATCTGAACTTGTTATCTGACAAAGAATTAAAAAGATTTAGATATTGGATATTTACATAAGCCTAGTGTAACTCCAGACCCTTAACAGGGAATTGTGCCGGCTGTAGGGAAGGGACGGGGGAAGGAAAGTGGGTGGAGGGGTGTGAGGGCCAAGCCCTCCTCTCCTGTAATTGGAGGTTCACAGATCATCTCTGAAGTACCTAAAACTGATAAATGAGGAGGTACTCAGAGGGGCATGTTTCATAGAGGCAGAAACCAGACGAAGCAGTTAAAAGAGTGAAGTGTGGTCACCTCCAGGGGGACAGGATGAGGTGTGGCTGGAGATGGCAAGAGGGACTACTCTTTGATTACATTTTTTAGTGTTATTTGGGGTTGAAACTGTGCCTGTATTACTTTGAAAAGAAAAGAGCACCTTAAAAATTCTAGTAAGGACACTAGCCTGGAGACCTGGGTTCTGGCTCAAGGTCTGTCACCAGCCAACTGTGTGCAATTGAGCATGACGCTTGTTCACCTCCTGGCCTCGGACGCTTCCTATAATGAGGGGTTAGGGTCCTTCCTAACCCTACAGTTTCATAACTGCATAATTCTAATATGCAAATATAGTGGGTGTTTTTTTTTCCCACTTTCAATGTTAGTGGAAATGTTAGTGGTTGTCATTGAAGCTGGAATTCCTGGACTGCAACTAGTATTATTTAGCATTGGTGTTAAGAAAACAGCACCTTATTACATTAAAAGAGAAAAAAATGTATATATATATATATACACATACTCATAGTTGAGGCATTTGGGAAGAACTTGCAATAAGAGAGGTTTGTGGCATGCCGGAACAGAGGGACGTAAGCAGCAGCGGATTTGTAGAGGAGTACAGCATGGAAGAAAACTCAGGCTGGTCAACGAAGAGAACACAGCCTGACCACTGAGAAAAAACAAAGGCCCAGTAATCAAACAGACAAGAAGGCTTAGGTCAAACAAGGTCTAAGCTGCATGTAGGGGAGTGAAGGGCTAGGACCTGCCCAAGGAACTTAACATGAGCAGAGAAGTCCTAGGGGTAAATGATTTTGGCAAAAGCATGAGATGGGAGATGAAAGAGATGAGAAAGATAGAAGCTGTAATATTTTACCAAGAGATCTAAAAATCCTTTGCCTTTGGGGATAGAGAAGTAAGATGCATTCCCAAAGTAAGAACTGACAGGGTTTGACATGGAGTACAAAGGTTTGAAAAAGGGACCACCTGAGCTACGGGTGTCCCGGAAACACAGCCTCTCAGAATGAGACAGCCCCGGACTTCACTCCAACCTGTGTCTGATGCATGCAGAACAGGAGAGCTTGAAAAGGAAAGGTTGAGGACTCTGTTTTTTGCTAGCATAAGTAAGCCCTGGGGTGATCAAGAGAAAGATCTAACAGTCATAGTGGCACCCATATTTGTTTAAACTGATTTCTTTCGTTGGATTCTGAATCTCTTTCAAAAATAAACAGTGTACTTTCTTCATGTCCAGGCAGTAAAGTTCATTTTTATATCATTCATTAAACATTGAAACATTCATTAAACAAATAAACATTTTTATAGAGGTAAAATAGACCATTCATACTTAAGGACACAGTGCTTTTTCATTAAAAAAAATACTCCATGAAAACACTAATCACAGAAAGCCAGACTGGTTATATTAATCTAAGACAAAATGGACTTCAAAACAAAGAAGATTACCAGAGTCAAAGAAAGAGATGATAATGGTGAAAGGGTCAATTCACTAAGAAAATAGAATCCAAAATTACACACTTCACAATTTTTCAGGGGCAGAGCACAAAGGGAAGAAGGAGCTGGTGGGAGGAAAAGCACAAAGTGTAGAAGCTAGAACACTCATGAGGGAGACGAGAGGTTGGGAACAGTACCGATTTCTATAGGAGAAACACACGGGCTTTGCTGGCCTGGGCATTCACGGCTTACGCAACGAGAGCTATTTTCTATGAAGATACGTTTCAAATTATGTCTTCGTGGGATAATGCCTTTGACTGAGTAAACGAAAGAGAATTTAAATGCCTGATAAGCAGTCTTATTTGCTTTTTCTCAAGGGGAGATGAGCAAATATGTAGCTTCCGATCTCCAACTTGGAGAAGGCAATCAATACCTTTGACAGGCTTGGTCCTCAACGTGCAAAGTGAAAACACAGCCATTTCCCACCCAGAGACAGAGCTCCTCTAGGCCTCGTGAAGAAGGGAAGAGAAACAACTGTGGAATTTTGTGATAATTTAATGATTTTAATGAATAGAGACAAAACACCTACAAATCCACACTCACTGAGAAATCCACACCAGGGCCACTTTCCACAACGTTGACCAAAATTGCAGACTTCAGTGCGGATGATCAAAATGCACTTACCAAAGTAAGGCTACTTCTGCCAGAGGGGAAAACATTAAAAATTCCTCTCCGAACACGGGCCAAAGACAGAATGTTGTTTACATTTCAAGTAAAATCACAGGCACTTAACAACTGATGTTACAATGACCTTACAAGGACCTTCTCTGGAAAGAAGGGAATTAAAAAGAAAATATCCAGTTACGACAAACTGCTGCCTGAGGTTGGGGGTAGAGTCAGCTTTCCTAAAACCATACCCACGGGAAGGCTGTGGGGAAGCCTGCGGTGCCCACTCTGGCACATGGGTTCTAAGGAGCAGGTTACAAGTAGAGTCCTTGTCCCTGAGGACGACCCGAGAGCCAGTGGCTGCAGCCCCAATTTACAGACAAGGAAGAGGAGGCTCTGGGAGGTGGAGTCACTTGTCTGGGTTATGCCAAGTATCGGAGGCAGAACAAGAGCCGACACCAGGGTCTGTCCCCTCAGCTGGGGTCTCTCCAGCAGAGCTGGAGAAGGGGGTGGAGGGGTTGCCGGGGGTCTTCAGCCATCCTCACCCCCCACTCAACCCGAGCTGGGGTTCCATCTTATCTGTTTTATTGAGCAAGCTTTTGCTTAAGATTGGTTTTCGGAAACTGGTCCTACTCTGCAAACAGCCTCATCAACAACAAAGATGATGACTTTGAAAACCACAGCCCCACGCCTGAGGCACGCCTTGATTTGTGACTAGAAGAGCTTTTTATCTTCTTCTCCCCCCACCACCAACCCCGCTCCGCCCGCAGGGGAGTGGGGCATGGGGTGTGGCCGGTAGTGACTGAGGAAGAGGATAAGATGTCACTGCGTGGGAAATGTTATACATACCTAACGCATGATTTGGCAACGGAAGATAACATCTGAGTCATAAAGCAGCACTACATCAAAACAGTAAATCAAAAGCAAACAATGTGGGAAAACAAATTCCCGTTTTCTTACAGAGCCCGTGTTGGGAGGATTCCCATCCCAGGGCTCCAACCCATAAATCAACAAATCTGTCCCTTCTTTAAGAGGCAGTGAGAACCAACATTCCCGCCCCCGCATGGGGAAAGGGTTAGGACAGCGCGTGCCAGGCCCAGCACGTCCAGTGGCCCTGGAGACCGGAGGGGGCTGCACATCCTGGGATACGACTCACAAACAGTATTTTATCATAGACTATGGCAGGGCGAACGCTGTTTAGGGCAAGGTTCAGAGCTGCCCGACTGAGACTTTAGAGCCACCATCAAGTCCAGTGCTTCCCAGTCCAGGTTCCTAGGAGCTCTGGAGCACCTCAGAAGTATCTCAGGGTTCAGCCCAGGGCCCTCTGCCCATCCTCTGTGTTTCCTACAGAGGGCTCTCAGCAAGGTTGGGATAAGAAATGAAGTGCTCTAGTCCACCTTTATCGTATCACAGATGAGGGGACAGAGACGCGGCTAAGAGAGGGAGAGTAAGTTGTAGGCTGTCACGCAGCTGCTTGGCTCAATGCCCTGCCCCTTTCACCAGTCGGCTAGCGGGAAGGATTCTGCTTCAAAGTAACTGAATAAATGTGAATGCCACCTAGTCTCATCACTGCAGTGAGAAAGAGGGAAGGCACCTTGGGCCCATTCAGAAGGTCTCCTAAACTGCTCAGGGGAAAATCACGAGGGATTTAGAATGCCTTCAAGAAAGCCACTGATTGTGGTAATGACGCCCCCAAATTCCCAATTTCCAACTCTGCAGGCTGAGCTGGGCAACAAGTGGACAAAATCGTTACGTGAGGAACATTTGCCGACATCCATTAAGAGAAGGTTGTGGGCCAGGAAGTATGAAAAATGCTCTGGGAGACTTTTGGTTAAATGTGGCAGATTGATCACCATGCTTAACCGTACTCTCTTCTGAAGCCCTCCCAAAAGGATAGTAAATTTAATTTTTAAAAGGCTTAAGCTGTAAGAACAATGTGAATAAGAGAAGAGGGAAAAGTAGACCCAAGATGCCAACAAAATTTTGGGTGCTGCTGGAGAGCAGTTGGACAAATGGCAAAGGACTCAGTAAACCTCAGCCAGTGGGTGGGTTGGGGAGGGAGACGGACTCAGGCTGATTTGAGCCCCAGAGTTCCAGGAAACTGGGACTGGAGGCACAAGCTACTCTTAAAAACAGGGGTCAGAAGAGGGCTAAACACAGGAAGTTTGCTGGAAAGTCTGTATAACCAGATATCCTCACTCTGGGTGAAGCCTGCAGAAATTAGAGTTGACTAAGGAAGGACGTGAAATAATAGTACACTAGGTGACTCAGCTGTGAGTGATAGTTACTCGGTTATAATGACACAAGCCTCCACATGTATTTAGTGAAAAATGGCCATGTAACTTGATTGGAAGGATGGATGGAGGAGAAGTGTCTGCATGGAGGACCTACCAAAGAAATAAACCTTGATCTTCCATGGCCAGAAGTGACTAGATAATATTAAAAATATCTAGAAAAGGCATAAAAAATCAGTTATATAGTTTAAATTATAAAAGAAAATATCACCAAAAAAATAGTAAAAAGTATTTTGGAATTATTTGCATCTGGGGAATAGAAATCAAGAAAAGGGAGGGGGTGGCTGATTTTTCTTACAAAACTTACAGTATACGTTGGTTTTGATAAAGATAAAAATCTGTAATGCTAGGACAAAGATGTGTTAACCAAAGGAAGAATTTTTACTGACAATACTAAATTGGATTTTTTTCCCTCTGCAATAACCTCTTAACGCATTCCCCTGCCTCCAGGGGCAACCTCTGAGCATATTTAGCACATGCTTTGCCCAGGTCATTTTCTGACAAATCTCTGATCACATCACCCTCGGTTCAAGGTCCACGTGCGAGAAGATGAAACCCACAGCCTGGGCCCACCTGCCCATCCATAGCTTTCTCCCTGGTTTTTCCAGCCTGGGCTTTTGCCCCTCCTGGGCAGGTGTCCTCTGCCCCGGATCAGGCTGCTCCTGCCCCCTTTCCCTGCAGAGGGAGTCAGCCACCCCCTCTGCATGCAGGTCTCACCTCATCGTCCAGCTCCTCCTGGAGTCCTTCCACCTGACTCTCAGAAAGGACCCTCCCCTGTCCTGGACAGAGGTCGCCCTGCAGGGGGGCACTTCCCTACCCTCAGTACACTGGTTGCGTTTACATTTCCCTTTTCTAATCATTCAGGCCTCAGCACAAAGGTCAGCTCCAGTCTTCCACCCTCCCCACCCACCACATCACCCCTGCTCGTTTCTTTCAGAGTAGGTTTTACCACCTGGGATTATCTTGTTTACTTATTTACTGTCTGTCTCCCTCCTACAGGGGGTAAGGACTGACCCATCTGGTTCACAGTCATATTCTTAGAGCTGTGCCTGGAGCATAGCAGACACTCAGTAAATACCTGGTGACGAATGAATGAAAGAAGGACTTAAAAAGATGCACCCTTCGGCCCTCTTTGGGCATAACAGGTCTGTGTGCTGTTTCTTAGCCCACTCGATACAGAAATTCTTAAAATCAAGTTTTTCCCTAACTTTGGTGCCAAAACTTGTTTCAGGACAACACCAGATCCTAACTGGCGCGAGGCTGTTTCTAGTCTTTATTAAACTACTGAGTATCATTACAGTTTGCTGCAGACGTAGCTGTGCGTTTGATTACAGGTGATGGCCAGACCTTAATGGGAGTGTTCATGGATTATCTTTCTACAATTTGAATAAAGCTGAATTCTGAAACCCATCTGCCCCCAAGGGGGTTGTCTATGGCCTCGCACCATCTGTTTACTGAGGACCCCACTGGAGCAGCTTGGGCCCACCCTCTCCCCCACGCTCACCCAGCCCTGCCTGCTTGACTCTCGAGGGTCTGAAAGGTGGAGTTTGCAATTTGTACTCAATGTGTCTGAAATAGAACTCCTGACTTCTCTCTTTCCCACATGTTCACCCATCTCAGTTACACCCCCGTCATTCACCTCAGCTGCTTGGACCAAGAAAATAAGAACCATCCTCCATCTCTCTCTCTCTCCCGCCCAAACCCACCTTCAATCACTCAGGAAGGAGGGTCAGCTCTACCTACCCCCAAGGTGTCCTGGGTGTGCCCACTGCCAACCACATGCACCACTACCCCCAGGATAAGCCTCCCTTCTACCTTTACCCCACTGGAGCCAATTCTCCAGAGAGTTAAAAACTAGAGTCAGATGAAGTCACTTCCCTGAGTAAAACCCTCCAACAGCCTCTCTAAGCACTAGAATAAAATCCTAACTCCTTGTGTAACCTACAAGGCCTCACATGGCTGGGCTCCTGCCCCCAAATCTGACCTCATCTCCTATTACACTTCATCTTACTCAGTCTCCACCAGCCATGGGCAGCTGTTCTCACTTCCTGCCTCTAGACCTTTGCACCTGCTGATCCCTCTCCCCGAGACTCTTACCTGTTTTCTCTCCTCACATCATTCAATTTTCTGATCAAATACCACCTCCTTACCGCCTCCTCCCCTGCCACTCACAGCCCATCGCTCACTCTCCACTCCTTGCTGCATTATCTTTGGCTTACTGACTCTTTCTGACCCTAGAAGATTGCAAGTTCCATAAGGCAGGGAGTTTTGCTGCTTTGTTGACCAATGGATCACAGCCTGGCATACACTACATCATCAATAAATACCAGTTGAAAAGAAGAATGAATAGGTGTACTCACTGTATATCACTCAGAAAATAAAGAATATAATGAAAATAAAATCATCCCTAGAATCACACTGCATAGATATAAATATATTCACAAATAAGCATGTGTGCTTAATAAGGAAAATAATCACCATAATTGCCAATGTTCTATATCTTGATAGGGATTAGAGTATGCATTTGTCAAAACTCAGTAATTGTACACTTGAGGTTTGTATATTCCATTGTACGTCATTTTTCCCTTAAATGAAAAGATTACAAATATTGAACACTAGTTAATGATATGCACACTGAAGTATTGACAGGAAAGTGTACTGATACCTGCAGCTTACTCTGAAATGCATACAAAATAAGATGGCTTATTGGATGGATAGAAAGAAGATAGATGGAGATGTATGTATCTATCACATATCGAATATGTACTTATATATATGATACAGCAAATATAATAAAATGTTAATGGTAGAACTAGTGGTAGTTAGAAGGGAGTATTCACTGTAAAATTCTTTCAATTATTCTGTGTTTGAAATTTTTCATAATTTCAAAATTCCATAAGAAAATTGTTGGGAAAAAGCTTGGGAAAATATTGATTACAGTTTGGTATCCTACATGAGTCACTGAATATTTTATTGTATTTTTCCATGTCATTACTGTCTTGAAAGCATTGTTTCAAATGGCTGTACAGGATGCCACTGGATGGACAGGCCACAAACTGTTGAACCAGTCTCCTATCTTTGGACATGCAGACCATCTCCAGTTTTTAATTTTTATCAACAATAGAGTAATGAAAATCTTTGTGTATAAATCTGTGTGCCTAAGTCTGTTTATTTACTCAGCGTACACTCTCAGAAGTGCAACCACAGGGTCAAATGTCCTAACAGTTTAGAATCCTGATATATACCTACTGCCTTGATGAAAGGTAGTACTGAAGAGGGATATTCTTATTATCTGGGATGAGTCTGTAGATTTCTTAAGGGAGAGCAACAGTTTTACTCTGTCTCCACCACTGGGCCCAGCATACTGTAGGCACCAGGAAAAATATCTTGAATGACATTACAAGAACATATGACCAGAACTAAACTAATTTTGCCAAATCTTGGAGAATAATGGTGAGGGATACTTTTCTTTATGGAAAATTTGAGACTGCCTCTTCATGACCAATGGTGAGGAGAGAGCTGCAGACAGAAGACGCAGACTGAGGTCTCCCTGACCCACCGTGTCACTAGGAACCTCCACCAGAACCAGCTTTCCCGGGTTAAAAGAAGTCTATCGGACTCACTAAAGAAATTATGGTTCAATCTAACGATGGAACGTTCTGTGGCCTTTACACAGAATGAGGCCAAGCCATCTGAACTCTGGTGGGAAGACAATCAGGTTGGATGCTGAAGGGAAGCAGTGAACAGGACGCAGGAGAGGGAGGTATGGCATCCTTGGGGCTGGGCGGGGAGGGGAAGCTACCTTCTCCACTCCATGCCCCTCTGGACTGTGAGCTGTTTGTTGCTGGGTTTTTTTTGAACAATTTTGTAACTTTTTAAAAAAAGGTAGTTCCCCAAAATAGACTTACCATATGATCCAGTAATCTCACTCTGGGCATATATCCAGAGGGAGCCTTAATTCAAAAAGACACATGCATCCCAATCAATGTTCACAGCAGTACAATTTACAATAGCCAAGGCATGGAAACAGCCTAAATGTTCATCAACTGATGACTGGATAAAGAAGTTGTGGTGTATTTATACAACGGAATACTACTCAGCCATAAAAAATAATAAAATAGTTCTCATTTGCAGCAACATGGATGGACCTGGAGATTGTCATTCTAAGTGAAGTAAGCCAGGAAGGGAAAGAAAATACCATATGATATCACTTATATGTGGAATCTAACAAAACAGACAAACTTATTTATAAAACAGAAACAGACTCACAGACATAGAAAATAAACTCATGGTTACCAGGGGGGAAGAGGGTGGGAATGGATAAATAGGGAGTTCAAGATTTGCAGATACTAAGTACTATATATAAACACATAAACAACAAGTTTCTTCTGTGTAGCACAGAGAACTATATTCAATACCTTGTAGTAACCTATGGTGAAAAAGTATATGAAAACGAATGTATGTATGTTCATGTATGACTGAAGTATTGTGCTGCATAGTAGAAATTGACACAATATTGTAAACTGATTATACTTTTAAAAAAAAAGAAAAAAAGGTAGATCCCAGAGGTAAAGGGGACAAGGTTGGCGGGGACTGCTCTTTGAGACCACTGTTTGGGTTTAGTATGTCAATATTCCAGTTAGGACTTCAGTATAACCAACATTTCAGTCTTAACATTCACTGGAGAAGTAGTCCTCACCTTACAAACTGGTTTTGTTCCAAAAGTTCATTGGTAAGTTCTCATTTGGAACTTGGAATGTATTTTCCTCAAAAATGGAGGCAGTTCTGATTCTGGCCAGTGAGATCTTTTCTGACCGTTCATGAAACCAAAATAGACAGGATTTTCATAAAGGCTAGTAAAGCCCTACTGACAGATAGCATGAGGGGGACTTTTACAGAACTGGTGACAGAGGCTGTAATTTTTCTTTAAAAAAATAACACACACACAAAAAACTTTCTAGGGAAGCCTGGTTAGTACCCTGACTTCTCATCTTTTGTTTTTATTTTAAAGAGGGGAGAATAGCAGGGGAAAAAAAACAACCATCAGAACTTTCCTTAGTAACTGGCTGAAGGATGAAAGTGGGAGGGGACGGAGGTTAAGTAAACAAGTGACAAGCTCCTTCTGAGGTGGAATAAATGATCTGGTGAGTGAGGGTCGAGGGAAGGACAAGTTGGCCTGGGCTTCACCCCCAGAACAAACGAGCAGGGCAGTGACACGGAGCGGAGCGGGCAGAGCCTAGACCCGAGGGGCTTGAGGAGGACGAGAGTGGGATGAGGGCTCAGAGAGGAAGCCCACAGGGCACTTGAACCCTCCTGCCAAGGGAGTGTGTCTATGACACAGACCTTGGGGGCAGCAAACAAATATTCTTGAGCCTCATAAATAGCAACAGAAATGAGGAGCTTCCAGTGGTTCAGAATTTCACTGGGTCCCCATCCCCCAAGCACTGTCCTCGGATCACTAATCAGTCTGCAGATGACAGTGACAACAGGGCAAATGACTCGCAGGAAATAATGTATGTTTCTATCACGTGGACGAGAATATATTTAGCTGAAAGTCCTCTTCTACCAGGAAAACGTCAGTCCCTGAATCACACAAGAGCTGCAGGGTCACTCAAACAACCAAAAATGATCTGAGGACCAGAAAAAAAACCCAAGAAATGAGATGAACGTGTTAAAAGCCCGGGAAAAAGCAATTAGGAATTAAAATGGGATGCTCACATTTAAATGGTAGGGTGACAAGACCCCTGTGCATGGTGGAGGGTGATGCTTCCAGAGATGAGGTGAAGGGAAAGTGAATTACCCACGGGCAGACAGCAAACGTGATCAGGTGGCATAAGAAACCCCAAAATAAAGTGCTTCACACAGGGCAGCGGTGCCCTCCACACTACCAGGACCTGAACAAATACTCGATTTGAGGTTATCCTGAAGTCATTCATTAGACAGCTGACTGGTCTTCTTCTGACTACTCCCTATTTCTTCAAACCTACAATGCCATAAGATGCACCAATATTTTATGTACTGGAAAAGAAAAAATTGATGACACAGCATTAATTTTAAGACCACCTCAGCTCTAGAGATGTTAGAATTGTGAAAACAGTGGGCATCTTAGAAGCATGAAGGATGGTAGGCTGTTTTAGGAAGGGGTGCACAGAACCATACCACCACCTCTCCCCGCCACGCCAAGACCCCTCTCAACAGCATCAATGAGAGGGGGGCCCAGAATGTAGGGCCCCCCTCCTACTATGGGGGGAAAGCTGAGAAGCAGGTGGATGCATGGAACAGAGTGCCACAGAAGAAAGCAGGCCCAGTAATGACTCCCCATGGATCTGATTTACTGTCTCCGTGGAAAGTGGACTAGGCTGCGGGGCACCGGTCCCCAGGCATCCTTCTCCGCTCTCACTGCGAGCCTGCTGGCAAGTGAGCACCTTCTGTGGGACCAGAGGCGGGCGTGCGCGCCAGGCCCTGGGGGACGCGTGCCCAGTGCCCCCTTCCCCGTGAATGCACACGGCACCCGAGCATCCTCCCGCTATGGCGCGGGTCCTAAAAGCAGGAGTCAGGCTGCACAGGAAATGTGTTTGCAGAGAATGAACCAAGTCTTCTCCCTCGGAAAATAGATTCCCTCCAGCCTCCTACAAGGGAGTTGGAAAGGAATGCTGTCCATTTGCAAATCAATAACTTACAGGGGCGGTGTAGACAATAAAGCACAAGATGTGGTCCTAGAGACCCATAAAGGCTCAGTGTTCCAACAGAATCCTGCCCTCCAAGAAGCAGACGGGGATCCACACACAGGCCTCCTGGCTGCGTCTGCCGGCTGCCACACCGAGGGCAGGCGGTCCTTCTGCCTTTCTTTCTTCTCTCTCTACTCCTTTTCTTTGGGGGTGGGGAGACGGGTGGTGGGAAAATCAGAAGGTTTCAGCTGAGGCTGCTGCCGGGAGCCGACGACACTCAACGTTTTACCACTTCCTCCTTTTCACCGCTGTTTGCATAAGGGCTGTTAGGAAAACACCTATTCCAGAAGGGAGATGATTTAATGGAAAAAGCATACCCGTCATGCACTTTCAGCCAGAATCTCACACACTTGGAGGCACCTGACACCATCCTTGGAGACCAGGAGAAACAGCTGCTCCATAGGCCACACCCCGAGGGATTTCAACCTTTTGGTGCCAGGAGAGTACCAACGCGGAGATCTGTTAGATTCTGTGAGATCCCAGCCAGGAGCAGGAGCTGGGGCTGGGAGTCCAGGTATAACTGACTCCATCCCACCTGGATCAGCCCCTACTCAACCGGTAGACAATATAAAAGGCCTCAGTCCGGCGACTTAATTTTCCCTGGAATGTTCAACTCCCTTCTAATTACTCTCTGAGTCTGGCATGGGAGCAACCGTGTAGAGATGACCTGGACTCCTGGATCCCTGGAGGCCAAGCCAGCCAGCTCACTGGGAATCTAGGAATGAGCCATTATCAACCTGCTTGCCCCATCTAAAGGGTTGGCGGGGGCACGGCTTTGCACTCGAGAGAGACTCTGAGAAACCTTGGTCACTCCCAACAGAAAAGCAAAAGAATCCATTCCTTCATGAAAGGTAAGCCCTGCTCAAACATGCATTCCTTGGTTTGAACAAAAACGCTGAAAAACTCTTCGAATTGCCCACTCAACTTTAGGGAAGCCAGCCCCAGCGGGAGGCACCCCTGCAAAGCAACCAACCAAAGGAGCCAACAACATCTGACACATTCGGCTGTGGGTGTTCTAGATACAAATACAGAGGTTTTTGCCTTTTGCAAAGGCCAAACGGCATGCTGTTATGGGCAGCGGCTCAGCCGAGAGAGGTTTTTTAGGAAGCTGTTGCCGCTGCATGCCAAGAAAAAAGGAAAGAAAGAAGAGGGAAAAAATGAAGCGTCTGGATTTTGTGCACTTAACAACGAATATCAAAACTTGAACCTGGAAGATGCCTGCCTGATGGCTTGGCATCTCTCCCTGGCTTAAGCACTCCAAATCCAACGCGAGGATTTCCAAGCCTCAGCCCAACACGCTCTTTACTGGACCTCACTTCTGACTTGTTGGGCACATGGGTATAATTGCTGGCAGCGTCTGCATTTGGACTGGGTTCCAGACAGTACCTGATTAGCACGTATGAGTCTGTTTCGGCCATTTGGCCTATATGTCGGACGGTCCATCTGGGGCATCTGAACAGCAGCTGTTAGTTCAAGCACAGGGCAGAAGGAGCTGAGTCTTCCTCCCTTTCTCCCTGTATCTCAGCATCCCCAGAGGACAGGGAAAACTTCAATGCCCCATGAGGGCTGGCAGCCCTACGTCCAGCCCTGCAGGCAGGATAGAGAACATCAAGGAGTCTACATGCCTGTGAACATGCACAGGAAAATACACCTATTAAGGACCTACTATGTGTCAGGCATGGGAAAGAAGAACATACAAGAGACACAGGCCCTGTCTTAAAGGAACTCAGAGCAAAGAGGTGCATAAGAAACCAGACATGCTTGATGCCATTACAGAGCCCCCTGAAATGTACCAGGAAGCAGACAGGACTTTGTTAATCATGCCTGGGGCTGAAGGTGGGGCGGGGTCTGGGAAACCTCATTTGAACTGGGTCTGCATGGATGCGTGGGCAGCGGCCAGGTAGACCAAGACAGAGTGAGAAACCGAGGAACAAGAGGCAAAGGTGAGTGGGGTCTGGGGCTGCATGAAGGGCCACATGCCCACCTCACTCAGTCGACCCCAGGGAGGCTCTGAGCAGAGTGACAATCAGTCCTGAGTTTTGGAAAAAGTGTTCCGGAGATGGTAAGACTAGATTGGAGAGGCAGTAACTAGGAGGGAGATCTGTTAGGAGGCTGTGGTAAAAGTTGTAGAGAATGAGGGCGTGGACCACGGTTGCCACGGTAGGGGGAAGAGGAGGAGGCCAGGGCAGAAGTGCTTCTGGGCTGCAGGCGGGAGGGGAGAGAGGATTGCCTGGGGCCTGCTTGGGCATCGCTAGGTTAAAAAGCTGGTCTCTGTCCAGCCTGCCAACACACCATCTCTCACTGCCATGTTTTCTGAACTTCCTTGATCCTCAGATTCACCCCTGCCAGAATCTGAGCAGCATTCTGGCTTCCAGCTCTACTTTTTATATCTTCTCCAGATCATGCATCCTGCCCCCCACGGCTTCCAAACCTCTCACCCACCCAAGTGCCAAATGTAGGGCCCTGGAGCCTCCCTGTCCTCTGTTGCATCTCCACAGGCTCCAGGACCAGAGCTCCAAGAAGGAAATGGGGTGTCCTTCCTGCTTGATCCTACACATAGGCCCCTTTCCAAATACAAGACACAAATAACTTACTGGAGGTGAGGTCACCCTTCCAGGTTAACCTGCCCCAGCTAGTAGCAGGAACTCCAGGATCCATCTGGTCTACCTTTGCCCCCTAAGCCTGGGCCCTGTGGAGTGAGGCAGTCTTAGCGTCTTCCCAGAAGCACTTCTGGGATATTTTTCTGTGACCAGAGAAATCTGGATATGAGATGATAATCCTAATTTCCTTGGTGAAGTCCAGAAGAA
The DNA here is from genome assembly GCF_048773025.1 of Camelus bactrianus. Lineage (NCBI taxonomy): Eukaryota > Metazoa > Chordata > Mammalia > Artiodactyla > Camelidae > Camelus > Camelus bactrianus. Next base: position 76,668,682 of record NC_133545.1, read on the forward strand.
ATGCATTTAGGGTAGGATGAGGACAGCTCGCTGGGGCGGAGGAGCCCCAGGTGTTTTTCTTATAATTCTAACTGCTGATATCTAAGGCAGGAGTAACACTGGAGCTGTGTGAGCTCTATAGTGTTCATGTTCGTTGGAGGATCTCGCAGTGTGTAATTGCCTCAGATCCCCATGACGACACGGGAGGTAGCGGGGTGACAAAGTCCTAGGAGGAGAACGTGAGACCACGGATTCTGCTGCGGATGCCAGGGTTGGAACCTTGCTCTGCCATTCACTGGCTCTGACTTTGGAGAAGAATTCCACCTCCTCGCACCTCAGTTTCTCCAGATGGGAGTAATACTAATGCTTTCCACAGAGTGAGCACTTTATAAGCATTTATTAGAGAAAGATCTCCAATTCAGAGATGACTTAAACACAGTGCTGACAGGCTGAGGAACTTGCCTAAGGTTGCCTGGCCGGCATGTGAGGTGCAGAACTAGAATTCCTCGGCCCCTAGGCCACACTCTTTATGACACATCAAGGTACTCTGGGAAGCACTTACTCTCCAGCAAGTTCCTTAGCCTTCCCTAGAAAGGGTCTTTACAAGGAAAACAATGTATATCATCATCTACAGCAATACCCACTACAGTGTATCTTTTTTCTTTTGGAAATGTTTTATTGAGATAAAATTCATACAATATAAAATTTATCATTTTAAGTATACAATTTGGTGGTTATTCGTATATTCACAATGTTGTGCAACCGTTACCATCATCTACTTCCAGAATATTCACTACCCCTCAAAAGAAAGCCTGTACTTCCCAATTCCCCTTACTCCCCAGCCCATGGCACCCATTGTCGACTTTCTGTCTCTAGGTTTACTGTGGACATTTCATATAAATGAAATCATATGATACGTTTGCTTCTGGCTTTTCACTCAGCATAACTTCCAAGGTTCATCCATGCTGCAATGTGTCCACACTCCATTCTCTTTTATGGCTGAATAGTATTCCATTGTAGGGTATATACCACTTTCTGTTTATCCACTCATCAGTTGATGAGCATTTGGGTTATTTCCACCTTTTGGCTATTGTGAATGGTGCTTCTATGAACAACAGTGTATAAGTTTTGGGTGAACTTGGCTATATACGTAGGAGTGGAATTGCTGGATCATATGGTAATTCTACCTTTAACCTTTCAAGGAACAGCCAAACTGCTTTCCACAGTGGCTATGCCATTTTATAATCCCACCAGCAATGTACAAGGGTTTCAACTTCTCCACATCCTGGCCAACACTTATAATTTTCTTTTTCCCCTAAATATATACATTATAGCCATCCTAGTGGATGTGAAGTGATTTCTCATTGCACTTTTGACTTGCATTCCCCTAATGACTAATGATGTTGAGCATTTTTTCATGTGCAGTACAATTTTATGTTCTTGATATTGTAGTAATTGAGATAAAGATATGAAGCCTCTTTTCTTAGATGAAGATGGGGCTTGGTATCTGGGCACAGAGCTGACCGACATGCAGATGGCAGCAGGGAAACTTCATACACAACAGATAGGATCCCTGGTCAGTTAGTTCCTAGGGATAGGAAGCAAATGGTGGCCTCTAGGGGTGAGGAGGGATTTGGGAATTTGCACAGGCTCACAAGAGCTCTCACATCCATCTGGGGCCCATCCTGCTCCATTCCTCTTGCCAATTACTGGGGGCACATCTGTTTTCATGGGCTTTGGTGACTGCCTCCACCTTTAGAGTGGCAACCCAACTCTGCCCAAGGGCTGATGGTGGGATGAAAAGGATGCTGTGAGATGCTCAGCTGGTGAACCAATCACAGGCCTGAGAAAAGCCGGGAAGCTAGGGATAAATGCCACCTGACCAGTTCATCTCAGAAGCTAAGGGAGCAGATGGCTTGAAATGCCAGCCAAAGTCAGGGCTGGGCATACACTGAAGCAAAACCCTCCTGTGGTACAGGGGCAGCAAAGTGGCCCCAGGTGGACTGATACATGAACACTGTGAGTTTTGAGTCACTCTGCAGAAAGCAAATGCAGAGTCCAGCTGGGGAAGGACCTTTCTGAAAATGGACCACTCACCACCATGGTGTAGGATGGTTAACCTAGATGTGGGTGCCCTGGGCCCAGTGGTGCCTCTTTTTATTGCTGCCTTCTGGCCATTTCATCATTTTTCAGGGCCTTCTCCAAAAAGAGGAAAGAAGGAAAACAGCACTGTACAGTCGCACAGTTCCTGCAGAAAGGTATGGCTAAAAGAGTCAGGCCAGTGGATTCCTGCTGTATCTATTATTGTTCAATGAACTACCCCCAGAATTTATGACTTAGAACCCCAATTTGTTATATCTTTCAAAGTTCTGTGGATTGACTAGGCTCAGCTGGGCAGTTTTTCCTTAGGATCAGATGTCGGCCGAGGCCATAGTCATATGAAGTATCTACTGGACTGGACGTCCCAGATGCCTAATTTACATGGCTGGGATACAGTGCTGGCCATAAGCTGAAGTTCAGCTAGGGACGTCCACTGGATTGCCTACACCCTAAAGGGCTTGGGCTTCTTACAGCATGGCAACTGGGTTCCAAAACGGAGTATGCCAATAGAGAATGCTCCAAGAAACTCAGGCAGAAGTTGTAAGGCTCCTATGGCCTAGCCTCAGATGTCACATGGCATCATTTCTGCCAAATCCTATTGGTCAAAAGTGAGTCACAGGGAACCCTTCCCAACTCTATGAGGCCGGTATTACCCTCCCAGACAAAGAAATCATAAGAAAAGAAAACTATACATCAAATCCCTTTTGAAAACAGATGTAAAAATCCTCAACAAAATACTAGCAAACCAAATTCAGCAACATATAAAAAGATTGTACACCATGAACAAGTGGAGTTTACCCCAAGAATACAAGAGTGGTTCAAGATGTGACAAGCTATCCATGTAATACATATTAATAGAATAAAAAGCAAAACCACATGACCATCTCAATGGATGCAGAGAAAGTACTTGGTGAAATACAACACCCTTTCATGATAAAAAACACTCAATAAAGTAGGAATAAAAGGAAACTTCCTCAACTTGTTAACGGGTATTCATAAAAAGCCCACAGCTAATAACATACTTAATGGTGAAAGAGTGAAAGCTTTCTTTCCAAGATCAGGAACAAGACAAGGGCACTTCTATTCAAAATTGTACTAGAGGTTCTAGCCAGACAATCAAGTAAGGAAAAGAAATAAAAGGCATCAGAATGGAAAGGAAGAAGTGTTTGCAGATGACAGGATATACAGAAAGTCCTAAAGAACACACACACACACCTGTACAACTATTAGAACAAAAAGTTTAGCAAGATGCAAGATAAAAGAACAGTATATAAGAATCAACCGTATTTCTATATCCTAGCAATGAACAATCAGAAAATAAAATTAAGAAAACAATTCCATTTTCAACAGCACTGAAAAAATAAAGTATGAATAAATTTAGCCAAAGATGTACAAAACTTGTACACTGAAAATGACAAACAACGTAACTGACAGAAATTAAGACCTAAATAAGTGGAAAGGCATCTTGTGTTCATGTATTGGAAAACTTGATATTGTAAAAATAGCCATACTTCCTAAACTGATCTACAGATTCAACACAATCCCTACAAGCATTCTAGCTACATTTTTGTGGAAATTAACAAGCCGCTCCTAAAAATCATATGGAAATTTAAAGGCTCATATTGTTCCAAGCTGAAACAATCTTGAAAAAGAGCAAAATTGGAGAATTTATATTTCCTGGTTTCAAAACTTATTGCAGTAATCAAGATAGCCTGGTACGTACAGATAGACGTTACAGATCAGTGGGGTAGAATTGCAAGTCCAGAAATAAGCCCTTACATCTATGGTCAGCTGATTTTTAACAAGCATCCCAAGACAATTTAAAGAGGGAAAGGATTTCGACAAGTGGTGCTGGCACAACTGGAAAACCACATGAAGAAGAATGACATTGGGCCCTTACCTCACACCATATACAAAAAATACCTTAAAAGAGATCAGAGATCTAAATGTAGAAGTTAAAACTATAAGACTCTTAGAAGAAAACTTAAGAGTAAATCTTCGTGACCTTAGATTAGACAATGGATTCTTAGATATAACACCAAAAGCACAAGTGACAAAAGAAATATTCGATACACATGACATGATAAAAATTAAAAGCTTTCGTGCTTCAAAGGATACCATCAAGAAAGCAAAAAGACAACTCAAAAAATATTTGCAAATCATATATCTAATAAGGGACTTATATCCAGAATACAACTTTTACAAATTAATTTTAAAAAACCCACCTAATTAAAAATTAGGCAAAAATTTTTAAAAACACTTCTCCAAAAAAAAAGATTGGCAGTATGTGCCAATAAGCATATTAAGAGATGCTCAACATTACTAGTCATCACGGAAATGCAAATCAAAACAATGTGATGCTGCTTCCCACCCACTAGCATGGCTATAATCAAAAAGACAGACAATAACAATGTTGGCAAGGATGTGCAGAAATTGGAACCCTCATACATTGCTGGTGGGAAGATAAAATGATGCAGCTGCTTTGGAAAATAGTTTGGCAGCTCCTCAAAAAGTTAAGTATAGAGATACCATGTGACCCAGCAATCCCACTCCTATATACCCTAGAAAAGTGAAAAACTATGTTTACACAAGAACTTGTACAGAATTTTATAGCAGCACAATTTACAATGGCCAAAAGGTGGAAAAAAACCCCAACAACCAATGAATGGATAAACAGAATATGGTATATTCATACAATGGAATACTATTAAGCTATACAAAGGAATGAAGTACTGATGCATGTCACAACGTGGATGAACCTTAAAAACATCATGCTAAGTGAAAGAAGCCAGGCACAAAGGGCCACATATTGTATAATTCCATTCATATGAAATGTCTAGAATAAGCAAATCCATAAAGACAAAGCAGAGTAGTGGTTGCCAGGGATGGGGTGGTGGGAAGGTGGGATGGTGAGTGACTGCCAGTGGGTATGAGGTTTCTTTTTTTGATAATTAAAATGTTCTGGAATTAGGTAGTGGTGTTGCTTGCATAATTTTGTGAATATGCCAAAAACATGGAATTGCTTAAAGGGGTGAATTTTATGGTATGTGGATTATATCTCAATAAAGCTATTATTAACACACACACACATATACACCCTCGAATCACAGGGTCAGCCAAGTGTAGCAGAGGGAGACTACATTGGGAGGCACGTTCACTGCAAGGGCATCTTTAAATGCCCAGTTATCACATACTCGCCAACTCGCTACTCTTTGTGGAAGTAGCTGAGGAAGGCCTGACTTGGAAAATGATGGTTCACGCTGAGAATGAGATTCGGCTTGGTAGAGCAGAACACCTGGGGAGAAGAGATGGGCAGTTCAAGGTTCAAATCCTGGCTCTGCCACTTAGCTGGGTAAACGCAAGTGAGGGACTTAATTTTTCTCTGCCCCAGTTTGCTCAGCTCTCTGCAGGATGATAGGAGGAAGAGGCTGCTATATGCAAAACGCCCATTAAATAACAGTTGTTCAGTAAATGGCAGCTCTTATTCCTAGTTCTGTCGCATAATTATTAACACCAGTGGCCCTTGCCAGCATTCAGTAATACTTGCCCTGTGGCTTGGGAATTACCTGGGAATTTCTACTTTCCTAACTACTTGGTCTTCCAGGCTAGATCAGAGAGCCACAGAATTTTAGAGCTATAAGATTTCAAAAATCATATGATCCACATATAAATAACAGACATGGTAAATTTGCTTTAATATATACAGAGCTCTTACCAATCAATATGAAAAAGATTACGAGGCCAACAGAAAACTAAGCAAAGACCATGAGAAAAACAACTCATGCAAGTACACAAGTGGCTAATAAATACATGAAAAATCTTCACCCTCATTAGTAATCACGAGAGTACAAATGAAAACAAGATAATATTTGAACTTATTAAATAATCAAATATTTGAAAATCTTTAGTGAGGTATTGGCCAAAGGTCAGAAAACAGCCAGTCTCATACACGCCTGATGGGCGTGTTCTTGGTACAATATTCCTAGAGGGCAATTTAGCAATGAGTATCAAAAGCCTCAAAGGCAGCATACTCCAGGACTCAGCACTCCTTTTCCAAGATTTTATACTATGGAAATAATCATGCACGTGTGCAAACGTTCAGCTACAAGGATATTCACTTACTGACTGCAAAATTATTTTTAATAAAGAAAAGCTGAAAACAACCAGTATATTCAATGACGGAGAACTGGTAAAATCAATTACAGAACACATATACAATGGAATACTTAATAGCTTGGAAAGATGCTCTCTATAATCGAAACAATAACGAAATTATCTCATTTTTGTAAATTACTTAAAAAAAAAAAAAAAGACCAGTGCTGGTTAATTCTAGGTGACAGGATTATTGGCTGATTTTTTTCTTCTTTTGTTGGTGTGTATTATCTACAGTGATCATGTACTTTTGTATCAGGAAAAAAATTTTTTTAAATATATTTACTCATAGAGTCGCCAACCCCTCCACGAATGCCCATTCAGTGTGCCCAGCCTAGTACACGTGGCTCCTCAGCTTGCTGAATATCCACTCCCACCTTCAAATCCCTTCCTCCTCCAGCGCAGAGGGTGTCCTCAGGTCTGGGTCTCCTCCTCTGGATCCTCCCCTGCACTAATAATCAGCTCAGGGAATCACACGTCTCTCAGCACCTCCATTCCTCCACCTGCCAGCTCCTTGACACAATGCCGGCCTCCCCTCCAACCCTCAGAGCCCAGCACTCCGACAGATGACAGACAGAACCACTCTGTTGAAGTTGGTAGCACCGTTATTACCAGTCTATTGTTAGCCTCAATGGGGCCTGGAGGTGTGATCCCACTTCCCTGCCAAAGACGAGGCAGGAGGCTCTCTGACATCAGCCCTGCCCAGAGGCCTGTCTCCACGTGGTGCTGTGCAGGTAGGAGCCGAGGGGCCCGGGCAGAAAGAAGGCAGCTCCACTAGACCCCTTCTAACCACCTGAGACATGCCACAAAGTTTTAAGGGCCAAAGGGCAATGTTGGGTGTCCCCCACAATCTCTACCAAATACCCACTGGGAGAGGTGCTGGTCTGCGGCTCACAGGAAGCAGCTTCTCTCCCTGGGTGGGCGTGCTCTGTGGTTTCCAGTACTGTTGAGGTGTGGGGTTATTTGCATGCTTTCATGATGGTCCCTTCCTCCTGAAAGTACTGTGTGCAAATTTTCCCCCTAAGTGAAGTGAACACACACCATGGCTCCCTGAGGATGTTCGGGCCCCAGGATGACAAAGAGAGCTCTGGAGTTTGTGGTCCCTTCCCCCCACCGCCCACTCTCCACCTAAACTTACAAGGAGATCAAACCCGGCTGTTTCTCCCTCCCCACCCTCAACCTTTAAACTGAGTCACTCTGACAGTGGAGGCAAATTCACACATACTCTCACATTCTGGGGCTATACCAAAGCTTGCAGTGTTTCCCTTCAACTTTCATGCTTTAATCTTAAAAATTAATGTAAATTTTGCTTTACACTCTATTTTAGCCCCACTACATTGCATTCATTCTAAGCTGTACTCCCCTCCCTCGCCCCCATGTCACTGTAACATCTTTAAAATCTGGATGGATTCTTAGAATCAATAGTGGCTATAGTTTAATTGGCAGTTTTTTTCTCCTATGAAATATAATGATAAAAAAGTAATACTTTCCTAGAAACCTTGGAGTAGAACTGATGTTCTGAATGATGGGCCAGGTGTGCAAACTGCCGGCTCCCTGCTTAGGTCCCCAATTTTAGGGCCATTTCTAGATGGTGTTCCCTTATGAGGTGTCAAGTCCAGCAGCACCAGAACACAGCCCCTTGCCAAGGCACCGCACCTCGTTGTGAACGACACCCCTCAGCCCCCACTCTGGAGGAGACGCAATGGCGATGAAAGATGTATACTGAGCATTTCCCATGGGCTGTGCGTTGAGCTAAGTGCTGGAAGTTCCTTTCATTCAACCTTGCCAATAAGCCTATGACAGTCCTGAAATTATTCCATTTTACAGATGGGAAAACGAGGCTCTGAGGGGTGATCTGACTTCCCAGGTCTCTCTCACTCAAGAGGTGGAGCACTGACCCCTGAGCTGTCTTTTCTTTTTTTCTTTAAAAAAATAATTTTTTAATGGAGGTATTGGGGATTGAACCCTGGACCTCATGCATGCTAATAAGCACATGCTCTACCACTGGGCTCTACCTTCTCCCTCCCGCCCCGACCCACCACCTTGAGCTTCCAGACAGGAGGCACAGAGCAAGCACGGGACATCTGCTGTCAAACATCCCAGGCCCACTCGGGACCCACATGGTCTGCCCGTTTGGAATCCTCATTTGCCTACAGGAGCTGGAGGACCAGATCAAGTAGGAGACCAGAGAGAAGGAAAGTCCATATCAAAAGAGGCAAAACGCAGGTCTCCGCCCCCAAACTAGTCATGTAAATTCTTACTTCTTCCTGTTGCCCCCTTCCTTCTAACCCATCTTTTCACTTAGAAGCTTCCAAACTTACCTTCCCACAACACCTCCCTCCCCTCGTTCTCAAATTCTGGCCCGTTTTTGCTCACCCTACAGTTCATGCAAAACCCAGCAGCTAACCTGTGGAAACTACTGGACTTTTGAGACCTGCCCCCTCTGCCAGGCAACAGTGACAGCTGCCATTTCCTGACCATCAGCGGTGTGCCAGCTCTTGAGTTATCTCGAACCCTTCCTGGCACCAAGACTGTAGTCATAATGAGCCAGCTGAGGCACAGAGAGGTGAAGTGCCTTGCCCAAAGTCACACAGCAAGCAGGCATTGGGGCCAAGATGTAATCTAAGATCTGCCTGCCAAGTCTGTGTTTTTCCTTTTCTACCAACAAGCTCCTCTACCAGCATCAACTATACACAGGGATGAGACTCACAGGTGGCTTCTTCATCTAGTGTACCACGCTATCTCTTTCTGTGTCTCTGTCTCTCTTTCTGGTTAAAAAGCCTGAGTATCAGTCATGTCAGAGGGCCAGTGGTTCCACTACCCTGCCTTCTCCCCTGCCCTCCACCCCCACCCAGGGAGGACTCTTCCTCCAGGGAGATTTAAAACTGTCATGAGCCCTAAGACCACAATTCACCTCTGCAAGCAGCACACACGTCACTTGCTTGCCTGGATCCCTGTCCCGTGTAGACCGTTATATCTGGGCATGTGTGTCTCCACCATGAGCTAGAAATTTCTTTAAATACCTTTTTTGGGGGGAAAGGGGCAGGGAGTGCCATATCTTTGAGGAGGATCTCAGGAAAGCCACAGAACCCCTCCTCACACACAAAAAAAGTGGGCACACAAATTCCACGCTTGTGCCTCCGTGGGTCTTCAGGGCATCGGAGGGCTTCACACACAGAAAGTCAGATCCTGGTCCTGCATCCCCTCTCCCCGACACCCCTGCAGAGGCTCTGCACGCAGTGCTGAATAATTTCTTTAAAGAAAAATGCCACCACTCTCCCCCTCACCCCCCACCTTCCAGCACCATCTTTGGTCAGAAAGAACAGAGCCGTTTGTTTTACGCCACTTTCTAAGAAATAACCCAGTCACAAAAGGACTAACACTGTGTGAGTCCTCTTATCTGTGGTACCTAGAACAAATCATAGGGACAGAAGGTGGAGTAGAGGTTGCCAGGGCTGGGAGAGGGGGAAGTGGGGGTGACTGTTTAATGGGTACAGAGTTTCTGTTTGGGATGATGGAAACCTTCTAGAAACAGACAGTGGTAACAGTTGCACAACATTGTGTATGTATTTAGTGCCACAGAATGGGGCACTTTAAAATGGTTAAAATAGTAAATATTACTTTACATGTATTTTTTAAAGTTTAAAGATTAAATGTGCTCTATATAGTGACTTAAAAAAAAAAAAAAGGCAACAGCCACACCTGCCTTTACCTCCCTTTGACAAGACACGAGGATTTATTCAACTTCCCATAAGGGCTTGACACACCAAGAACACGACCTCAATACCTGACCCCCAGGAGCCTCATCTCCTCAGGGGCCTAACACCTTTGGACACACGGCCATTCGAGATCCCACTGGATGAAAGGTGTCACCTGAATGTAAACATCCCCTCCCCTCTGCCCCTTCCCTCCTCCCTCCACAGACCCCGTCCCCACAGGCAGCTGGTTTCCCCAGTAAAGCTGGGGCAGCCAGGCGCATTCTGGGGCGGCCTCAACTGCCATCCTGTTACAAATCCTTCCCCACAAAGCACGAGAGACTGGTCCTCTCGCTGTGCCAAGAAGTCTTTTTCTAACCCTGTGTAATCCATTCAAAGGCAGCCGGCAGGAAGTGGTGGCCAGGAAAACCCGTGCACCAGGCAACTCCTCTCGCCCGCGGCCAGCGACAGGAAGTCCTCCTTTCGCGGGACACAGAGCATCTGTGCAAGTTCTGAAAGCTGCCGGGCGCCTGTCAGGGGCTAAATGGGGTTGAGACAGATGCACGCAAAATTTGGTCAGAAATCCATGCTGTACTGAGTTTTTAAATTAGCTCTGAAGGAAACTCCTTTGAGAAACCAAAACAAACCCCAGGCCTGAAGAGGGGGAAAAAAAAACATTATATGAAAACTAACCTCAAGAATGCTTTCTTCGGATTTCTATGGAAATCAGTCCACAATTTCAAGCAGCTCCAATCCTCCTCATTGTGGCTCCCCTTCCAATCTGGTGTTGCCAGCTGCCTCTTCCTAATAGTGACAGCTTCGTTTTTTGGCCTTATGAGCTGGAGCCCTCAAAGCATTGCAGTAGGGAGCTGGGTCTGGCCTGTATAGGCTCATAAGAGCCGATTATTAAATTTTTAGGAATTCGGTAAGCCAAATTTAACAAATCATTAAGAAATGATTTAAGATAAGATACGCTAAAATTAAGTGTGTTATATTTTAAAAAATAGAATAAATGCTCAAAACTTCTCACTTCTATTTACCTTGCTACATTTTACTATGATCTATGCTTTGAGCAGAGGTTGATCACTTTTTCTAGAAAGGGTTAGGGAGTAACTATTTTGAGTGTCTTTGTCTCAGCCATCCCACTCTGCCAAGGTGGTGAGTGCAAAAGTAACAGAGACAATACATGAATAAATGAACATGGCTGTGTTCCAGTAAAACTTTATTTACAAAGACAGGTGCCAAGGAGATGTCTGATGGGCCACAGTTTGCTGACTGCTGCTCTTGAAGTTATTTACATCTATTATCTCTGTATGGAGGAAATCTTACGTGACAGTGTTCTAATGCCCACCTCTTCCCAACTCTGAGTCCCACACTAACAGCTTGAAATGTGGGGCTAGGAGAGCTTATACCACAGAAATCATCAAATGCTACAAATCAGGGCTGGATTTCTTATTGCTTTGAGTACCCAGTTTTAAGAAGGTGACGTAGAAAACGTCAGTAATGCAGATTTTTAAGTATATCATGTTGATATAGCTGTATTTGAGCAGCACACAAAAATGAGGACATATTCTCTCAGTGCTCAAGGACTATTATCCAATTCAGCAAGGAAGTCACTCTTGTCACCAACCACCGAGCAAAGCTCCAACGTACATCTTTGTTCTTTCACTTTCATCTTCCTCACTGACTTAAACGAAGACATCAACCAACACTGACATCAGACCGACACCTGTTTGTCAATTTTGATCTTAGGTTGGCCAGGGACAAAAGAATTTGGCAAAAGTCAACAAAAGCATTTGGTGAGAATCAACTGATGATATGAAATTTACCATAAAGAGTGTTAAATATTTTATTATTTGTAAATTGTTATGCTAAACAGTCTTTTATCAGTAAAATGTAGAATAAACATACACAGGTACATGGGGAAATTTATTCAGAGAGCAGGCTGTTAAACATTTACTAGCACAACATTGATTGTGATAGAAAAGAACTTGCAGATTAACTGAGCAGCAAGACCTAAAAATGTGTGTATATATGTGTGTGAGAGAGGGAAAGAGAGAGAATCCTGCCCCTGACACACTGAATAGAGACAGCAACACACACACAAACATTACCAAAAAAGGTGGCTGTTTCCTGAAAACGCCATAAAAAACTAAATTGTGTTCGGTATTTAATAGGTGTGCAACTGGAATATATTATAAACTGTCTTCTCTTCAGTATTAATGGTAGATCCAGAACTCATCCTAACTCCTTTTTCCAAAAGCGACTTCCTAGGAGCGGCAGCCCTCACTAGGTCTAACCCAAATCCCAGCCTTACATGATGGGGCACGCATGCATTCATTCATTCATTCATTCATTCATTCTTCAGACATTAACTTGGTTTCCATTATACACCAGTCACTGTGCTCCAGATAGAACCTCAAACCAGAGAGCCCCTCCCCCCAGGTCAAAGGTCTTGCAGGCAGCAGACTGAAACCTCTTCCTTCTCGGGGTCCCATGCATTCAAGGCACATTCACAAAGTGAATGAATTTCATGTTTCATTCCTTAGTTTCTGGAGGGCAGGGGCCAGGGCTATTCCACTGGTACACCCTGCACACCAGCCCACTCAGTGCCTGGGCGTTTGCTCACGTTCCAGTGAACAGGTGATGCAGGAAGAGCCACTCTGGCTTCAGAACCTCAAGAGCATCCCTCATCCTGGTTTGCAATCCCCTTCAGCAGGTCACCGGACCCAGGCTCAATGCTGGGCTCCTACTGGAAGGTGGGAGAGGGGTTGTTTTCAGTGTAATTATTTTCTTCTTTCCCCCAATTAAAGAAAAGGCTCACCTGAGTGGGTGCGCTAATGTTTCTCAGTGTTTTTAAGCTCATACTCTACCAACCAAGATGTGGTCCCCTTTTACTTCAGAGGGTTGCACACAAAGCTCACTCTATTTATCGACAATTTCCCATTGATTACCGGGGTTCACATTATACATGCATCTTAGTGAAATATGCCCAGTCCTTGCCCTTGTCCCTCCTTAGCTTTAAATCACGGGTGTTCAACTCCTTACTCTGAAAACTGGTAATTAGAAAAACCCTTCACTTTGCTCAAGACAGACCCCAAACCAAAGAGCCCCTGACCCCAAACCAAAGATTCCTCCTGCCTCTTTAAGAAGAAATTTAATAGTTCATCCCTGTTGATGAGTAAGAAGTCTTCTTTATAGATGAATGTCAGCCAATAAATGTAGATCAGAATGACAGAATTTGAAAATGACCGTTCTACAACTCCCAGAGAAACAACTGGCCCAGCAAGGATCATCAATGGAGAACAAGGCAATCCCACGAAATTTATTTTTAGGGAACGGGGTACCCACTCGGTGCCAAAACATCACCCACAGAATGACATACTGACTGCAGAAGGAAAACATATCTTTGCAATAGAAAGAGGTGGGCACTAACTTACCAAGTGATCAGTACCTAATAAGGGTACCCCTGACACCATGTGCCCCTGGATGAGATGTTTAATGAAGAACATGTCCCTGGACGTATTCTTACCGAAACGTCAAGCCTGAAGCTGAGATTTTAGCTTTCACTTCCAGTATGGAGAGAAAGTGGGGCTGAGAAAAAGAAGGCAAATGACACCACAAGGAAGTGATCAGACAGATCAGAATGAGCAGCATTTTAAAGGACAATTTTTATATACGTATATACAGAAAAATATATACATATATATACACATACACATATACACGCACACACACATATATATGTACACATATACACACACACATGGTGGGGGGCATTGTTCCAGATTTAAAATGACTAAAGAGACATCGACCAAATGTAATGTGTGAACCTTGACAGGGTCCTGGTTATATATTTTAAAAAGTCTATGGAAAAAAGAAGCTGTAGCTTTCTGTGGGGGGACAATAGAAAAATTTGAATACAAACCAGGTATTAGATGCTCTTTGGGGATTACCACTAGTTTTCTACATGTGATACGGGTATTATGATTACGTCGGAGAATGATTTTATTTTTAGGAGATGCATCCTGAAGTGGTTAGGGGTGAAGTGTCATGTGGTCTGCGACTTACTTCCAAAGGGTTCAGCAAGCCACACACACCTATTTACATAAGATGAGGCTCTGAGAACTTGAGTAGCTCAAGGTTACACAATCAAGATGTGTCAAAATGATAAATGTTTAGAGGTGAAGTGTCATGCTGTCTACAACTGATTTTCAAATGGTGCAGAAATAGCTCTTTCTAAGAAAGCACATCAGATAAGATGTGAACTGGTTTTTAACTCTAGGTGCTGCATAGATGAATGACCACCATACAATCATTTCAACTTTTTTTATGTATGTGAAAAATTTTAATTTGTACATCAAGATGGTGAGGCAGAAAAAGAAATAAGGGTGCCAGGAGGTAGGGGTTTACTACCAAAGCTGAACTGAGAAACTTTAGGTTGCTCCAAGGTGTCTGTGATTCTGGGCCCAAACTGCAGCACTTTTCCACTGGGTTTTCAACACTGACGCAGAGCCCATGGAAGGTCCTGGGGCTACAACTATGTTCAGCTGGGCCTTTTTGCATTGTGGCTCCAAATAGCCACCTGAACAGAAACTTCAGGAGGCCTGCCAGTTCTTAGAATTTCAACAACATCAAAAAATCAGCTGCTAAATCAAAGGGACTCACAGGTCATTTCCAGACTGCTTTTAAAAATGAAAATATAAATGTAGAGTTGTTTAAAGGATATAGAGTTTCCATTTTACAAGATGAAAAGAGTTCTGGAGATGAGTTGCACAACAATGTGAATGTACTTAACATGCCTGAACTGTGCCCTTAAAAACGGTTATGACGATAAATTTTATGTTATTTGTATTTTACCACATTAAAAAAAAGAAAGAAAAGAAATGAAAATACAGGTATATCAAGACACATACTTAAAAGCCAAATTGGATGCCTAGCTGAATAGTAACACTCTATGAGTTGAAAATAACTCAGGAAAGAAAAAGGGAAGATACAGTCCCCCCTTCCTCACCCCCAAATCCACAAGATTATAATGCAGTTGTGAAAATACATCAGGTTAACAATGGAATGTCCGGGAAGTACAAGACGTAGGGGCCAAAATGTGGTGGGGACGGCCAGCAGCACAGGGTCCACAGCAGGTCTGGGCTGTGCAGCCTGAGAGGCCAGGGAGGCTTCCTCAGAGGGGGAATGTGGCCTAGGCCTCACAGAAAGAGGAGCAGCCAAGGGACAGGAAGGCACTAGAAGCAGAGGACCCCGCAGAGGCAGGGATGGGGAAGGAACGGAGCTTGTGGGGGGTGAGCCACCTGTCAGGGTTTGACGGGACTGAGGCACCAGGGACCTGGAACACGGCGTTAACTGTGGTCGAGGGGGAAGTGATGAAAGGTTTTCACTTCAGGAACAACCTGATAAAATGTGACTTATCGGGAGATTAATTCTGAATTGGTATGCTGGGAAGACAGAGACAGGGAGACCAATTAAGCAGCTATTATAAAAACCGAGGTAGGCTACGAGGCAAAGCGGGCCAGCAGGGTGGGGGCTGAGGGAGTGGAGGGAAACGGAGAGACGGAGAGATGCAGAGAAGGGCTGTTCGGAGGGGAGCGGGAGGGAGGGAGACAGTGACGAGGGAAGACACAAGGAAGGCTCTGCACTTGCACTGGGTCTAGGGGGGCTGGGGGTGCAGTAAGGATGCCCTCGAGGGGCTGTCGGACGCAGTACACCACAGGGGTGAGCGGGCCCTCTGTGGAGAAGTCAGGACTGCCAGCATCACCACACAGAGGGGAGGGGAGCTGGGAGGAGCTAGCAAGAGAGGCGTCAAAGTGGGTATCACCAAAACTTTGGAAAAAAAAAAACTAAGGTGTCCAGAAAGCTCTAGGGCACTCTATCATTTAATGAAGTCCCCAGTAATTTCATTTGGAAAGCAGATAGCCCCCTAATCTGTCCAAGGCTGGATTATTCCATATTGGGTTTCCACAAAACAGAGTGGATGTCTCTTTTCAACGGTCTTCTGCCATTAAGTGTCTGGTCTGAGCCTCCCAAAGTGGCAGGACTCATTTGAGTTCCATATTCTCTTTGGGTCTTGCCCTGCTTCTACAAAAGAGGACGCATGAGGAAGGACACAAAGGTCAAGGTCAAGGTCGTGGTGCCAGGGACATTGGTGGGTGGACCCAATAGAGCCAACCTCACCCAGTGTGACCGGTCTCGATCTCCCGATGTTTCCCTCTCGGCCTGCCAGTCTGGGGCAGGCTCTGTCATGTGGGAAAAGCGCTCCAGCCCACGAGCTCTCAGTCCTCTCCAGGAGGATCAAAACACGGGCCAGCAGGCCAAGTGACAGGGACCCATCAATGGTCACCTGAAACCCCACACTTATGAGGGGACTGAGCAGGAGGGACAGCGCTGAAGAGGAAACACAGGTCGAGGGCCCCCAGGTCTTTTAAACCACTGAGAGAGAGAACTCCAGCTCCTCCAGGACCAGCCAGGTCCCCATGTATAAAATGCTAAGTGCCTGGGTGAATAGAGGGAACGTGAAATCCAGTCATGGACCAAACATCCCTGTGTCACCCTGTCCTCACATGGGAGATACATTCTGTGCCTCTTTCAGCCACTCCAGTCACGGAATCTTGTCACTGTCCCTCAGAGCCAATGACAACTAGGGTATCTCCATGGCTGAAGAAGGCAAAGGTCTTTCACACCCACTTAGCAGGCGCTTTGCCCATCAAAAGGACACCTCTAACCGGCGGGTATTGAAAAGGAAGCCTTGTTCCATCATCCAAAGGAGCACACCCTTCATGAAATCACTAACAATCCCAACGCCAAGAGGGAAACTGAAAAGCGGCCTCGAAGATGTTCAAAAGGGGGAAAAAAAAAGAGAGAAATCATCACTGTAGATAGATGCCCTGGAGTTGCTTGGCAACCATCTTTGCTAACACCTTCTCCCAAAAAGGAACAGTTTGAGTCAGCTCCTGAGATTTCCCTGAGGCCAGGGCTCTGACCACTGGGGCCTTGGGATAAGACAGCATTTCAGTGAGATCTGGGGCCCCATGGGTGGGCCACTGGCTTACACGCATGAGGGGGTTGAAAACTGTAACCATCTTGGTTAAAGAACACAATCTTTTAGGCAGGGCTGGTACTAGAGCGAGGCAAGTGAGGTGCCCAGGGCGCAACATTTACAGAGGCCCTTGCTCTGCACTTGTAGAAGCCTGTCTGTGCCCCTCCTTAACCTTGTGTCCTAGGTGCCCCATCGGCCTCACCTTAGTCCAGCCCTGCTCCTAGCACAACATTAGGACACAATAGCACGGTACTGAGAGTACTGCCTCTGGAATTGGCCATCTCTGGGTTTGAATCCCAGCTCTCCTACTTCCCTGCTGTATCACCTTGGGGTAAACCACTTAACCTCTCTGAGCCTCAGTTTCCTAATCTCTAAAATGGGGTTGTTATAGGAATTGCCTCGGATGGTGGTCACGAGGATTAAATGAGAAAAATGCACATTTAGCTTCGTGTCTGCCACCTACTCAATGCCCGTACATGACAGCTAGGATTGCTATTTTTAAAAACAATAAGCAAAATAATAATAAAATTTTAAAAACACATAAGCAGCTCCCCAGAACCCCTTAAACTGGACCAATGGAATCCAAGTATCTAGGAGTGGTCCTGGTGTCTGTTTTTAAAGAGCTTCACAAAGGATTCCCAAGGTGGGCAGAGTCAAGAACCACTTCCTGTAACCAAAGTGCAGTAAACATCAGAGCCACCTGGCGAGCCTGTTAAAAAGGACATTTCTGATGTTAAGTATCTTGATTGTGATGGTGGTTTCAGAGGTATATACATCTATCAAAATTCATCAAATTGTACATGTGAAACATGTGTAGTTCACTGTATAGGAATTATACCACAATAAGGTTGTTTAAAATAAAAAAAAAAAGGACACTTCTGTGTTCCACTCCGAGTGCTTCTGATTCAGTGTCACTGCATCCTGGGATGCTAAGTACCTAGGTGATTTCAACACAGGGTCCTCCAAATGACCACACTTTGGAAAACTGAAACTGACTCACTCTTGAAAACTCCCAGTGCAGGGACATGGGTCCAGATCCTTTTGTTTTTATTCCTGGAATCCTTAAGCAAGGACAAAATATTGACCAAAGATGGCTATCGAGCCCCAGGCATACTTCCAGAGCAGTAAGGATGCCATCTGCCCTGCGGAAGCGGCAGCTCTGCTAAGACAAGGAAGAGGACAAAGTGTCTGGTGAAAACAACCATCATAACAAAAGTTTACATTATCAAGTATCTACTGTATGCCAGATAGTATCTCATTTATTTTCATATCAACCCTGAGAACACTATTATTCTTATTCTGAAAATGAGGAAATTGAGGCTCAGAAAAGTTACCTTACTATACAGGTACTAAGTGGCTGAGTCAAGATTTAAATAATGCCCCATGAAGCATCCAACTCTGTGCTGCCAATGCAGTTTTAAGATAAAATTCCTATACCTTAAAATTTACCCTTTTTAAGTGCACAGCTCACTGTCACTAACATCAAGCTCCAGAACTTTTTTCCATCTTTCCCAGCTGGAACTCTGTATCCATTTAAACATTAATTCTCTACTTCCCCTTCTCCCAGCCCTGGAAACCCCCATTCTACTCTCTGTCTCTATGAATTTAACTCTTCTAGGAACCGCATATAAGTGGAATCACACAGTATTCGTCTTTTGTGGCCAGTATGCTCTTACAAAGACCCAGACACCACCTCGGCCTGACAGGACCAAACTAGGAAGGTGTCTCAACCATCTTCCATGCCCTAGTTGGTCCTGTCTTCCCTCCCACACTGCAGAGCTCCAGGACAGGTGTATTGGGGCAGGGTCACAGAGCTCCCTGCTCCCCCCAACCCCCACCCAAGGTGTGCCTGAACTGCTCATGTTCAGAGAATCACAATTAGCTTCGTGGAGCAGGGACGCTGATAACTGCTTCTATGTTCAAAGAGCCCATCACTGAGGCACTTTCATCTTCCTGGTGTTACTGTGTCTTGCCCTAGAGACTATTTACTTGGTTTCTTTTTTTCTGTAAGCACCTGATCCCTAAAATTGGCAAGCAGAATTGTGTTATGAAACTACATGTACAAGGATAAAGCATCTACAGAAAAACAAAAGCTTCCCCCACAGTGGAATTCCAGCTTGACTTAGAGGCAGCTGCTGGAGCCTGAAGGGTAAGGGACCTCCGTCTCAGCCCACATGCAGGAGGGGACTTCTCAGGCTCTCATCGTTAGTTCCGGTGCCTCCGGGTCCACATCCAGGTCCATGTGGCTGAAGGGGTCAATCTGAGCTCTTCCACAGGAGAGAGGAAGAGAGCGACAGCCAAACAGCATTAGCTGGGAGCACATCCTCAGCAGAACATCCCACCAAAAGTTTTAGGAGAGAGAGACACTGAAGTCAGTCCTTGACATTCAGCTTCTACAGTTCGGAGAAAGGCCAACCCACTGACCATCCCTTTCCCTCTCCAACACGGTTACCATCAATTACTGCAGTCACGACTGGATTCCCAGTGGTCAAGCCCCAGGGAGTCCTCCACACTCCCCGTGAGGCAGGACCGGAGTAGGGATCCCAAGAAGTGATCCACAACACTGGGGGAGCTGGATGTCCCCTGGCTCTCTTCCCACTGGAGGAGGCTGGGCTCTCTGCAAGGAGAGGGGACTGGCCCGGGGGAGGGGTATGCGGTCACATGTAGCCACTCCCGTCAACCTTCTAAAGCCGCCTGTCTTGCTCTCTGTGGTGCAGGGGTGTGCTCCAGCCTCAAAGCCGTGTTCCAGGATTTTCTCAGTGGTGTCTTGTCCACAAAAGGTTGGTAGTCATTCTTGCGAGGAGAGGCAAAGTCGGGAATGACCAATGTCACCATCTTGGTGATGTCACTTCTATGGCATCACTAAAGGATCCTAGTTTCCCAACGTGAACCTGGGCCACCTCAGAGGATGGGGTCCTTGGATAAAAGAGATGTGACTAGAACAGGGTCTCCTTGTGTCTGCTGCTGCCATTTTATGTCTACTTCCAAATGATGTCACGAATGAAATACAGCACCATGAATGCAAGGTTAGCCCAAAGGGTATAAACACCATGTACACATGCAGAAAACCAGGCAAAACCCAAGTCTGCTTTCTAACTTTCCTAAATCGCTTCTGAAGCAGAGACTGCAGGCTCCTGTGAGCCACTGTCTGGAGTGAACAAGGCCCTCGGGTCCTAAGTAACGCCGCAGACCACTGGGCACCCCAGCCAGGAGCCCTCAGGAATCACCCTCGTCTGCCCTTCCTATTTTCTAGCCCTTAACATGGAAATCCTGAAGTCAGCCGCTCTGCCCTCCACCAGGCGCATCCCCATTTCAGACAAATCCCTCGGGTAATCAACTGCACAGAACGCCAGTTGTATTTCCAGCCTGTCTTTAAATATAAACTGAAATCCTTAATGCTTCACCGTGCTGCTTCTGACATCAGGGGCCCCCGGACGATAAATGCCATCATTATCAGAATCGGCGCCTTGGGGTCTCCTCCACCCACCACGAGGGAGGGTTGGGCCACCCAGGATTAGAACCCGCCTCTCACTGCTGTCACCATTTACTACAGAACAGACTCTAGGATTTGGAGGGGTCATCTTGGAAACCAATGGAGGAGAGCTTCTTGAGGGATGGAGTCTTCCCTCTTTAGATGCTCCCAAATGTAGCCCTGTGCAAGGAACAGTCACAGCTCCATGCACACCTGCTGAGAATTCAGTAAGGTCGCCTCACCTGGAACTTAGGCCTGAGACAGGGACAGACAGTAGCAGAATTCTGCTGAGTCTATTTTCTTGTGTTCTTACCTTTCTAGCCTCATTTTATACTAGTGACTCTCTGTCAGGGTGATTTGGCCCCCGACCCCTCTCTGAGGACCTTTGGCAACGTCTGGAGACATTTCTGGTTTTTTCAACTCAGGGGAAGAGAAGGTGCCGCTCGAATCTAGTGGATAGAGGCCAGGGATGCTGCCAAACATCCTAGGACACCCAGGACTCCATCCCACACCACAAAGAAGTAATGCCACAGCTGAGAAACTTTAGACCACTCTTAGTGACAGACCTTTTAGTTTCTAGAACATTCTATATTCTCTCACACTTTGAGCCTTCACATACTTTGTTTCCTTTAACTCCTCCCCACCCAGCCCTGCACATGAATAACTTCCAGTCATTCATCCTCCAGGTTTTAGCATAAATGAAATTTCTTCACTGAGCCCCTAACCTAAATTTGGCCCCCCTGCTGTGCCTTCCAACAGTACCCCAATTTCCCCCTTCAAGCACTCACCACAGGCCCGTGACTTTTCTAATATCTGCCTTCTCTGCTCAGATGGGAGCGCCAGGGGGCAGGAGCTGTGCTTTTTCATTGCTGTCCCCCCAGGCCCAGCCCAGTGCCCGCCCACTGGCACCCAGTCTCAAATGCAAGATGGAGGCCAAGAAAGCAGGAGAGGTTATTAAAAAGTAAGCAAGACATCCAGGGGCTTGAACTATCCTCCCACTATGCACCAAAAAGAGAATGTGGCAGCTCCTTATGAACTGATGTGGACTGCTCTCTAAGATAAATGGAAATGGCAAGATGGTAGGCCATACTTAGGGGGTGCTATCATCCGTGTGGGAAAAGCTATATACGTATCTACTTGGATGCACACAAGACTATCTTGGGAAGAACACACAAGCAATGGGGACAAGGGTGGGAGGGAGAATTTCTTTTCACTGCATACCCTTCTCAATTTTGTAACGTGAACATTATTCTGTTAAAAAAGAAGCATTTAAATGAGGGGGGTGGGGAGAGAGAGTAACAATCTACATCTTCCGGAGACAAAAGCATCATTCCTGTAGACTGACACAGGACAAGAACCCAGCACAGGGTAACAGTGCCGAGAAGGGAATATCACACACAGGGTTTCAAAGCCTGCCCCTCCCCGCCCAACTTCCTGCTTTGGGAGGAGCCAGAGCCACATTTTCTCCCCATGAGACCCCAGACACATGAAATGCTTGTATGTGTAAAGAGGTACTCATTTTAGAGGCTTTGTATTTTCAAAACTAGATGGGGCTGGAAATGCCCTCTCTCAGCTTTGCTGTCTTGGTCACACCGCTCCCCCTTCTCTGTCGGCTGGAAGCAACTGTGAAGCTGACTCATTCTCCAAGCCCTTCTCCTCCTCTTCCTTTTCATCTTTTGTCCCTACCACCTTGAGGCCACTCTGTCTCCCCTGTCCTTTCATCCCAAGCGCTGGACAAGAGAAGGGAGAAGATAATGAAACGCCAAAGTGAACAAATGTTGCCGCTTATGAGTAAAAGGAGAGGATGGTGGGCTTCGTGGAGAAAGAAGTTGAAATTAATGGCGAAAATGAGGTTTATCGGTGTAACCTGTGGACTTGGTGTCTTCCAATCTCCTATTAGCATAGATAACAGAGTTGTCTGTATAATGATAAAGGAGAGCCGTCCACTGGTTCCCATAAATCTCCACCACTTGTCTCTGGCTGCCCTTGCTTGGCTTCTAAGAACGTTTCGTTCTTACTAGGTCGGCTGCCATCTTTTCTCCCATTTGCCCCCATCCAGCCATAACTGCAAGACTCCTAAACCTGAACTGAACACGTTGCCACGTTCCCTGCTTCCTCCTGTGTTCCAGCCTGACTCCACCAGCATTTCAGGAGAACAGCAAACTCTTAGCATTTCAGGAGTCACAGCAAGATCTTACTGGCCCCAGAACACTTCTCAAATTGGAAGCACTCCACAAGTTTACCTACATCAAATCAAAACACCTAGGAACACTGAAACACAGACAAACGCCTGAAGTAACTCGGGTAGGCTTCCAAAAGACCCAATCGATGGTCTGTTAAGAACTTTCTGTTCTCACTGATCAGATAAAACAACGCATCGATTATTTTAGAAATTATTTTTCAGACCTCCCAGTTCTCAGAAAGAACTTTGTAAACCCATCAGCCATAAGCCCCAAACTGCCAAAGTATTTTTCCCTAGCTCTTGATAAAACTTATCCATGACTGCAATTTAAAGGCACTCCATTAAAAATATGGATAGAAACCCGTTTTTAGAAAATCATTAGCTTTATAAAATTATGATAACATGGTTTACTCTAAAAATGAAATTTCTGACTGAGTATGTCTTTTCTGTTCATCACTGATTAGTTAAAAATCCTAGTTAATTATAATAAATTTTCTAGAACTAGCTTCATTAATTCATGATGATGATAATCACAATAAGATTTAAAAAACCAATAAAGGTACATAATCATTAAGCGCTTACTATGTGCTAAGCCCTTTCGTATTATCTCAGTTAATCCTCACAACAACCCTGTTATTATCTCCTTATATAGTTCAGGACACTTATGAGCCATGTGCACCTGGTCCTTATTTATGAATTGACATTCTTAAGAAAAAAGTTCAGGTGAGGCAATTAGAATAAGGAGGCATCGTTCTAAATCACAGAGCTTTCCCCCAATTAGCTTGAAAAAAGCCTGCAGATAAATCTTTGAAGCTAGAGAGAGAAGATTATTTTAAAAGGTTAGCTAGATGAATGGCCTTCCTTGGAATTCTCTATTGTAACTGCAGTTCACATCTTATTTTAGAATAATCAGGTTTCTGAGACCCCTCCTCTTAGGAAATCTCAGTGCCTGAGAGGTCCAGGCTGACTGAGGTCAACCCCCACTCCACTACCGGGAACACATCACCCTGGGTTTTGGACTAAGACCCTCCATTTTTCCAGAGGCCTAAAGGCCATATACCAGTCACAAACTATTTGTAGCAGAATATGCTGCTGTATGAGATGCAGTGATTTTTGCCATCAAGAGATTATACAAGGAGAAAACAAACCCAGTATGTAGTAAAGATATTTTTAATGTGAGAGCTTGCCTTTTTTTTTTTTTAAAGTTTCCTCAAAAAGAGCCTGTCTAAATGACTGTATCTCAAAATGTAGGTACATTCAATAGAGAAACTTAAGTTCAGAGGTCTCCAAGGGACCTCAGGAGATGTTTAATCCACCCCCTTACTTTACAAGCAAGAGAACAGGCCCAGACAAGGGAAGTGATGTTCCCAAGGTCATACACAGGAATTTAGGGAGCAGACTCAAAGCCTTTCCACTGCTGCAGGCCAACCACGTCCAAGCATGGAATTAACAACACCTCTGAACCCAGGTAATGATCTGCCAGGGTTCAAAAGTATTTGCCAAATTCCTTTTAACCATAATTTTAGCTAACTTTGGATGAAATAATAAAATGGATGTGATGACTTTATTACAGAAATTTCAAAGTATTCAGTTAATATTCCATATTGGTATAGGTGGAGAACTGAAGTAGAAAAAGGTAAAAAGACTGGAGAAGGAAATTTATTACAGATTATTCAAAAGTCTGCAAGACTTTCCTGTATTTTCTGAAACTGTGGCCAGATGAAGGCAGAAGGCAAAATGATTCTTTTTTCACTTTTCCAGTCTAACTTTTCTTCTCTGAGCTTAGTCCATAAAAAAAAATCATATCACAATGTTCATAGCAGCATTCTTCACTATAGTCAAAAGGTATAAATGAATCAAATGGCTATCAAAAGATGGATAGAGGGGGAGGGTATAGCTCAAGTGGTAGAGTGCATGCTTAGTATGCATGAGGTCCTGGGTTCAATCCCCAGTACTTCCTCTAAGAATAAATAAATAAGTAAACCTAATTATCTCCCCCCTAACAACAACAACAAAAAAGATGGATAGATAAACAAAATATGGTATATACACACAATGGAATATTATTCAGCCATAAAAAGGAATGATATTCTGATACATGCTTCAACATGGATGAACCATGAAAACATTATGCTAAGCAAAAGAAGTCAGAACAAAAGGACAAATATTGCAAATATATAGTATCTAGAATAGGCAACTTCATAAAGACAGAAAATAGAATGGCTGTTACCCATGCTCAGCACTGGGAGAAGGGGAATGAGAAATTAGTGTATAATGGGGACAGAGTTTCTGGTTGGGATGAAGAAAAAGTTCAGAAAATGGACAGGGCTGATGGTTGTACAATACTGTGAACATACTTAGTATCAGTGAATTGCATACTTTAAAATGGTTAACATGGTAACACTTTGTTATGTTTATTTTACCACAATAAAAAAAAATCAAAATCTGAATCATATACCTTCATTTCTTAATTGGAATTCCTAAGTTTTATTCGTTCACTGCTATTAAAGCACAAATCTTTTCTAAAGACCTGCTTACTACCGATGATATCAGGTCAATCTACGTATATTCACACATATGGAGAAACACAATCACACCCAGGCCATGCTGAGTCCTGCAGAGACCCATCCAGACATATGTATCCATCCTGAGATATCCCACATGACGACTCCAACAAGAAGGCCAATGGCAAGACTAAAGCAAGCAGTATTTCTGGGGATCCTGGCAACCAAACGCCCTGACATGGAGTTTCAGCTCAACCCTTAAACTCACTATAGAGAGGAGATATGTATTTAGCACATGTATACTCTATCCATAAAGAAAACTGTATGCACCTACCAGGAAGACCTTCAGGAATTGCTAACCCAGGTCTGCTCCACCAGGCCCACAAACAAACAGATTTCAGCCCATACATGGCTATTTGGTGAACTCAGCAACTGCAGGTTTTACTGAACAGTGGGGGTCCTTAATGTAAATGTATATAATTAAGAGCTAAATCTTTGTACCTTTATAGGACAAAGGATATAATAAGTAGGATGTACCACTTGTGACTTCTGAGGAAAGGAGAGGTTTGCATTTTTTTCCTTAAAAGAAATTTATTTCTCATGAGGCAAAAAGACTCTGAGAATCAGAGTCTTTTGAAATAGAAGCTGGGAGGAGGATGTGGGATTTGGGTTTGGTGTGCTACAGACATCTTCTATCAATCAGGCCTGAGAGGTGCCAATTCTGGGCCAGACCATGACCTTTATTCAACTTTAAAGGTTTTCACAACCTCGTCTTCTTTCGTGGAAACCTTTTCACTGCTAGTGGTCTGAGAACTGAGTCCCATAAGCCTCTAAAGATCTCAAGAGTTTGTGAAGACAATCTCTAGCGACACTTTCCAATGCCAGCATGCATAGACATCTAGCACAAATAAGCTGCCACTGGTAACAACTCCACTTGACACCATCCCCTTGTGCATCCTAAAGACACATGTCAAGATCACATGAAGATATTTAGAGGCAAACATCTTTAGAATAAGCTTTCGTTCCCAATCAAAGTGCTTAATTAGCAGAAACCACGATAGAGAGCCGTCCTTGAATATGCATGCATTTCAACCTCCATGTCATTTTTTCTGAAGCACAAGTTTTCCTCTCACTGGATGGTCAGGATATGATGGGGCATAGAAAACCAACTGTCTGAGGTGTCAAGCCACAAAATGAATTCCATTTTTTCAAGCAGGATTCCGCTGCCTTGCTGGGGTACATCCCAGTTCTCCAGCGAGACCATTCCTTGGGATCTAACGGCCTTTTCTCCATTCATTTTCGAGGAGCCTGGCTCCTATGGCCTAGTTATGGATGAACTCTTGCAACACTTCCCGCCAACATTCTCTGCCCCGGCACCTCCGCCCACCACAATTTCAGCCAACCACGTTTACAAGACATCGGTCAGTAAATCACAATTCAAAAGAACCCATCTATCTGTTCAGCAGCAAGTGGCCTCTGGAGTTGCTCCATGTGAAGCCCCTAGGCCAGGGTTACATATGGCAGGCTTGCAAAGGCGAACAGGATATGATTTATTTATGATGACCATGTGGGTTTGATGCCCAGTTCCAGCATGCTGTGGCTTCACTTGCCTGCCTCAGCCTGGGATGACCTATCTAGTCACTGTGTCCCATTTCGGGTACTATATTTCCAGGCTGGGGAAACAGAGACGGGTGACCGGCTGGGGGTACTGCAAACACAGACACCCCTAACCCTGCTCCCCACATAATAATCTGTGACCAAACACAAAGTGGGTCAAGTGGAACTTGCTGCAAAGGTTTGCCATGTACCATGATTTTCTGTGGAGAGTGGAGAAGTAGCTGCTGGAATGACTGATCATGTGTGGTTCCTTGAACTGTTGTGTATTCACCCACAAGGAAGCCTGGGATGCTTGTGGAGGAAGCCCTGCACCTCATTTCAGAGATTTTGGCTCCCCATCATTTAGCAATAACGCTCCAAAGGCCAATGGCAGATCTGCATCAGAAGGTCCAAACGTGGACTCCAGCTGAAGTGCAGGAAACTTCTGCCTTCAACAGCCTCCCCCCATCTACCCCCCAGTTGTATTTATACTTTGAGAGAAGTTAACGTGAAGCAGTAGTCACCTGGGCGTGCTCAATTTTTGACAAGCCTTAGTCACTCTGTACCCAGCAGAACAATTCACATTATAGTCGAAATCCTGTGAAGATTCTGCCACACATGCTAACACTAAAATGCCAGTAGCTCCACTTACCTTCTTTATTAAGCCTCATAACCTCCCTGCTTTTTCCACCCTCTTTTCCAGCCTCTTCTAAATCTACATCTGCAGATGAAAAAGAAAAGGAAAAAAGAAAATAAGGAAAAAAAGAGAAAAAGGAGGGGGGGAAGCCAAAGTCAAGGGGGGGGGGGAGGGAGAGTGTTTATTTGCAAACAGATCGATATAAATACTGGATATGAAAATCTTTCAAAAATTGACAATGCAACATTTTCTCCCAAGTCCGGATTTCCATCTACCTGGCCCAGATAGGTACCAAAAAAAACTATGCAAGCAGCAACAGAGTAGCCTTTTAAACGGATACACCGTGGGGCTGTGAAAGCCCACCCCGCGGGCTGCCACGGGGAGCGGGCACAGACAGACAGACAGACAGCTCTGGCAGCAGGGCCTCTCTCTGTGCATTGATGATCTGTCTCTGTGTGTATTTATTTAGAGAGAGGGAGAAGCATGGAGGACACCGGGGGCCACTCTCTCTCTCACACACACACTTTTTCCCAGTGGCTCTAGGTGAATGGAAAGGTTACAGGATAATAAAAGGAGGAGGAGGCGGTGGGGTTCTTACTGTCGGAGCAGTGTAATTTGGCGGCGTCGATCCAGGAGGACCAGGGTTTGCCCAGAAACGCCTCCGGACTGGGCACTTTGCGATCCAGTGTCGCCATTGCTCTTCCTTCTTGTTGCTTTTTCCCTGTTCCTTCGGCAGCAGCAGCCGAGAGACACGGGATTCGAGAACGCTCCGACGTCATCTTCGGAACGTTCCGACATTGAGTGTTCTGAAAAGGGGGAGGGAGGGAGGGATGGGAGGAGGGAGGAGGGAGGAGGAGGAGGGGAGAGAGAGGAGGAGGAGTCGGCGCTCGGCTCCCGGCCCGACTCGGCTCGTCTCTCGGCGTCCGCGGCCGCCAGAGGCAGCAGAGAGGCGCCCCGAGGCCCGCACCCGCGCCGCCAGGGGAGGGGCCGCGTGCCCGGGACCGGAGGCTGCAGCGTGCCGGCCGCTGGGATGCTGCGGCGCCGCCGCCGCCGCCACTGCCGGCCTCTCCGCTGCCGCGAGCGGGGATCGGAGGGGCCGGGCGTGCGGGCGGGGGTCGGGGATGACTTGGGAGCGGCGCTACCTGGGGACTGTGGTAAGGGTGGTCTTCCCATCAGAGTTGCGCTAGAGGACGGAAAGTTTTTGCCTGCTCCCTTCCAGCGCGTCCCTCCCTCGCCAGTCCCGGTCGCCCACGGTGAGGCGCCCCCGCGGGGATCTCCCTGCTTAGTTGGGGAGGAGCCGAGCAGCCCACCTCCTCCGATGACCGCCCCAAACCAGGGAGGGGACCCTGGTGACCTCTCCTCCCAGCCACCACTCCCTACACCCTTTCTTCTCTTTCACGGTGGACCTTGGGCTGTAGAGGATTCTGCGGATGCCTTTGGGAGCTGAAACCAATGGGTAGATGGAAGTGGTTCTAAAAAGCAGGTGAGTTTGGGGCGAGAGGAGTTGCCCTATCATCTCCGGGTGCTGGGCATTCCAAGCTCAAAACTCAGGGCCGCGGTTCCCCCAGATTCTCCGCACGATGCGTGTCTCTGGCTCTCAGGGAACCACTGCGTAGACTTTGCTCCAAGATCACGATAGTGGGGAGCGGATTCACCCACTCTCAGAAGATAGTGCTAGTGGGGCCAAGCCCCTGGAGCAGCTTCCAGCGCTCCACACTGTGCGGTAAGAGTGGCCCGGATTAGCGCAGGCAACCCATGGCCAGGAATCTGATTCTTGGGAGAATTCACCTCAGGTTTAACTGCTCTGGCCAGCTGGAAAGGAAGCGTTAGATTTTCTCTGGATTTTGGACGCTTGATGCTTTGAGATCCCCCCCACCCAGGGGGTTGCAGCAAAGGCTTAAAAGGTCATCTGATATCTCTCTCTTAAAAAAAAAATCCTTTTGTTTACTAGGAATTACCTAACATATATGGACACTAACCTCCAATCCATATCTTT
Source organism: Camelus bactrianus (assembly GCF_048773025.1). Classification (NCBI taxonomy): domain Eukaryota; kingdom Metazoa; phylum Chordata; class Mammalia; order Artiodactyla; family Camelidae; genus Camelus; species Camelus bactrianus. The sequence continues at coordinate 76,698,043 of NC_133545.1, forward strand.
TCCTCATTTCCGCCAGCACCCTTTTAGTTCTCGCAACTTCTGTTTCTGCCCCATGGCTGCAGCACATGGATTTGGAGTTGTTCTGTACTGACTGAATTCTGCCCTGGCTGTGCCACCTAACGGCCCTGCACCTAGCGTCCTGTACCTCAAAGTCAGAGTTAGGATGGGTGATGAAGGAGGAGCTCTGGATTGGTCTTCAGATACTATGTTTGTGTGAACGGGCTTGGTCAGACCCAGATAAATTTCATTTGCCTTTGCTCTCTTTGGAACGGTTCCTACATAGGAACCATTAAAAGGCTGAGGTGCCACTGAGTGGAGAATTCTCATTTTAAGGATTGGTGGTGTTAGCAAATATTTATTTCTTGTTGACCTCTTATATGCCAGACACAGTGCTTGACATTTCCACCCAATCATCCATCCATTCCATCCATCCATCTGTCTTTTCAACAAATATTGCCTGTCATGGACTAGCCGTCCTCAGCAGAGAAAGACAAATGAGACCTAGCCCAGCTCTCGCAGAGATGCAGTCTGGTGGTCTCTGAGGAAGAAGGAAGGTGTGAAACTTAACCAGCTCCTTGGAAAAGACAACAGGTACCCAGTGACTGGCCTGGACCATGAATGGTACACTCTCTCAGAGCTGTGCCTGTCCATGGGAGGAGCTGAAATCTAGTTTGGAGTAATCAGAAAATGTGTCACAGAGAAGATAGGATCTGTTCCACATCTTGGAAATGGGGGAGGATTGATAATGGTAAGGTGAAGACTGGCCTTGCAAAGGGAAGGGGGAGTAATTGTGTTAGCAGAGGCTTTAAGCTGAGCATGAATGAGGTGTGTTTGGGTGTTAAGTGTGGTTTACCTGGGATAGTGGTTATTATTTGGGGTTTGGGAGCGATGAGTTTCTGTAGTCAGGCCTGGGTCAAATTATGGCCGGCATGGAATGGCAGCCTAAAGAGTTTGGGTTTTGTTTGACAATGAGGAGCCACTAGTGGGCTTTCTGCGGTAAAAAGGATAAGTAGAAAGCATGATTTAGAGAGATTACTCTGGCCTTGGCGTCCAGGATGTATTGGACTATGGAAGCTGGTAAGAAAAGTAGTGCTGCCCTATTCCTGGTGTGAAAAAATGAGGCCCTGAACTTTGGTGGTCCCATGGAGGTGGAGAAGAGGAGACAAACATGAGAGACACTGGCGAAAGTGCCTCACTGGAGAGTATGTTGTATGGCTGGGTTTGGGGGAAGGAAAGAAGAGAGAGAGCTCAAAGGTAGACGTAATTAGATTCTGTACTTAGAACATTTCCCCTTTTCATTAACATTTGTCATTTTAAGTTGTTAAGTTTTGAGGTAACTTGTTACATAGCAATACATAACCAATACAGAATGGTTTGGGTGGAAAGTGATGGAATAACAAAAAAACCTTACTATATTAAACAGAAAAAGTCTGAGCAGCGTTCCCTTGTTCCCCATTTGAGCCTCTTGTGAATTGTGTATCATCCTCGAAATTTGTTGGCAGCTTTATGGGACTGGTTTACACTAGTATCTCCCACACGCTCAGTTTTGTAACTTATCTTTATCCTTTGGGTACTTGAGTTTTTGCTACTTAAACTCAATCACCTGAAGCATTGTGCTGTACACCAGAAATTGACACAACATTGTAAACTGACTATGCTTCAATAATATATATATATATATATATATATATATATATATATATATATATATATATATATATATAATTCAGTCACTACTTTATAGAGAGTTCGCCAACAACAAGGTCATGATGTAACTATTGGAAAAAAGTCTTTACTGACAGTGATGCCACAAAACTGGTGGCTGTTCCCATCCTACCTTCCTCGACGTATGTGGAGGGTACAGTGATGAAGGGACTCAAGCCCAAGGGCTGGGAGCCAGTGACTTGAGCTTCTAGAAAGTTCTGTCTCCCCTCCTGGGAGCCACTTTAAGCCACCCCCCCCCCAAATATCAAAGCTTGTTTATCATCGGAAAAGTCAGTGCACCTAACACACAGAAGAAACAAAGCCACAGTTCACTATTTTAACATGGGTTTACTCCCCTAGCTGCATTTCTCAAGTTGAAGTTATTTCTGCACGCACCCTGAAGATAGTATGACGGCCCAAATAGTATTCCTTTCTAGCTGGGAGGATTTTAGTTTGCAACCTAGTAGAGTATGGGCTGGAATCTAAAAGTGATTTGGCATCTCTACAAAATAAGACTTTGGATAACATTTTATGTTTAATAATCAGAACGTGTATGCATGATTGCAGTTAGAGTTATAGGGTATAATTGTAGTTTCTACTCAAAGCCTGCCACAGTTTCTCCAACTTATAGAGATAATACCATCTTTGTGAAACTATAACCCACCTATGACTTCGTAACTATGGATAACATGGCTGTCAATTAAATTACACCGCTGGGAGCCAGAGAATGAAGAAAACGTTGCTCATTCAACTACTGGACTTTTATACTTGACTTTAGATGGAAATTGAAGTCAGTTGGGAGTCATATTTGGGTCAACATGGTGCATATATATTATTATTTACATGTCTCTACTTATATATCAACTATGTATATGGGAAATTTATTGTGGGCTTGAATTCTTTTTGATAGCAAATAGTCTTAAATATTCTTAGTGACAACAAGAATCTTATACATCCCTAATAGGAACAAACTGACCTGCAAAACAGTAATTTAAAGCATGTTAGTATAATGTCTGTGTGATAAAACTGTCTAACAAAGGCGTAACACCTTCTTCCCACATGATTGATGTCTAGGAAAATAAAAGGGGTGTAAATATTTTTTTATTGTTTTATTATCTTTCTTAGAAAAATGACAGTTGTTGGTTTAATTAAAAAGGAGACTCTCCCATAGACCAAATAAAGAAATCAGTTCAATGGAGTTGACAATGGAAAATACCTATTTAATTTGACTACCACCTGGTTCTGTGGAAATGCGCATCAAATATGGAGCCTGCATTCGCTTAGTCTGATTCATGTGCTGTTTCACCACATTACTGAGAATAGGAGAAGAGGCAATATTAGCTCTCTCATTTGAGGATATTACACTCCTGCTGGGGTCAAGGCGCTGTGTGTGCATCCTACTTCCTACGTAGTCTGTTGTTGGGAGTTACCTGGAGGCGACGAGGAGAAAATGACATGTTCCATTAAAATGAGGCATCCCTGGAATTGTTTGATGTTCTTTGCCTTAATTGAATCCATCTATCCCATCTGCCACTCTTCTCTCTAAATTTATTTCCCTAACCCACTCTCTCTGAGAATTGTAATTTAGGGGGAAATTTGTTACATACGTTGTTACCTTTTATAAAAGCTCCCTGCATCTGGAGGGCAGGTGTGCTGTCTCCCTCGACTTGTTAGATAAGGTTGCCCGCCTCTTCCCCTCCCCCTCCTCTCCTGTTGCTGGATCAAACAGGACGGGGATCAAAGACCCCAGTAGCAACAGGAGTAGAAAAGAAAATAGGAATTCCAGGCTCTTGGTTATTGGTTTCCATATAAGGTCCTAGCCATGTGCCAGATCTGAATAAATACGGACTCTGTTCATAAACATCACTACAAAAACCTGAAATTTGCATTCTGACTAGGGCAGAAAAGCCAACACTGGAGTATGTTACCTAGAGGTAGAGCTGCCTTGAAACCCCCAGCAGATTCATCTGTGACTGATCACTTGGGGCTCCCTGGACCAGCTCTGATGCTGCAGGTTGAGGAGACCTCTGCTCCCCGGTATGTTGTAGAGCCAGCCCCATCCCTAACCACTGATCTGTCTCAGGGGTAAGGCAGAAGAAAAGATAGCTTCTCTTTAGTATTGTTGTAGAAATCATTTGAGCCCTTAACCTAAATTTAAGTAAATACATTTAACATTACTGTACACACATTAATTGGAGCAAAGCCTGCCCACCCTTCCGAACTCATCAGTGTTGTGGTTGGGGAGGCAGTGCTGGGGAGGCCAGAGCACAGGCTTAAGATTGGCAGGCGTGAATTAGAATTGCGCTTGAGTCATTTGCTTGAGAATCTTTGTTAATCCAGCTAACCCTCAGTTTCCTCATCTGTTAAATGGGTACTAAGATTCTTCTCTTCAGATCGTTGCAAGGATTAAGAGAGATTCCTGGTACTGAGCCTTCAGCATAGGCCTGGCACGCAGTGGACAATTGTAAATGTTCACTATGATTATGACTTTAGTTGCAATGCATCATGCCATGCAGTTACAACAGCTGTCAGTCAGAAACAGGCCGAACCTCTGATTCTGTGTTTGTTTCTGATTATGTCCTTCTCCTTCGAAAGGGAACGAAAGCTCTTCTCTTTCTTTTGTATGGGACTGCTGCCCTGCTGCCCTGCATCAATTGGTGGAGACCTCTGTCTGAAACTTCTTCTGCCTGAAACTCCATCCTGACTTCAGGGCAGGGTAAATATCCCTTTGTCCTGGGAAGACCCTGTAAGACCCTTTTGTTATGCAAAAGAACTGCCAAATCCCCAGTGAGTGGAGACGAAATAGTCTTTGCATGACAATGTAAATAGTTGTCTTAATAGTAAATTGACTGGTGTCTATGATTAATTTTTTTCTGAGAAAAATTTATTTTCTTTTGTAAAAGAAACTTAGTACTGAATTCTAAAAATCATGTATAAATGCGTTCTCATGAGATAGTAAAACAGTAGAGATAAGGGGGAAATTCCCTTGGAATATCCCCTTCCAACTGGTCACCGCCCTGGCCCCAGATCTGAAGACGTTTTTTTCATACCATTTTCCATACATTTACCACCTGTATAGATTTATCATTACAGGTGTAGATGATATTGCTGGGTATTCATTCTTTTCTATTTTTTAAATAACATGAATAGCATCATCCTGCAGAGATACATACATATATATGTATATGTGTATATATGTGTGTGTATATGTATTACATATAGTGTGTGTGTGTGTGTGTGTGTATGTGTGATATATATATATATATATATATATATATATATTTTTTTTTTTTTATCCCTGGTTGAGAAAAAAGCCTTGCATGAGCATAAATAAGACTGACAGATGCAACAGACCATTTTGCAGCTATTTTTCTGCAACTTTCCTTTTTCACACATACTATTACGTGTCATTACATATGGAAACACCTCATTCTTTTAAACTGTTCCCTAATATTCCATAAAATGTTCCAGAGTCTATTTATCTATTATCTTATTGATTGACATTCAGGTTTCTGGTTTTACAAAAATAGGGTGATCAACATCTTTATTTTTATATATGCTTTCTGAGCACATAAGGGAGTATTTCTCCCTGAAAGTAGAATTGCTGGGTATGTACATGTTAAATTTTAATAGTTCTGCCAAATTGTCTTCTTAAGTAGCTGACTACTTTATACTCCCACTAACAGCAGAGGAATGCACCCATTTCCTCACGCCCTAATTAACACTCCACATTTTCAAGCATCTTAATTTTTGCCAATGTTATGATAAAAGTAGCTTGTTTAATTGCATTTCCCTCATTTCTGGTATGTTTTTGAGCATACGTGCTTATTATGTTCATTGTATTTTCACGCTGTAAATTGCTGTTAGTATCTTCTAATGATTTGTTATTGGTATTTTTTTTTAAGATCTTTTTATTGATTTGTAGGAATTCTCTATACATTCAAGATTTATGTCTTTTGTCTGTTTGAAAATAGTATAATTTTCAAGCTTCTTGATTTTCTTCTTTTAACCTTGTTTATGGCATCTTTTCTCTATACCTTTTTTTTTAATTTTTCATTTGAATGTAGTCAGATGTATCAGGCTTTTCCTTGAGGCCTTTTATTTTTTGTGTCTTGCTTAAGAAGACCTTCTCCAAGGTCATAAAATATTTTCGTGGGGTTTTTTTTTTAATGCTTAATAGGTTTTTGTTTTTACATTTAGATCTCAGACATTTTTAGCTAATGATACTAAATTAAAAATTAATTTTTGATCTTTTTCCAAACAGTTACCAATTTTCCCAGGCATATATTGAATAGTTTATCCCTTCTATAAAGATCCATCATGTATTTACCTCCCAAATACATGGGTTCATTTTTGAGCTCTTTTTTTTTAAATTGAAGTACAGTTGATTTACAATGTTGTGTTAGTTTCTGGTGAACAGCATAGTGATTCAGTTATATATAGACATATATATTCTTTCACATTCACTTTCATTATAGGCTATTACAAGATACTGAATACAGTTCCCTGTGCTATACAGTAGGACCTTGTTGTTTATCCATTTTATATATGGTAGTTAGTATTTGCTAATCCCAAACTCCTAATTTATCCCTCTCCGCCTATATCCCCTTTGGTAACCATAAATTTGTTTTCTGTGTCTATGAGTCTATTTCTGTTTTGTAAATAAGTTCATTTGTATCTCTTTTTTAGATTCCACACATAAGTGATGTCGTATGATATTTATCTTTATCCATCTGACTTACTTCACTTAATACGATAATCTCTAGGTCCATCCATGTTGCTGCAAATGGCATTATTTCATTCTTTTTTATGGCTGAGTAGTATTCCACTGTGTGTGTGTGTGTGTGTGTCTGTGTGTGTGTGTGTGTCTGTGTGTCTGTGTGTCTGTGTGTGTGTGTGTGTGTGTGTATACACCACATTTTCTTTATCCAGGCATCTGTCAATGAACATATAGGTTGCTTCCACGTCTTGGCTATTGTAAATAGTGTTGAGCTCTTTTGTGTTCCAGTGCTTGAATTGTCTTTCCCAGCACCAATTCCTCTTTTAATTACTCTTGTTTTATAATATGTTTTGCTGTCTGTTAGAAAAAAATGTTTTTTCTTCATTATGGATACTCTGTCTTAGTCCTTTTGGGTTGCTGCAACAAAATATCACAGACTGAGTGGCTTTAAAACAGCAGAAATTTATTCCTCACAGTTCTGGAGGTTGAAAATCCAGGATCACAGAGGAGGCAGATTTGATGTCCAGTGAGTGCTTCCTGCTTCATAGATGGCCCCTTCTCACCGTGTCCCCACATGGCAGAAGAGGTGAACTAGTTCTTTGGGGTCTCTTTTATAAAAGCACTTTATAATCCCAATCACGAAGACCCCACCTTCATGACCTAATCACTTCCCAAAGGCCACACCTCCTGTTGCTGTCACCTTTGGGATTAGAACTACAGCAGGAATTTTCAGAGAGGAACACAACCATTCAGACCATAGTACTCTATCTCTTAAAAAAGTATTTTTTTTATTCCTGGGAGGTGCATTATATGTGTGTTGTTCAGCATTTGTCATAAGACATCTCATGATGGAGACTGGGCCAGGTCAAGAAGATCATCAGAGCCTGACTTCACTTCCTGTTCACCGGGTACCACAAAGGGGAACCCAGTGGCTACATCAAGCTTGGACTCTTGGTAAAAGCCTCTGCCAAGGTGATTTTCCAAAGCAGGTATATCAGACTTAAGGAACTGAGTTGCTGAGAGGTTGTCTTTCGAGTGTTCTGAAAAGGCCAACCCCTGTGGGTAGTGGGGGAGACTCTGTGGATGTTCCCATCTGTCAGTCATGCTGGGAGGGGAGTAGGAGCCATGGAAAGTGAAGCCTGGAGGAGAGGGAGGGAGCAGGCCTGAGACAGGCACTGGCCCCCTGCACCTCCCAGAGAGCAGAGGACCAAAGTTCCCCCAGGTGGTGGGAAGACGCAGGTGAGAGCCTCTTGAAGGATGCGAGCTCGCCAGGGAGCGTCCAGAAGGGGAACTGACTGGGATGGCCTAGCTATGACTCTAGAATCCCTCAACCCAGTATCCATCCCATTGTATGGTTTTCTGGGCTGTCATTTCTCTTGCTTCCCTCAAGTTTTCTAATGACCTGGTCATAGGTAGCTGTGCTGTGGGAAATTAAGCAACAGGCTTATACTTATATGAAAGTCAGAGTAGTACAGTTGAAAGCTAGCTAGTAGTACAGCTAGCTTTACTTCATGCCAGTCCTGTGTGGTGCCATCACCATTATTCAAGAGAAGATGGCTGTCCCCAGGCCCCAGGAGGTGGCCAGGTACAAAGTGAGTAGGGAAGAGGGGTTGCCTAGACTACAATGTCTCAGGTCAGCCCCCAGCATCCCCATCTAACACCTTTCCTCCAGCCCTCAAAAGGAGGAAATCCTGGAAATGAGAGGCCGAAGTTTGGGTTATACTTTTATGACAGGAAGTAGAAGCGTAGTGTCTTTAAAGCCATAAAACAATCATTGCAGAGCTAAGCTCAGGTTTGCTTGAAGTCCCCGTTGTTTGGAGGCCAGCTCACTCATAGATTACTGCTTCCCAAAAATGATTCTAAGACTTTAAATTTACATTTCCATACAGGCCAGTGTTTCTCAACCAGGGACGATGATGCTGCCTCCCCCCTCTCTACCCTACCCCACCCCAAGGACATGTGGCAATGTCTGGAGACATTTTTGGTTGTTGTAACAGGGAGTGGAGGGGTTCTAATGGTATCTTGGCATCCAGTGGCAGAGACCAGGGATGTTGGCAAACATTCTATCATGTGATACCCAGCCATCTCCCCAACAATGAAGGTTTATCCATCCCCAAATGACAGTGAGGGGATCCAGAAATCCAGATGTAAGGCGATTAATTTCCAATTTTCTTCTTTTTCTTTTTTGTTTCCAGAGAATGAACACCTAGCCCTCATCAACTACTTTGCCATCGTGGGCTTCTTCCATCACGCCAACACCTGGCGAGGGTGTGGTGGGGCTGTGGGACCCGTCATTGCTACGAGAGAAACCCAAGTCTTTTCACTTTCAACATATGAAGGGCAAATTATGTTATTGGATGAATTGTGTTTGTAGAATCAAGGAAAACATAAGCTCTTTATCTTATGGAAGTAGTTCTCATGCGATAATCAAGTAATGTGCTCATGTCTTATTCTCTGAATCCTTTACAGACCATTGCTTTCCTATTTTAATGGAAAGGTTGATCAGCACTGACAACCATGCTGGATAGCTTTTATTACTTCCAGGTTATAGATGATGAAATTGAGGTGCAGAGAGGATGTAAAATAAAGCACGCCTCCCTCTCACTGAGGTTACCCCTGGCCAGGCTGCTGCATTGGTTGTGCACTGCACAGTTGGGCCACTTTTAAGGGACTACCATTCACATCGCAGACATCGTAGATTTATTGTAACAATTTTCCTGGCAGATGGCACAAAAGTGCCTTGTTATAACAAAATCAGGAATATGAAGACTATCTTCTAACAGGTGGAAATAAAGTTTCTTGAAGAAGCTGCGCCTTTTCCAAAAGCTCACTAAGGTGTTAGATGAACTAGCAGAAGGAAGGGGGTTATTGGTCTCTCTCTGTCTATGTTAACAGCTCAACTGGGAGTTTTACTTTTTGCTTGAACAGGGGTCACCATCCCTTGCTGACCATGTGTGTAACTGTAAAGTACTGTAGAATGATGTGGGTTACAATGAATGCATTTGAGGTGGCAGATTTCCCAAGAAGACTCCTGTGTATGAGAAACACAGTGCTTTGGATGGTAGAAATGAAACGATCTTGGTAACTCAGTTTGGTTGTTCACCTTTCAGCTACAGCTTAAGTCATCCTAAACTTGGCTTGGAGGAAGAGACATTGACACGTCTATCAGTTTAACAAATTTGGCAGCAGGAGGTCCAAAGAGTATCGTCTCAATTATGGATTGACCCACGATTGATTAGCAACCCTGTGCTGCCTAGTTTGTGATCAATGCCAAGTGATGGCAGGTGCTGGACTCTTAGGGAGTGAGGGCAGATGTTGGAGCATTGATCCCCAGGTGAGCTTCCTTGTTGGCCCTGTACAGGGAGAGTCAAAGTACAAGTAAAATATTGTAAGATAGGAGTGATAGTGTTGCATGTGTTGACAGAGCCTGTCCGAGCTTTCATCCTTTGCTCCCAAGGGACCATCTTGAACATGCAGACACTACTCTACGACAGAACTATTCTGTTCTGTCTTTGTTCTGAATCTTCATTGTGCCATTTCACGGTGTTTTAAGGGGGGAAAGACATCACCGGTTGCCTCACTTGAGAAGCCTTTCATTTTTTTACCTATGCAAATACCCTGGCATTCAGAAACTTTGGCTAATTGAATAATTGTCTCTTATAATGCTTTGCAAACACCCAAGGTGGGGTGAGAGGCGGAGTATCTAAAGGAATTACAACCCTCATTTTATGATTAGAATAAGAGAGGTTGATGGACTGATCCTGCCTGGCTATGTGCCAGGTGAGTTGCTGTGTCCACAAGGCGCATACAGTCTTGCTTCAGGGTGATGCATAAGCCATCAATCACTGGAAAACAGACTAGCCTGTGAGGAGGTGCTGATCTGATTTGCAGATAATAGATGCTGTAGGTGTCTGAGCAGGACAGGTTACTGTGGTGGGCAGCGAAGGTGAAGGCATGGGAGAGAGGAGGAATTTGAACTGGGCCGCAAAAGACTGGAAGATATAAATAGCCAGTGGGCAGAAGAGTGATGGATGGGAACAGTGACCATCTTAAGTAAAGCACCTCAGGTCACGTAGTTGGTTTCCTCAAACAAAGCTCTTAGTGGAAAACAGGCAAGACACGTGGGGATTTGGAATCAGAAAGGGTTTCAAACTGCAACATGATGCTTCCAAGATGAAAATCTATAGGGTGAGATAAGATGGGTAATAATACTGTGTGTTCTTAATCAAATGGCATATTTCTTTGAGAAATACTATTTAATCAAGAACAAATTTCTAAAATTAGGACTCTATGGATCTGAATGAGCTAATTAGGTGAGAAACTTGAAATTTTCCAGGCTCTTCAGCCATCTGGCCGGCATGTTGAGAAATTGTACCCAGTTGTACTGATAAGAGGGCAGTCTCTGTGTTTGTGGTTCACCTCTAACATTCTAATAGTGGGTCATCTTCAAAGACAAGTTCAACAGACCTTCCATTCTAAGTAGGCTGATGAAAAGGCTGAGCTTGCCTAGGGAGTCCTGGGTTATGCAAAGTTATTAGTAGCTTCCCCTTTCAGTCTCTAAAGTGTCTTGTTTTGATGATAAATTGTATGGCCACCCTAATTCTAAGTGATCCAGTTTGGACTTTTTTTGCTTACTTTGGGAATCCTCATGGCCAAAAGGATGCTTCCAGCTTAAGGGTATTTGCCAAGAAGTGCATTCTATATTTTTGAAATGGTTGGGTTTTTTTTTCCCCTTGCATATAAAGCAATCTTTGCAAAAAATTCAGATATAATAAGATGAATATCATATAAATAAGATGAATATCATAAACCCACAAATAAGTGTTAATATTTTGATAAAGATGCATATCTCCATCTATTGATCTGTCATATTTACATATTTCAGCTTGCCAATCTCCAAACCAAGCCACTTGTAGGAGCATTCCATATATACGTATCTAGATATGGCTACTATATAAAAGCATATACTTAGGACTATATAATAACATAGTTAAATGGACAGATGTAATCACAGTTTAAAATAATCAATTTTAAAGGCTGCATAGTATTCTAGTGAAAGGTTATTCTGAAATCATATTTAAATCCTCAGTTGGAGGCACTTAGGTTGTTTCCTTTTTATTTATTATTAACAATATTGTAATGAATGTGTTCTGCTGCTAAATGTTTTCACACATTCTTGATTGCTTAGGATGCTTTCTGATATGTGACATTGATAAGTAAAAGGGGATGTGCATTTAAAATTTTTAAATTGTCAAGCTTAGCCACGTGTATGAGAGTTCCCACTCATGGCCTCTTCTGTGCTGTATCTGTTACTCTGTTTCATTTTTTTCAGTCTGACAGTAAAGAATTGCATCTCTTGGTTATTTGAGTTGTAGCTCTGATTGTTGATGATGTGTATTTCTTTTTAATAAATTGCTCGTTTTTCTATTAGAGTGTTTATCTTTCTCTCATCGAAATGTGAAAGCTTTGTATTTTAAACTACATAACCCTTTGTGTTATAAGTTGCAAGATATTTTTCCTAATTTACTATTTGCGTTTTAACTTTATGATAGGTTTATATGTGTGCAGGGGTATTCACACATGTAGATTCAGAAATCTTTACTTTTTGTAGTTGTACTTATCAGTCTTTCCTCTTATGTTCTTATGTACTTCTTTTTAAAGGACTAGGTTTTCAACAAAATTAACTGAGAAATCTGCAGGATTTTATCTGATACTCTCAAACCCCTAGAGCTCCTTGTTTTGAACCTTCCAGTGTAGGCATTGTAGATAGGTCAGAAATTTTTGTTTCCGTTTCCATGGTTCAGTGTATCTCCCAGAAGGGGTTTAGTCACTTTACTAATTTGCAGATAAGTTACTGCAAGTAAGAACTGGTGATACACATTCTTTTCCTTTACTATAAAGCACGTACGCCTCCCTTCATGAAAAGCTGTAATGGGAGTCAGAAAGGAGTAGTTTGTTTAGATTTCTGCTGAGTGAATCACTGTCCCATTGATGTGCTTTATAATTGCACTGATGTGTTCTCAGGAACTGTGGCAGCAACCCAAGATTCTAATACACAGTCAAGGACATGCCACAGGCTGTCATAGCTCCCTCAAAGCAAGCTGCTTTCTGTAGAAAGGTGTCCCTAGGCTTCATGGCAGAGCTACTTTTCTGTGGTAAGGGGAGCACCCCAGCCAAACTAGTTCTAGCTGGGACCATTGTAGGTGAGCTTGTGTCCAGGCTTCCACGTTGGTGGGCTGCACTGAACCCCATGCAAGCCCCCAAGACCCCTTCTTCATCTCTCAAGGTAGACCTGCACCTCCTGCTTTCTCCTTGGCCCTCTCTGTGCATATTTGGCCCTCTCAGTGTTTATTCCAGGAAGAGAAGGGAGTCCCCCCACTTACAGACCTCACAGAAGTCCCCTTGGCTGGCTTCATCCAAGGCCTGCTTCCTCTAAGGTGGGAAGGGGAGGTCTTGAGCATCAGTGAGGGTTGCATGTAAGAGCCATGATCACCACCAGCACGATGCTGAGATAGGGCAACCTGTCTCCATTCTCAGCTCTCAGAACTCTTCCCCTGTTGTTTAGCAGTGGGGCCTCCAGGGGCCAGCCCAGCTGCAATCTCAGGACACCAAACCCCACCAACTGACAGCTTCTCAAGAGCACCCCATCATGGTGGCAGTCTGGAGATGGGGGCCAAGGCTCCACCTCAGTAGTCTTTACTGTCTGGTTTTGCCAAGGAATTCTAAAGAGTAATTCATGCAATAACTGCTCCATCGGCAAAGAATCAGGTTTATGATGCCACTCAGGACCAGACCAGGGATTTGAAAGTACTTTTTACTACAGAATGACCCTCCTATGGATTTGAGTGACCTCTTCCACCAGTACTATACTTCTATATGAGGTACGTCAGGGATCCCTCAATTGGGGGAAGATAAGCCAATTTCCCTTCTCCCTAGTCAGTGCCATTTGGTCTCCCTCTCCGCATACTCTTATTCAGTATCACAAAAGCCAAAGCATTCATTTGGCTACAATACGAGCATCCTCAGAGTGCAGGGGAGGGAGAGAAATCAAATACAAGCAAAGCCCAAACCCTCTCTAGTGGGCAAGGCTCATTTGTAAATAATTTCAGTCTTGTTACCCATTCAAAAGCATTTCTCCTTCCCAATGGGTATTGGCAGCATGTCAGATGGAGATCACTTATGAAGAGATTCCTCATTCTCCAAACCCATTCTGGCTTCTCGAGAATCTGTGAACTGGGGAAGCCAGTTATACTAAAGGAATTATATGCCCACTTTTTTTCTCCTTTTGGGTGCTGGGGTGGGGAGTGGTAGAGCAGAACCACATCCCTGAAGCTCAGCCTCAGCAAAGAACCTGATGGGACTGTTGTAAAAAGGTGAAGCACTTATACAAGTTTTTAAAGTGCAGAGTATAGCTCAAGGTGGGGAGGTAGGCACAGGCTGTTTTGGAGTTCTGAGCGAATACCATGCTTTAGAGGGTCATACAAACAGTTCATTCATTCATTTATTCATGCTGTTGATAAGTGTTTAATGAGCACCTGTTATATGCCTGGCACTGACTGGGCTGTGAAGAAATAGCACTGAATAGGATAGAAGCATTTGCTGACCTCAGAGAGCTTATATTCTAGGGAGAAGAGAGACATTATAGACTTGGTGATGTAATTATATTTTCTCTGCATTACATATTTTCAGGTTATAAATTATTTTATAATAACAAAATAGCATAATCAAACATTACAGAAATACATAACACAGAAAAGAACCCCTGCTAAAAAAAACTCATCTTTCCCCAGAGACAGCCACTGTCAATAGGCTTGTGCATTTTCCTCCAACTTTTAAAAACACAGATGCAATATATTTTAGACGCATAAAAAGGGAACTATACTCTTTTTAATTTATGTTTTTTAGCTTACTATATTTTAGGCATTCTTCCACAGGAATACAAATAAAGCTACCTCATTCTTTTAAATGTCTGAGTAATACTCCATTTTATGGATGTACCAGTTTGACTAGTGTCTTACTGATAGACAAGTATTGTTTCCACTTTTTCACTACTGTAAAATGTGGCAAAGAACATTTTTCTGCATATCTTTTTACATATGGTGGGAGTATTGATTTCTAAAGGATAAATTCATAGACATGGAAATGCTAGCTCAAAAAGTATGAAAATGTTAAAAAATAAATGCTACTATATTTCTTACCACTCATTGTATCTGAATGAGACTGCAAATCACAGTGCGTGTTTTCTTGCAGCCTCAATAGCACAGGATATGATCAGTCATTTCAATCTTTGCCTGTCTGATACAAAGACGAGAAAATCTCGCTGTTTACATGAACCACTTTTGGCCTACAACTGAGAATAACAGTTACGCAGGGATGTGCAGGTTGCCTGTGTAAGTCAGAAAGGCCAGCCCTGCTGTGGCCTGAAATTAACCATGCAGAGGTGGGGGTAGGAGTGACCAGGGCATGCCAGGCAGTTCACACGGTACATGCAAAGGCCCTGTGGGGAGAAGAGGGAGCTTGGCATATCAATAGGACTAAAAACCTTCCCAGAGGGCAAACAGCAGAGAGCAAGGAGGAGAGTGAAGAGGGAGGCAAGGGCCAAATCTTGCCAGGCCTTGGGGTTTCCCTTAAGGGTTTTGGTCTTTATCCTAAGGGATAAGGGAAGCCAACGAAAAGTTTCAAAAAATATGACATGATCAGATCAGCATTTTGAACAGATCCCTCTGGTTGCTGTGTGGAGAATGGATGAGGAAGAGGGGAAAGTAACATGAGACAGCTATTTGGGGAGTCCAGATGAGAAATGGTGGTACCTGGATTAGGTACCACTAAGGAGGAGGCCAGAAGTGGAGAGAAGTGGGTAGATTTAAGAGTTATTTAGGTGACAGAATGGATAGGAACTGATGCTTCAATGGGCTTGGATGGGGAGTGTGGAAGAGGGTGGTATCATAGAAGACTCCCAGGTTTGTGGGACAGGTAGGGTGGGAGGTGTCATTATGATGATGGGATGTCAAAGGAGCAGGAGACGGATTAGCCTGAAAAGTGAAGATCCAGTGGAGATACCTGCTTTGGAGAGCAGTCGTGAAGCCCACAGCTCCACCCGAGGCCAGTGACCATGTAATTCTGCCTCCTAGTCCACAGCCAACTGAACCCAGAGAATGCCTGAGTGTGACCATGCTACGGCATGAAAGCCTGCCCTGAAGGGGACAGTGCCAGATGGAGCTGATGAGACCTCCTTCAGGGAATGTGAAGAAGAACTCAAGTGATGGGGAACATTTGGAACTAGGGGACATAAGAAAGGTCATGCAATAAGGCAGGAAGAGGAAGTCATGAGTAAGCCCAAGTCACGAGCAAGGAAGGAGGAGAGAAGATAAAAGCCGAGGAGAGAAGTGGCTGAAGACCCACAGAGCAGTAAAGAGGGGCTGGTGGTCCCCAGCCCTGAGCGCAGCCAAGTGATTAAGAGCCAGCTTTCAAGCTGAGTGGATCTGCATTTGATTTTCCACCTCTGATGCTGATTAGCTGGATGACCTTGAAGAAGTCACTAGACTTTTCTAAGGCACTGCTCTGTTCCCCTCAACTATAAAATAGACACCATAGTATTTATTTATCAGGCTTGTTGTAAGGCTTAAATAGATATACATGAGATATTTGTAACACATGAAACCATCAGAGAACCAGCATCCAGAATTAAAAGTTGAAAAAAAAATCTACAGATAAATAAGAAAAAGACAGCCAACCCAGTAGAAAAACAAGCAAAAGATTTGAATAAGCACTTTCCAAAAAAGGATATTAACATCACTAAAAAATATATGAAAATGTGATCAATCTCTTTAATAACAAGGGAAATACAGTGAGATTCCACAGGCAATTACAAGGATGAATTCTATAAACACAATGTTAAGCTAAAGTCATAAGATAGAGGTGAATGTACAAAGTACGAGTTATTGTATTTAAAGTTTAAAAAGTTATTAAAACTACAATTAAAACTACACACACACATCAGATTGACAAAATTTGAACAATCTGATAACATTAAGTGTTGGTGAGGATGTGGAGCAACAGGAAATCCTTATGCTGTGGGGGGTGGGATGTAGATGAGTAGAACTATTTTGGAAAAACACTTGGCATTTATCTAGTAAAACTGAACACATGCACGTTCCAACACCAACAATTCTATTCCTGGAGGTACCTAAGAGGAATGTCTCATGTACACTGGGACATATGCAACTTCGTGGCCAGAACTCTGTTCATGGCCTCATGCTAGAATCAATGCAGATAGCCATCACCTGTAGAATGAATAAGCAGGCTGTGATAGAGTCACACATGGAGTACTCTACAGCCCTGAAAATGAATGAGCTATGCTATAGGGAACTGTATGAATGACTCTTATAAACACAATGTTAAACCAAAGAAATAATACATAGCATATAATTTTACCTTAAAAATAAGCAAACTAAACTATAAACTATACTGTACAGATTCTGTTGTATGGCATATATTGTTGAGAAAACTATAAAGAAAAGTAAAGAAGAGATTACCACAGAAGTCAGAAGAGTGGCTGCTTCTGGGGGATGGGAGGGCTCTGGGGCCAAGAGGGAGTCCCCAGGGGAGGGGGATTCTGCTGTGCTTGGAGGTAATATATTTCTTCACCGAGGAGGTAGTTAGACAAGTGTTTGCTTTGTGATTGTTCGTGATGCTGTACATTTGTTTTCAACACTTTAATCTAAGAGTATTTTATTCCACAATTTAAACAGATTTAAAACAAAGATAGCTAGCACTTGTAAAATGCTTGGCATGGTGCCTGGCCCATATTAAGAGCACAACAGATGGCAATTTTATTTACTGTTACAACCCAGTTGTTAGAGCCACGTTGTATCCTAAGCAACCTTCCAGCTCCTGGATGGAGCTCTGGTCTCCACGAGGCCTGGCTTTGTGGTGGAGAGTCTGGATTCCTCTGTATCTTAGGGGGGCCCCCAGATAAAGTCCTTTAATTAAGACAGTGCTTCTCAATTGATGCATGGTAGTCTCCTGCATGGCCTCAAATTCTCCCCAAGTGTGTGCTGCCAAATTTTGGCAACATGTAAGACTTTTTTTTTTTTTTTTTTTTTTTTTAGCATCTCTGTTGTTATGCAATTCCAGAAAGTGAGATTGCTAAACTGAACACTACTGTGAATTGGGGCACAGCCAGAGTCCAGCTTGCTGTGGGTCAGAGGTCAGGGGTTAAAGGTGGAACCTCCTGGCAAGCTGGTGCCAAAGAAATAAGAACATGTGAGAACTTTGTCTGTTGGGGAAGTGAGGTCACATCCAAATAGTGATGCAGAAGGGGACCAGGTGGAACCCAGGATAATTGTGGATGTCGTTTAAACCCTTGAAGTGTGTAGCCCCCAAATCTGGCCATCCACAGGAAGACAGTCAATCACTGACCGAGGCCATCTGAATGGCTCTACTCCTTGCAAACCTTATGATAGAATCACTGTTTCATAGCTATTGGAAGGGTGGTTGTTTATAACACCTAATTATAATAAACGCTAATAATTATGGACTGCTGATCATAAGCTAGGCATCCTGCTAATATGTCAGCCTCATTTCCACCCTAGGAGGTATCATCTCCCTTTTAATGGATATATCAGAGGCACAGAGGAATTGAGTAACTTGCTGAAGGTCACACAGCAAATCAGGGCTAGAGCCAGGAAGAGGAATATTCCGATTCTCCGGTTCTAGAGGGCAGGCAAACCCCAGTGATTGGGAGTTGGATGGAGGCAGGATTTGCTAACAATAAGCAAAAATGTCCTCCCAGTGGAATGAGGAGTGTTAGAGAATAGCAAATTCTCTCTCCCTAAGCAGAGGTAGCAAGACGGTTTCTGTCATAGAAGAGATTCGTGCATTGGGTTGCAAGTTAGACTAAATGCCTTTCAAGGTCCTTTCGAAGAACCCAAAATTGTAAGTCTGGGTCTTGGTAGAGCTTCTAAAAAGGAGGGAGGGGGCTGGACTATATGGTTATTTTCATTTAAATATGAACCTCCAAACTGCAGTGCCTAGCGTGATGTGTAAGCTATTTGCGTCCACTTTCCTGTTGATGTTCACGAACTTCCTCAGAAGTCTTGAGGAAGGACAATTATTTTCCCCATGGGGTTGTTTTCTTTTAGTCTTTTAGCCGGCAGCAGTTGTAAAGGGCTTTCTGACCGGTCAGAAAATACCTTTCTAAGCTTCAGAAGAGAAATAATTCGCACTAAACGTTCTCCCACACTTATTTAATTTCGGACCAGAGGGACTGATCTTTCCATCCGGACTTTGCTGCCACACCTCCCACGACTGGCATGTGTAGCATGGAAACTACACGTGCAGCATTAATAATGGCATTTCATAGCACTGGGGCTCTTTAGAATCTGCCCTTTAGACTGAAATGATATATCTGGCTTTGTTTCCAGGGTTACAGAAACTTCTCTAGTCTATTTCCATGGCTGTGTCCAGTGGAAATGTATTACTTCCTGCATTTCAGAAAAAGAGCCTCCGCTACCCTCCTCCAGGCCAATGAAGGCATATGGTGGCGTCTTTAGTTCGAATTGGCTTTGGTTGAGCCTTTGCTATTACCTGGTGAAACTGACTTTATTTATTTATTTATTTTAGAATAGTTTTAAGTTCATAGCAAAATATAATACAAAGTAAAGAGTTCCCATGTGCACAGCCTGCTTCACTAGCAACGTCCCCCACCAGAGGGGACATTTGTTACAACTGATGAACCTCCACTGACACATCACTGTCACCCAAAGTCCATCTTTCACATTTATGGTTCACTTTTGGTGTTGCCATTCTGTAGATTTGGACAAAGGTACAATGACATGCATCCACCATTACACAATCATACAAAATAGTTTCACTGACCTAAAATCCTCTGTGCTCTGCCTGTTTATCCCTCTCACTGCCTCAACCCTGGCAACCACAGATCTTTTTACTGTCTCTGTAGTTTTGCCTTTTCCAGAATGTCATATAGTTGGAATCGTGCAGTACATAGCTTTTTCAGATTGGCTTCTTTCACGTAGTAATATACATTTAAGTTTCCTCTGTGTCTTTTTGTGTCTTGATAGCTCATTTCTTTTTAGCATTGAATAATACTCCATTGTCTGGATGTACCGCAGTTGATTTATCCATTCACCTACTGAAGGACATTTTGGTTGCTTTCAGGTTTCAGCAACTATAAATAAAGTTGCTATAAACATCCACATGCAGGTTTTTGTGTGGAAGTAAGTTTTCAATTCATTTGTGTAAACATCAAGGAGCACGATTGCTGGATCACATAGGAAGAGTATATTTAGTTTTGTAAGAAGCTGCCAAACTGTCTTCTGAAGTGACTGTGCCATTTTGCATTCCCACCAGCGATGAATGGGAGGATGTGGAATATTGCTCCGTGTCCTGGCCGACATTTGGTGATGTCAGTGTTCTAGATTTTGGCCATGCTAATAGGTATGGGAAGGTGGCTCACTGTTGTTTTAATCTGCAATTCCCTAATGACATAAGAAGCTGAGAATCTTTTTGTATGCTAATTTGCCACCTGTATATCTTCTTTGGTGAGATGTCTGTTTATATCGATTTTTAAAATTGAGTTTTTTGATTTCTTATGGTTGAGTTTTAGAAGTTCTTTGTTTTGGATAAAAGTCCTTTATCTGATGTGTCTTTTGCAAATATTTTCTCCCAGTCTGTGGCTTCTTGTCTCATTCTCTCAAATGTACAATATTTTAATAGTATGCTCTGCTAGATGTGGTATGGACGTATAAAATATATTTGAGGCTGAATTTCTTGCTTTTAAGTTGCTTATTTGGAAATACCTATTTCCTGGATGTAGAAAAATGCCTGTTGCTTCCGTTATTTGTTACTAGTGAAGCTCTTAAGTGGACCATGGGAGTGGTAAACACTAGAGAATTGGTTTATTTGGGAAACTTGCTTGGATAGTGTTTTGTGTAGTGAGATTTCCACAATAAATCATATTCCAGTGGTATATGTATAGAAAGCTTGAGATTCTGACTTGTCGGGAAGATAGAATGTCATTAGTCATTAAAGAAATGTTAGCGACTAATATTTATATATTCTTTTATATGCCACTTTCCCTAATACTACCTCATTCGGTGATCGTGAAGTGACTTATTCAAAGAAGAAATATGGCAATTTGGCGAAGAGAAAGAAATTTTATTTTATTTATCTGTCTTTTTTTTTTTTAAAGCTTTGAAATGTTTAAAAATATTTAACAGAAGGGGCTCATTTCTAAATAGCCTCGAGTCACAGGTAGCACACCTCACATGATTTCGCACTTGGAATCAGCATTAGCTTACACCGAAGTACCTAATACCAGCCAATGCACATGACGTGAACAAGACAAACTTCAATAAATATTAAATGAAACTCTTCAGTGTGTCTATTCATAGGCAAAAAATAGGGCCCAAAGACCCAGTGTGAGTTGCATATCACACACTTTCAGTCTGGATGTGCTACATCTGCACTTGGCTGGTGCCGGTGCCAAGGTCATTTTGGAGCATAAGGCCCAACTGTAAATCTTAAATGAAAAGGAAGTTCAGACTTTGAGCCGAGGTGAGACAGTAGAATTTAAGACAGACAACGAGCTGGAGCCAGTATCTAGGACGGGAGCTCTCACCACACTGTCTAGTCCCAAGAAAGAACAGTCAACATAGCCAAGTGCACATTCCCCAGAGAGAGCCAGAGAGTGGGAGAGGGCAAGGCGGGGCAAGAAAGAGAGGAGACAAGTGTACCTTTGACCAGGAAGATGCTGGTCACCCACAGCAGGTGAGACAGATACAGATGCTCTTCAAAACTGTCCATGCTGTGAGGTTTCAAAGGGCAAAGATTAAGAAACAGGAGATGCAGAATGTTAGGACTAGAAGGATCTGCAGCCAGGTGTCTGGGCAGTGCAGACGTCCTGGGTGTGAGACCCCTGCAGGCCCGGGTTCCAGTCCTAGCTGTGTCCTTATTAGTTACAAGACCTTGGGTGACAAACTTAAACCTCTAGGCCTTGATCTCTTCATTTGCAAAACTGAAATAATAATGTCTGCCATTCAGCACTGATGTAGGGATGAATGAAAATTTACATCAAATACCTGGTCCCTAGTAGGGATTCAATAAATGTTAAATGATTAAAAAAATCATTCAGCCCTGTTTGTGTGTTTGATGATTCCACTGTAAGGATAGCCCAAATGCATTTTAAATACACTTCTGCTTATACTGCTTTCCTTGGAAATGAAATACTGTGCTAATGTGTTATCTCCTAAGGAGTGTTATTGAGCATGTATCCACTAGGATGATTTCAGTTACAAGTTGTAAAATCCCAACTTCAGCTAGCTTTAAAAAATCGAACTTATTGATTCACAGAACTGTTAAGTCCTGTGATAAAATTAGCTTCAGGAAAAGCTTGACCCAGCAGCTCCATGATATATTGAAAGATCCAGTTTCTTTTTGTTTCTGCCCTGCTACCCATGGTATCAGTTTTATTCCAAGACTGCCTTTATACTTGCAAGCTGGATGTCAGCAGAAGTCTCGGTCCATCTGTTATAACTGAATTTATTCTATGTGATGGGAAAGCGACTATAATAGTAGCTTTAATAAGATAAAAGTATATTTCTCCTCTATTTAAGAGAAATCCAGAGATAGGCAGTCCAGGACTGGTATGGTGGCTCTATCATGTCATGGGCCCTGATGTCTAACTTGATGCTCCACATCTTAGGGCGTGGCTCCATTTCTCAAGGTCACGTCAGGGTACAGAATGACTGCTGGAGCACCAACCATTGCATCTGCATCCTAGACAAGAGGAAGGAACCTGAGAAAGGCTGGCTTCTTCTCTTGTAAGGAGAGGAATTTTAGATCCTTTCTTTATCTAATGGATTTTTTCCCAAATCTTCCATCTTTCCTGATTTACACTGGGCACAGCAATAAGCAGGCAAATCTCCAATCCTCTCTAAACTTCAGTTTCCCCACCTATAAAGCGATTAGGCTCATACTATCCACCTTTCTCCGAAGATCAGATGAGATGATGCATGTATGCTTGGCACACAGCAAGCATTTAAGAAATGTTAAATAATAAACAGGATCATACTTCCTGATTCTCAGATCCTATTCCCCTATTTGTGTTTTTCTCTATCATGTTTATTTCTTTACCTGAAGCCTTAGAATCCTCTTCTTGTTCTACTAGAGCATCTGTTTCTATAGTTTGTTTTCTCTCCTTAGAAATGCTTCTCAGTAAATGCCCCATGTCTATTTCTGACCTCATCTCCAATTTGCCAAGGTAACTTTCTGTGCCTGGAGGTGTGATCATAAGAGAAGATGATGGAGGAGGGCAGAGGGGAAGAAAGGCTGGTGTGGGCCCCCTTGGGAGGCAGCCTCACCCCTGCTTCACCCACTGTTGACCTCTTGTTCCCAGGATGAATCACTTGGAAAAGGAAGAAGAATGGGCTCTATTTGTTCATGTGATCTTACATCAGAAACACATTCTCAGTTCTTAGGTCTTGGAGCTCATTTGTCTGCGTACTGCTTAGAGTTGAGTTTGTGGGTGTATTTAGTTTGGAGATTCAAAGGTGAGGCTCTCTGTCTTGAGCTGAGAAAGCCTCGTTCAGCTGCATCTAAGATGATTTGTCCTCACCCGCCTCTCTCCTTCCAGCCTTCCCTCCGTGCTTCAGCAAGGCCAGAGTAACTGGGAGGATTTGCACTCAGCTTCCCATGAGAAGAGCTGCTCAGGAGTTCCTGCCCTTGCACATCCTGGAGGAGACCACGGTTTCCCAGAGTGCTGCTGATGGTTCAGTCTTAATAACCAGGGAGGGGATACTAGCTAACATCAATTCCAGCCACTCTAAGCACATTGCATGCACAGTAATAGTAATAACTAACAGTTTACATGGTGCTATGTACCAAGCATAGTTTTAAAATTTTCAATAAATATTAATGTTATTCCCTGGTACTTCTCTCAAGTAGTAACAATCAGTGCCTTCATTTTACAGATGAAGAAGAGTTCAGGAACGTTCAGTAACTTGATCAGGGTCATTTGGCTAATGTCAGAGCCTGGATTCAAACTAAGATCACTGGGCTCTGTATTCTTAACTAATATACTACAGTACCTCCCCATGAGGCGGTTTTAGTATTATTATGGTATCCATTTTACAGATAAGGAAACTGAGGCACAGTGAGAGGAAGTAGTTAGTCCTGAATTCAAATGCAGGGTCTTATCAGCCATGTCATGCTACCTCCTCCAGGGACATGTGGGAACATCCCCCGATCCCACACTTCATATGGGGAGAACCAAGGACCAAGTGTGATAATGTAACTGATCTGAAACAACTAGAGGCATGGCACAGAGTGCTAACCCCATCAGACCTGGTGTTGCTTCTGGGCCTGGAGGGGAGTGATCAACAAATCACGTCTATGGCACCAGCAGCAGAATTCACTTGTGCTTTTGCTGCCTCCTGATCTCTATTTCACCTCAGGGCTGTTGGTCAGGGTATCCTGGGACTTTTGGAAGGCTGTGAAGCTACAGACACCACAATCAAAGCCCTACCAGTAAAATAAAGGAATTAGAAAGGGAAGACACCATTTAAGTGTGATTTGTTTACTTACTTATAGCATGCCTTGCTTCCTAAAGGATTTCTGACAGTACACACAAGTGCCTCACACCCAGGAAAGGCGTGTGTGACAGTGTGGCTGGAATCCCTGCTCTCCCAACTCCTCTTCCCAGGGACCAGACACATCCCATCAGTGTCCTGCACCCAGGCTTTTCATCTTTAAGTGGGAAATGATGTCTTTCTGGTAGAACTGGGTGAACATTGATGGCAGTTCACATAAAGTTCCCAGAGCAAGTCTGGCTCACGGTCAGTGCTCAGTGGATGGTTGTTATTATTACCAGGTGGAGAATGATGCAACAGAGGGAAAACAAAGCGGCAGGATAATGGGACGAAGCCAGATGTGAGGCCCATACAGAAATACCCATCACAAAGTTGTTCTTACTTCCTCTGGACCAGCAGGAGGAGAGACACCTGGTTGTTAAATCATTCGCAGCGCTCATAAGAGGAAAGCAGTGTGCTCTGGAGGGGCAGCTTCCCTGGCTTAGATGGGAAGATCTCTCTTGAGTCCTTCCAAGGAGGACATTGCTATGTTATAAATGGTGCCCCTGACAACTTCAGGGTAAACCTAGAGACCAAGTGCCACTGGCTGTCCCTTAAAAGAGGCCAATGGCAACAAGCCACAGCATAATCCAACCGGAAGCGTTCCATGGAGAGCCAGCGTAATAAAGTCTAGGCAAGGCGCTCTGGGCAGTTGTGACTTCCCCAGGGCGAGAATAGCTGACGCTTACTGAGCATCCCCAGGGCCAGTGAGAGCACTGAGCCCTCCACGTGTACTGCCTCATTTAAGTCTTACCACAACCACATGAGAGTGATCATCCCATTTTGCAGATGAGGAAACTGAGGCCCAGAAAACAGGCTAAGAAAGCTGCTAAGGTACCTGAGCTCACGATCCATAGCCAGGATTCATAGCCAGGCAGACAGGCTCTGGAGCCTGTGCCCCAGCCCCTCTGTCGCTCTGGAAAACTGGTTAGACTCAGCATCCTGGGGATGGTCTTTGTCAAATCTTAGGCAGCAATGAGTTCAAGAAAATGTCTAAATCCTGACAAGTTCCTGGGGGGCAGGTGTTCTGCACGGTGTGTCAGTGTGGAGTGGTGTGCTTTCCCCATCAGCCAAGACAGGATAAGACTGACAGATGTGTTCAAGGCTTGACCTGAAGGTGCTCATGACCTTGGCTCAGAAAAGGTGAGGGCACATGGGCCAGCAGGGCCAGATTTGCCTTGGAAACGGACCCTCAGTCCACTAATGCATAGACACATGGATGATTGTGGACCCAAAGTTCTCTGTGATCATGGCTGTGATCATTTTAGTCTGAAAAGGTGTCAAGGCAGTTCAGTTCCTGTTTTGGCTATTTGGAAAATAATGAATATAGTAGTCCCCACTTATCTGAGGGAGATACATTCCACGACCCCCCAGTGGATGCCTAGCACCACAGATGGTACCCAGTGTTGTATGTACTATGTTTTTTTCTTATACCTATATAACTGCGATAGTTTAATTTATAAATTAGAAACAGTAAGAGATTAACCACATAAACTAGTAATAAAACAGAACAATTACAGCAAACAATTATAATAATATAATGTAATAAAAGTTATGAGAATGTGGTCTCTCTCAAAATACCTTACTGTACAAACTTAATGCCTTTTCCATCTTAACTAAGCACTTACTATGCACGGTGGCCATAACTTCTGCCGTTTGAAATGCGACAGCAAAACTAACATAAATTTCTTTTTTCCTTCTTCACAATTTCACGGACAGAAGATTCATTCTTACTTTAGATCTTACCACCTCAGCATATAGTTTTTCCTCTTATTAAGTTGAAGAAGTTCACCTTTCACTTAAAAGAAGCACTTTACAGCTTCTCTTTGGCATATCTGAATTGCCAGCCTCACTACTCTTGTGCTTTGAGGCCATTATTCGGTAAAATCAGGGTGACGAGAACACGGGCACTGCGATACCAAGACAGTCTATCTGATAACCCAGCTGGCTACTTCGTGACTAACAGGAGGGCTATGCTGGACAGAGGGACGATTCCCAGCCTGCAAGAACAGACCTGGATGGCTCAAGATTGCATCACGCTACTCAGAATGCAGCACAGTTTAAAGCTTATGAATCATTTGCTTCTGAAACTTTCCATGTAATATTTTCGGCCCACAGTTGGCTACAGGGAATCCAACCTTGGAAAGTGAAACTGCAGGTAAGGGCAGGGGGCGACTGTACATGGCACCTGTAGTCTACTCAGCGCTCATTGCTTTTATTGTGATGTCTGACTAGCACATTGGATCCCCTAAACTATCTGCAGGAAACATTCCCAAATTCCTCCTCTCCCCCTATGTCACCAGCACCACAGCAGAATGATCCAGAAAGGCCAAATGTAGCATCGGCCTGGTCGACATTTCATAGCTGCAGCTGACACAAGCAGAACTCTGGGTGGTTCAGCCTACCGGGCTCATCCTCTTCTTGGGATCCAGATTCATCAGCAGAGTCCTGTCTCCTCTCCTGGCAGAGCCGGGCCCTCCTCAGGATTTCCCGAGACTGTCCTGAGGGCTAGTGGTCCCCTGCTCAGCCCACCACCCCTGACCAGGGTGTCAGGTCCTGCGGTAACTTCCCTGCCCATGTCACCCGCTGCCTTTCAGGGCCCCGATTCCCTCCTCCTTTGTGCCTTTGGCTGTGTAGGCAGCCCACCTGTATTCGAAGTTTGGTCTAACGCAGAGGAGTTGGAGCACAGCATAGTACAGGCACAATGTCCTGCTCCTTATTGAAATCACAAGCCATGTTTCCTTAAGCCGCTGGCTTGTCACTATCTTCGTGGGCTTGTTCCTCCCCAGGAGCTGCCATCAGCCTGCTAATTGCTTCTTCCAACCCCTGAATTCCAGTCACTTTCCTCCAAAGCAGAACTGAGCTCATTCCCCATTTCCCCCTTTACCTCCCAGAGCTCCCCGTTTCACCAAAAGTCTTATCAAAGCGCACAGGGTGTGTTTCTTCACTGGAAGATAATTCATATCCTAATATATGAAAGTGGTCACAATCATGGTTTTGAATAGTGTTTCCCCTGCTACCTCGTATGGACCAGAGCTTACAGAATAGCTGCAAGTTAAATTTTTACAAAGTAAGGACAAAATAATAATATAATAGAAATGACCAGAAATGAGCTTTCAAGTTATGAAAAGACATGGAGGAAACTTAAATGCATATTATTGAGTGAAAGAAGCCAATCCGACTATATGAGGATCTGGAAAAGGCAAAACTAAAGAGACAGTGAAAAGATCTGTGTTTGTCAGGGCTTGGGAGGAGGAAGGGATGAAAGGGCAGAGAGTTTTAGGACAGTGAAATGATCCTGTATGATACTGTAATGGGTATGTGTCATTATACATTTATCCAGGCCCACAGAATGGACAACACCGAGAGGAACCATAAAGTGAAGTATGGACATCGGGTGACAGCGATGTGTCAGTGTGGGTTCATCAACTGTCACAAATGTCCCCTCTGGTGGAGGTGTTGATAGTGGGGGAGACTGTGTGTGAAGGTGGGGGGTGTAAGGGAAATCTCCGTACTTCTGTTCAATTTTGCTGAGAACCTAAAACTGCTCTAGAAGACGAAATTTTTTTTAATTGCCCCAAACAGAAGATGGTCACACAGTATGATTAAGCAGAGAATGGTGATGCAGAACTAAGGGAGGAGAAGAGATGGTTTTCCGCTGGGATGCCCCACCAGGCTCTCAGGAGAGAAAGGGTGACGGAGTAACAAGGGATGGTCAGGCTTCAATGAGTGGGGAGTTGGGAGGAGGGTGGCACAGGGAGGAGGACAGCCTGAGTGAAGGCATGGGGGTGGCATGACATACGACCCCAGGACTGCAGGCTGAGCAGGAGTCCAGGCTGGCGCAAAGAGCAGGACCCTCGCAGGCGAGGGCAGAAGCAGGACACTGACAGCAGAGACCCTGCCAGTTTTTTTCTGAATTTTCGAAGTGAACATGTTGTTGGCGGTTCCCTGCATACGACACTCAACAATGTAAACTGCTAGGCTGTCAGCTCTCTAATGAAGTCTATTTTCTTACAACACGTGTCTGTTTATTACAGAAAACTGTGATAGCTGGATAGTGTCATGTCAACCTTGTCTCGTGCACCAGCTGAACTCAGGGACTCTAGAACCTTGGACCCCGCCAGACGGGGTGCGGTTACTGAGCCACCGGGGACCGCGCTGTTGGGGCTGGACCATGCTGCTCTGAAGGGGCTTCGTTTGAAGGGTGGGCCCATTTGACTTGAGAGAAGGCAGCAGAAACACCCCAAGTTGAACTCCACTCTAGTGTCAGTTATGCCAGTGGTCCCCAAACTTCAGCCTATGTCTGAGTCACTCAGAGGGCTTATTAAAACAGAGTTTTATAACTACCTACCCACAGGGATTCTGACTCAGTAGGTCTGGAGTAGGGATGGAGAATCTGCATTTCTAGCAAGTTCCTAGGTGACACTGACATTGCTGGTGGGACAGCACACTTTGAGAACCATGAGTCTACTCCAGAGCCCATTGTGAACTCAGGAAGCCTTTCCTCTGCAGTTCTCCTTTCTGTAAAGGTGTGCCTTCAGGAACTTCAGATTTGAGGAGAAGAGTGGATGGACGCCAAAAGACAGAAGAAGCCCGAATGTCCATCAACAGATGAATGGATGAAGCAAAACGCAATATATACACACAGTGGAGTATTATCCAACCATAAAAAGGAGTGAAGTATGGAGTTGTGCTACAACACATATGACCTTGACAACTTGCTAATTGAAAGAAGGCAGTCAAATAAAGGCACATATAGCATAATTCCACTGATATGGAGTGTTCAGAATAAGCAAATTCATGGGGATAGGAAGCAAATTGGTGGTTGCCAGGAGCTGGGGGCAGTAGGAACTGGGGAGTGACTGCTGACTGGGTTTCCATTTGGGATGAAGAAAACATCTGGAACCAGATAGTGATGATGGTTGCAAAATATTGTGAATGTACTTAGTACCACTGAACTGTACACTTTAAAATGCCTAAGATGGTGAATTTTACATTATGTGTATTTCACCACAATAAAAATAATGAAAAGAATGAATGGAGTATTCTAACTCAAATTGTGGGGCCAGCTGAAAGGGTTACAGGATAAAAGTTAGAAATGCAAAGACCTAAATCAGTGATTCTCAGCCCCTATTGCATGAAGAATCACTGGGGGAATTTGTTTTGGGGTGTTTTTTGTTTATTTGTTTGTTTTTACCATCCCCCTCTCCTAGCTGCACCTAAGATCAATTAAGTCAAAATTTCTGGAGGTGAATCAAAAATTTTAAAGTTTACCCCCAGCACCTCATTCTAATGTGCAGCCAGGATTGACATGACACTGGCCTGAAACCTCAAGGGCCAGATGAGCTGACGATCTATGTGCAGACTGACTTGAACTTCATCACAGACAATACCCCTTCATCTTCTCCCAAACTGGCTTGGAAGTGGTGTGGAGAGTAGAATGAGAAGGCTTTGAATCAAGTTTGAAAACCGGCTCCACTACAAGCTAGCTGTGTGACCTTGGGCAAACCATATAACCTCTCTGAGCATTTGTTTTCTCCTATGGAAAGAACCCATTTCATAAGGTTTTTGTGAGGCCAGTTTACGTGGTACAGGCCCGTTTCCCAGTTATAACAATGTAAGATGCTCTTTTGTCAACATGCATCTCTTTGTATCTCCTTCTAGACCAGAAGGAGACCCCGTGCCTTATTTATGGCAAAACCCTAGCACTGCAGTCTCCTACACTCCAGATTCAATTTTCTTCCCCTCACCCACTCCCCCCTCCCTGCAAGGGGAAGGACATGTTTAGGTTGGGAATTAGTGACAAGGACCTCTTGAGTCTATGATATGCAAGTGGAGGAGACGGCAGATCTGGTAGAAATCCTTTCTGTCCTTACACTCAGACTTTCTTTTGTGTAGCAAGCTCTATAATGATGTAAATATGCTCTAAGATAAACACGGATAAAATTCACAAATTCCTAACAATAAAATCATTCAGATTTTTTCCTGTTTCTGTTCAGTCCTTACTGGTAGGTAACAGAGACAATACATTTTTATTCAGCTACAATTATGGCATAGATACTATTTTTCTCTCTCTTTTCTTCACTCAGTGCTTTATCTTCTGCATTTTGTCATGTTTCTTCATTCATTACTGACAGCTGTATAATATTTAATTGGTAGCCTTACTGTAATTTAGTTTAATATTTCTTTATTGTCAATGAAAATGTTTCTGCATATAACTTTTAACTTCCTTTGGCTTGTTTACTGAAAATTAAATTCCCACCAACAACAGAACCAAGGGTCTGAACATTTTAAGACTCTTGAGTGCACCATCAAATTGCTTTCGTAAAGGGTTGTATCAATTTACACTGCTACCATGGGGTGTGGGTGGATCATTTTCAACCACTTGCCAGCTCTGAATTTCATAATTTGAAAGAGGTTTACAAATTGTAGAGCTATAATCTAATTTAACATAAGCCAATAAATGACTGTGTCTGACTTGTCGGTCTGCATAACATTCCTTCCCAATTCCTTTTCTGGTGCCATCCCTGCTATTTTGTTAAATTGCTGGAGGGCAGTTTACAAACCTTGTACATCGTAGAAAATCAATGATTACCGTTTGAAGCAATGAATAATTCAGGCGATCCCTCTCCCCAATAATTCTTAGGTTTTCTAATGGCAGAGGATTAAAAAAAATAAACTAAACTGTACTTTATTTCACTTATGTTGGCAGCCTCAGAGAGCTCTGTTTGCTGGCAAAACGTATGAAGGTTTTCACTTGGCGGGAAGCAGACCTCCCCACACCACACAAGGAAAGCAGCTAAATCATTGCTCTTTTCCTCCAACCTCTCTCCGTACTCCCATCTGTTTCCTGTCGACACCTGACACCAGCTCAACGTAAACCAAGGAAAAGCTACTTGTGGAGTGCATGGGAGGAAAATGAACACAAACAGACCCTTCCGACGGGAGTGAGCTTCGTCTTCACTCTCTCACTCAGGAGGTTTGTGCACGCCCAGATGACAGCATTTACACTTGGGTACCCCTTGTTCGGGACAGTTTCTTGATGAAAAGCTGCTTTGAGTTCAATGAAGTTTTAAATAACTATGTATGCATTTTCTTAATTACAATAGCGTCGACACAAGTTTCAGAAATCATAGTAAAAATTACACGGGAGACCAATTTATCCAGCTACACACAAAGTTTGGTGCATATTTGAATTCTCAAGTGTTCAGATGTCCTCCTCTGCACAAGATTTAGGAAATGCTGCTCCCAGAACAATCTAATATTCCCATATTATAACCAAGAGGCACTTACCTAGTTACAACAACTAGGAAAGTGCTTGTTATTGTAACTACACTTCACTAGTACTGAATATTCTCACATGTTCCCCACTAGGCCTAGGAACTCCTCCTTAATTTTTGAAGACGGTTAATTTTAAAAGTCTCCTCCCTGCCTGTTCACCTTCTCCTCATCAGTGACAGCAGCAAACAATTAATGGCATTTCTTAAATGTCTTGCTGCCCGAAATAACATCTTCTTCCAATTAAAAAGTGACAAAGGCTGCACCTCTCCTCTGTTCCCTTCATCAGCCGTAGCACCCTGACATCTGCCTCTGTCGCTAGTTTTGTCTAAGACTTAGCTCATTTCTCACAAAGGAATCTGTCGTATGTTCCCACCAGGGAGGGATTATTTGTGACTATGGTTTTCAAAGGAAATCTATGCTAGTGGTTTGCAGGAAGTAGACACAGACCTACTTGTCAGAGGGCATCAGGGTCCCCGCGGATCCACTTCACCTGCTGGCTGAGGAGTCCTTGTTTCCTGACCATGCTTGGGTTGTCGCAGGGATGGGGCTACCCACTTAATTGCACTCTTTCCCCGTCCCCATTCCCTACAAAGACACTCTGGCCCTCATTTCCTGTTGCTTCACTTTTTGAAATTCAACTCATTCAATGTCACATCATGGATTCTTAAACTCAAGGTAATAGAGGGGTCATCACCCACTAGCTTCCAAGCCAGACTTTTCATCAGATTCTCGGTGAATTTTTCTAAAATACACGTCCTTGCCCCTACAACTGTTCTGATTCCACTGTAGGTGGACATAAAAACTGCATTTTGAAAAGCTCTCCTTGTGCTTCTGAAGATCAGCCTGGTTTCAGAACTGCTAACCTAACCAGGCTTGCAGGGCAGGGCTCCCTTGCACATTGTCTCTGGCAGGTGGTTACATGCGCAGCCCATGCTGGGACACCTCCGGCCACGGGGCACTAACACTCACTGCTTTCACAAGCAGCCTGAGCTGAAACAGTTCCTCCTTACGGCGAATTGAAAGGCATTTCCACTACAAAACTCTCTACCTATTGGTCTCAATGATACCTTTTAGAGCAGCACAGAAAAAAGTTATTTCTACTTCTCCCCCAAACACTTAAAGACAAGGACCATTTCCTTCTCAGGATCTCTCTTGTCATGTCTGGGCTCCTGGTCCTGGTTGTCCATCTCTGAATATGGTTGGAGTGAGTTTATGGTATAGATCTGTCTTTTAGATGCTCTCTCATGAGGACTTTACAGAGCAGGTATCTTCCCAGTATTAGAAATGACCGAGGGCCAGTTGAGGTAAGTGACCCACGGTAAGTGACAGGGAACTAAAGCTTTTTTCGCTGGAATTCTTTAGTGCCTTTGACCAGGATAGAGAACAGTCTGCTCTGACAAGGCATGAAGCTTGGTGGCCTAGAGGAGGTGATGATAAGAAGAGGGTGGGCTTTGTGGGTGGGGAGGGTCTACGGCTCCAGCCCACCAGAATGGATGACCTAGACAATGGGAAACAGGACTAGAGAAGTTATTCATCTTCTTAGAGTTTGAGGTATATGGAAGAATTGGGTGAACTGGGGATTTTGATGAATATCTATACTAGGTTCCTGACATGGGGAGTTTCCCCAGGGAGGCAGTTTTTTCGACTTAATCTTACAGACAGAGCTGATCTGGGGTAAGACGATGTATAAATTGGCCTCTCCACAGGATGTTTGTACTGGTAGTTATTCCTATCAGGACAGCTTTAAGAGTTTGGGGGCTGGCAGGAACTGGGGTAAATGTAGCAGAACAAACAGGGAAAGTTTAACTGTAAGAAGCAGCGACAGCTTGGTGATGGTGGCAGCAGAGCAGAGAGGAAAAGTCATCTTTAACACCTGCTTTGCAAAAATTGGGGTATAAACTGAGGCTACAGAACTGAAGCCACCTATGGGAGGACTCATAAAAAGAGATGTATTTCATATGTACACGTACGCAGTGGTAGTCACTTTGGGTTTCTTGTGGGTATGACAGAAAGTGAGCTATATTTCAAATGCATGAGCCAACACAATGACTAGCAGTGAAAGGCTCTGCCTTGGGGAGCACAGGATAACACTGGTCACACTCAAACTCAGTCACTGGCTTGAGTTACTGGGCATGTGGCAGAGACTAACTGAAGAGCTGACACAGGAACACTCCTTGAATATGCCCCTTTTTCGTTGGCACCTCCTTCTAGAACTGCTAGAAGTTTCAATTTACAAAAGGTAATAGCAGGTGCAAACTGAGACATGAGGCACAGCCACCACACCTGGGTGTTGGGGGTTAGACAGGAAGTATAACCTGTGGTTGGCACAGTGGCCAAGCAGTGGCCGTGGGCTGTGCGTTTTGCTGCTGCTGCTCTCTGTGGAGAGATGCAAAGACAGCAAGTTTCTGGGCATCCTTGCACAGTGAGCCTGCTGCCTTGAACAGGGCCAAGTCCTGTGGGCCAGAATGGAAAACCTGCTGTTCTGGATGCTCTGGAAGCTGTGTGTTGATGCTGACTCAGTACGTTTGGTGCTTAGCTTCTGAGACTCTGGAAATGCTTGTTCTCAGTGATCCACGCATAGTATGATAGAATGCCCCATCCCTGATCCCTCTAGATGGGATCAACAGGGTCAAAATATGACCTTGATGGCCAAGCTCTCCTTTCCCCAGATGGTCCAGATCTGGCCTGTCCAATATGGCAGCCAGCAGCCACATTTGACTGTTTATATTAAATTTAAATTGATTGATCAAAATAAGAAATCCATTTGCTTAGTCACAAGAGGTACATTTCCAGTGCTCAGTAACTACAAGAAGCTAGTGGCTACTGTGCTGATTTCAGAACTTTTCCATCATGGAAGAAGATCCTGTTGGACAGCGCCGGTCTAGGTCTCTTTGAAGAAGAATTTGTGGACAGTCGTATTCCTGTACAGTCACCATGCTGCTGGTTTTTAAAACAGGTGAGGACAGGAGGGGTTCAACTGTGACGACAAAGGGGCCCTCCCTCTCCCAGGAAAGGTTGCCGTGAGTCAGTAGAGAAGTAAATCATTTTTTCAGGTTTTCAAAGATCCAATGGGTGACTCCTGAAAGGTATAAATTTTGGAGAGTTGCTTTTTTGTAGAAGGTTCTTAAGATATACTGATGATCTTGGAGCTGAAGGGGGAAGTTATGTTGGGAATAATGTTGATCCATTATCATTATCCATGATTATTAGCTTGAAATTGAGAGGGCCCAGAAATTTGACTTCCATCAGGTAAAAAAAAATGTATTGTACAGTTTTTGTATTTAACCTATAAATCCAGAGGCATGTGAGGGCCTTCTGGACAAGGAGTGAGAAATTAACATATACTTGAAAGCCTTTCCCTAAAAGTTCATGCACTACTTTCCCTAGATGATGTCTGTTCTCATATTGTAGGCTTTGGCAAATGCCCTTGAATGAATAATTTGTTCTGTGATACTGCTACACCTAACAAATGAAAGATGGTCCTTCAAGATAGACGATACCAGTCTCAAACTCTACTTCACGAATCCTGGCATTATGAGAGGCACTTAAGTATGAATGATTAAGATTACCCTTTACTTTTGTGGTAGGCAGAATGACGGTCTCCTAAATATGTCCATGTCCTGATCCCCAGAATCTGTGAATATGTTCCTTCACTTGGAAAAAGGTACTATGTAGATGTGATTAAATTAAGGATCGTGTGGTAGGGAGAGTATCTTGGATTATCCAGGTGGACCCAATGTAATTATACAAGGCCTTAAAAGTGGAGAACTTTTCCAGTTGTGGTCACAGAGAGAAATGTGATCAACACAAGAAAGGTCACAGGGATGTAATGTTGCTGCCTTTGAAGATAAAGGAAGGGGCCATGAGCCCCTGGAGGCCTCCAGAAGCTGGAAAAGGCAAGGAAATTGATTCTCCTGCAGAGCCTCTGTAAAAAAAATACAGCCCTGTCCACACTTTGATTTTAAACTTCTGATTTACAAAACGCCAAGATAATAACTTTGTGGGTCAAGGCCATTCTTGACTTCACATGTGAGAGCTGGGAACAAGGTCAGTCCTCAGAACCTGTGATCCTGAGCATGACCACCAGCCTCACAGGTGTGCACTGGGGTACGGATTCCACGGCACCCACCTGCTGTGCCCACAGAGGGTTCATCAAGACCAAGCTTTTCACACAATGGTTTATTTTCCATCCATCTTCTTTGGTCTTCTTGGTGAAAAAACAAAACCAGGGAGCTAAGGCTATTTTAATGCCACAGCCATGCGTGACTGCTGCTCAGTTCACTAGGCCAGTTCTTGGCAGACGTGTCCTGTACTGGATTACACTTTCAGAGGCCTTACACCTGCCCAGGTAAGTAAGGGGTAGAAGCAGACATAACAGCCTCTTGGACTCATCCTAATCACTAAGCAGGCTTCCTATGCTCACCAAGAAACAATTTTATTATAGTCTGATTTCATACAGGACGTCTATAAGTTAAGAATACATTCATTAGTGAGTATGAACATTTCATCCTCTTAACAGTTATATTTTTCAAAATAAGTTATTTAATAACCCTCTACCCTATGAAAAGTGGATTAATTTTCTATTGCTATTGCTACCGGTTACTGCAAACGTAGCAGGCTGACAAAGGTCTGAGATCAAGCTGAAGCCAGGTAAGTGCCCAGCAGGTAAGCTGAGGTCACAGTGGGAGGCAGTGAGGAGCTGTGGTCAGGAGCATGCGTTTTTCATTCTCGTGGAAGACTCAAGTGTAATCTGTCCTGCCAGTTACTTGCAATGTGATTTGGGCCAATTTACTTAAACCTGTACCAGTTAAATCATCTCTAAAATTAGAAAAATAATAATATGTATCCTGTAGGTGATTTTAAGAGTTAGACAATGCATATGAAGCACCTCACACGTTGTTTCTTCAACTGGGTTCAGAGATGTACTTTGAGGAGTCCAAATCTTCTCCACCAAAATTTGATTTTCTGTTCTTGATTTCTGTTTTTTAACAGACCATTTTTTTAGAGCATTTTTATGTTCAGAGCAAAATTAGCAGAAAGTACAGAATTCCCATATATTTACTGCCTCCATCCATGCAGAGCCTCCCCTACGATCAACATCTCCCAACAGATGGTACTTTTGTTTTAATCAATGAACCTACACTGATGCATCACTATCACCCAAGGTCCATAGTTGACATCAGGGCTCCGTCTGGGTGCTGTGGATGCTATGGGTTGGTACAACAGTACAATGACATGCATGCAGCATTATAGTGTCATACAGAGTAGTTTCACTTCTCCAAAAATCCTCTGTGCTCTGTGTATTTATCCCTCCTTTCCTCCCGCCGCACCCCTGGCAAGCACTGATCTTTTTACTGTCGCTTTAGTTTTGTCTCTTCCAGAATGTCATATAGTTGGAATCACACACTACTTAGCCTGTTCAGATTGGCTTCTTTTCCTTAGTAATATGCATTTAAGGTTCCTCTGTGCCTTTCTCTGTCTTGAGAGCTCATTTTGTTTTAATGAACAATGTTTCATTGTCTAGCTGTACCACAGTTTATTTATCCATTCACCAGCTCTTAACTTTTAATCAGTGCTTGTCTTGGGGATCTTTGGGTCTCTGTCTGGGCTGTATTCTGGAGGACTCAAGAGTTTTTGAACTTGAGAAACACAAGCCTAGCATAGGGTAGGTGCTCAATAAATGTAAATAATTAAGGAAAGGATTATTACTCAGATATTTAGTGAAGAAGGACTGTGCCAGTCTGTGCTCACAGGATTTATCCTGAGAGGAGTCTTGTCAACTGGATTTGAAGTCAAAGCTGCTTTTCTGCTGTGGGCAGGGTAGGTTTGAGCTTCCTGGACCACTGTCTGGGAGCTGCCCAGTCCTCAAGGGGCACAGCCCTGGAGAAGGGGCTGGACCCTGCCATGACCTGACAGTTTCTGACAGCCCCATTTTTGAAGCTGCATTGAAGGAGCATTTTCTCATGTCAGGTTTTCTGGCATTATTCCCTTGCTCCATGATTTTCAGAGACTGCAGTGTGATTCCTCAATTACCTCTCAAGGTCCTCCAGTTCCCAGAGCTTTAATTCAGGAGCCCTAGAGACCTGAACTCATTTAAGAGCTGCTCGGGGCTCCCCTACTGTCTCTTTATCCATCTCCAGTTACTGTTCCCTCCTAACCACCTGAGTTCCATTTTACTGGTGTGGGAGAGTCTGCTTCCAGATGGCAAGGCCAGAAGTCAAACCACAGCTGGGCAGTTTCCTTGTCTCCCCATCACCTGTCTCCCTGGCCACTCCAGGCTGTCACCTTTCTTGTTCATCTTCTTGCCCCAAATGCAATTTTCTGAGGTCCATTTTTTTTTCTCTCTGAGCATTTCACAGGCCTGAGGCTAGAGCTGTAACAGCATCACAGCCTCTTCTGTTCTGTTCTAACCTGCTCTCTCCACCTCCTCACTGAAACATCCCCTGTGCTGACACACAGGGATTTTTTAGGTAACTCTTTGGTGTTCATTTGGGTTATGCCTTATTATATTTTCAGAATTTCATTTTTTAGAGCCCTCTATATTCCAAGTCATATTTCCTTTTAGTTCTGGGATTTTCAACACTGACTGCACAGTGGAAAGACTAAGCAGCCTTTAAAAAGCACAGACACTTGGCCCCAACACAAGCTAGTTGACCCAAATCTCTGGGGTAGGGCCCAGACTTATTTTTTTAGGTTACCCAGATAATCATTTTAAAAAGTGTTAAAATGTCTAATTTGAAAAGACACATGCATCCCAGTGTTCACAGCACCACTATTTACAATAGACAAGACATGGAAACAACCTAAATGTCCATCAACAGAGGACTGGATAAAGAAGCTGTAGTATATGTATATGATGGAATACTACTCAGCCATAAAAAAGAATAAAATAATGCCATTTGCAGCAACATGGATGGATCTGGAGATTGTTATTCTAAGTGAACTAAGCCAGAAAGAGAAAGAAAAATGCCATATGATATCACTCATATGTGGAATCTTAAAAAAAAAAGAAGACACTAATGAACTTACCTACAAAATAGACTTATAAACATAGTAAACAAACTTATGGTTACTGGGGGGGAAAGAGGGTAGGAAGGGATAAATTGGGAGTTTGATATTTGCAAATATTAACTACTATATACAAAATAGATAAACAACAAATTTCTTCTATATAGCACAGAAAACTATTTTCAATATTTTATAGTAACCTATTATGAAAATGAATATGTGTATGCATATGTATGATTGAAACATTATGCTGTACACCAGAAATTGACACATTGTAACTGATTATACTTCAATAAAAAATAAAATAAAAAAGTATTAAAATGGACTTCATAAAAATTAAAAACTTCTGCCCGTTAAAAGATACTGCTAATAAAAAGAAGAAATAAGTCACCAAGTGGGAGAAAATATGTGCCACACATGTATCTGACCAAAGACTTGTACCCAGAGTATCTTAGCAATTCCTACAATTTATTAATAAAAACATAAACAGCCCAATTGAAAAATTAGCCAAAAAGCTGGACTAGGCCCTTCACAAAGGAAAAAATATAAACAGCCAATAAGCACATGAAAAAGTGTTCAACATCATTAGTCATCAGGGAGATGCAAATTCAAACCAAAACCATATACTGCAGAGCAACTCAAACTCTCATTCATTTCCACTGGCAAAACAAAATGATGTGACCACTTTGGAAATAGGTCTGGCCTGTTCTCCTAAAGTGAAACACACACTGACCCAATGACAACAACACTCCTTCAAGGTGTTTATCCAAGAGCAATGAAAACATATGTATACATGGAAAGACTTAGCAGCTTTGTAATAATAGCCCCAAACTGGAATCAATCCAAATATCCCTCAGTTACACACTGTGGTATATCCACACAAGATACGATCTAGTAACAGACAAGGAGAAAAACTACTGATTCAGGTGACAGCACAGATGGCCCTCAAAATCATGATGCTGAGTGAAAGAATCCACACACACACACAAAGTACCTACTTATGATTCCATTACATGAAGTTCTTGAAGAGGCAAAAGTAAGGTATGGAGAAAGGCATCCAAACAGAGGTTGTCTCTAGGAAGGGGGCTCTGGGAAGCACACGAGGGATTATGCTGGGGTGACAGAGTTTTCCTATGTCTTGAAAGCATTGTGGGTTACAAAGCATATGCATTTGTCCAAATTCATTGTCAAAGTGGGGTCTTAAATATGGTACATTCCTCTCTGCACACTCTGATTTAGAAAAATTATACCTCAACCAGGAAAATTCAACAAAAAAATGTCCCCAGATAATTATGCTGCACGGGAAGGGAGTCAGTGGGGCCTCAGTGCATAAAGTGTCTTCTCTATTTTTTCTGCAGTTTGAAACCCTTCTTTCCTAATGTCTGGGCTCCTTGTCTGTCATCAGTCTGCATCCCACTCTCCTGTAGTAC
Organism: Camelus bactrianus; assembly: GCF_048773025.1. Classification (NCBI taxonomy): domain Eukaryota; kingdom Metazoa; phylum Chordata; class Mammalia; order Artiodactyla; family Camelidae; genus Camelus; species Camelus bactrianus. Next base: position 76,737,834 of record NC_133545.1, read on the forward strand.
AGAACCCAGAACATGGAACTTCTCACCTAATGTGTCTCTTATTTCCAGCACACCAACTACATGTCCTTGTTGGTCAAAATAAATCTAAAACATATGGTCTCCTTGCTGAGCAAGGGATTATCAGGAAGGTAACTGGAAAGGTGACCCCCTGCTCTTCCTGTGGGCAACTGAGACTTGTAGCAGATGTGTGAGGACCTGACCCTCTGGCCTTGTTCTCTTACTTATAGGCAAAGGTTCATATTATGTTTTGGGAAAGCATCTTTCTCCACTTCATTGCATGAGAATCTTCTCACTCCTAGACTTACTGATTTTGATGTAGTTGAATGTGTTCTTAGTAAAGATAAGTTCCATGTCTCTTTTTGTTAGATACATATATTTTAAATAAAACATACTTCTAAAAATTATTACTTCCATTCTCAACTCCCACCAAGACCCAGAGATATCGAGGAGGATTTTTTTTTTACGAGGGCGTATCTCAGGTTATCTCCTCCTCATCTCCTATGCCTCATCATATTTTCTTATCGCTGGGAGATGCTGAGATCTGACTTAAATACTTTCCTGATCTTGTGTCAAACAGTTGTGCAATACAGAAGTAACAGATCACCTACTCAGCAGTCTTAACTGTCCGGGACTCAGCTAATAACTTGAAAGTAAGCCACAAAGAGAGTTTGGAGACACAAAATTGGTGCTACCAAATCCATACACTTTGCTCAGAAACCAGTCCCCTGGATTTTCACTCATAGTCAGTTTATTCTTACCTGAGACACACGTGCAACAGTCTTCACAGCCTGGTTAGAGGCACCAACTGATAAGCAGAATGGAGGTGGTTCTTAGGAGCAGGCATGTTGATAGCTGTAAAAATGGACAGCTGATGGGAGAGAAAACACCTTCCGTCTTCACCTTATCCTGTTAAAATAAAAAAGACAGATTGTTACAAGATATTGAATATGATCTGAAAATACATGTATATAGAAACTGAAACACTTTGCTGTACACCTGAAACTAACACAATATTATGAATCAACTATACTTCAATTTAAAAAAATTTAAAAGATAGAAAAATCCAGCGGCCATTTGGTCTAGGAGCACACATGTAAAATAATTCTCAGTTTCTGGAGTGTTGACCATATCTGAGGTCAATACGAAACTGTCCTTGATGGTAATGCCCTGAAGTCATGAAGACATGGCTAAATGTTCCCTACACTTCTCTCCTTAAGGAGGCAGAGGAGTGTGTAATATGGTTTAGAAAGGCTTCGATTGAATCAGGTGGGAATAAACGCTTTGAAAGTCCAAGTGAACAAGTTTCAGTCTCCCAAACCTTGACTTTCTCTGGGCATGGCGCCCTTCCTGGCAGCTATGACGTGATCACGTGACATGGCTCATGTGGCGATCATAGAGGTCCTTCTCTTCCTTAACCAGCCCTTGCCTGGCTTCTGGGCATCGGCTAGGGAAGCCCCCTCCTTGAAACTGCAGCCCTCAGGCAGGGCTCTGGGCCTCTAATCTACTGTTTTCACTGTTTACTCAGGAACCCTCCCACGGCTCTTCCTCACAGCCTCTGCCAACTGCCCTCCTGTCTCCTGGAACCTCCAGATCCACAAGACTGGTTATCTCTGGGTGGACTCTTCATGCTACAAATCCACATGAGGCTCATCTATTAATCCCATGAATCTGCAGTTAAAAGAAGGGATGCATACAGAAGTTCTACAGATGATAATGATAAGGACGCTTGGAATTTGTTTTCAAAAAAATCCGTCGGGGGTTGGGGAGGGAAGGGATGTATGGAATAAGAGTGGCTACTGACAGTTGTTGGAGTTGGACCTCATGAGAACACGTCACATCCATGCATTCTCTTTGTGGATGTCAGAAAATGTCCATTAAAAAGTTACAAAAGAGAACATGTGATGTTATACAACTTAATGTAAAGTTCTTACTCTCATTTTCATGTGATACTGGAGAGAGAGTGTATATTTACTTGACCATTTGCCTAAGATCACTCAAAATTGTTTCCTCAATAACTTCACCCAGAAAAAAAATATCTGGGAGTTGTTTTTTTAAGAAAAGAATCTCACAAGTATGCCTGCCTCTTGCGGTCCAGTATACTTGGTGGCGCAGATGACTGAGAGCAGCTTTAACATGTCAACATTCAGGGAAACTCTATGGAGTCAGGGACAGAAGCCAAGGTGAAGTGCTCCTTTAGCTCTGAAGGGTTCTGGCACCCAGGCCCATGCCTGCAATTCAGCTCAGTGATCCAGATGTCAGAGAGGCAAGAGGCCAAGACAGAACGCACATGAATGCTGTGCTTTTGGGGACCTGAATCTTCAGAAACTTGACTCTCTTTGTCAAGAAATTACTTCCTTTCCCCTCCACTGGCTCAGCTTTCTTCCCTCCCTCCCTCCTTCCATTCCTTCCTTCCTTTTCTTCTTTTAAACCACCACTACCACCACAAAAACCCATAGCATGTTCACAGACCTCATAGAATTGTTGTGAAGATTAAGATACAAATGTGGGAGAAAGGGGGAAATTTTTAATTAATTAGAATCATTTTGATCATCATAATCATAACAATTTTTTATTATGGACACTTTTGAACATATAAACCTCTGTCTGATTAATACAATGAACCCCTTGTCCCTATCACCCAGCTTCTATCCTTGTTCATATGTGGCCAGTCTCCTTCTATCTGTCCCCCAAACCCATTCCCAACATCCCCCCTTATATTATTTTAAAGCAAGTTCAAGGCATCGTAAAGTTTCATCTGCAAATACTCGAGTAGTATGTCTAAGAGACAAGGCCTATCTATCTTTTAAAAAAACATAATCACAATACCCTAAAAAATGATGATAACTTGTGAATATTATAAAATACTCAGGCGTGGAGATATTTCCCTGATTATCTCACAATTTCTTTTTCTTCTTGGTTTGCTCAAATCAGGACCCAAATAAGATCCACGCATAGCATTCCATTGAACTATCTCTGGCATTTTCTAATCTATAGGCTTCCTTGCCCTCTCTTTTCCTCCTAAGCCATTTGTTTATTGAAGAAACTGGGCTCTTTGTCTTGTGGAATTTTCAACATTCTGGATTTTGCTGATTGCACCCTCGTGGTATTGATTACCGTGTTCCTTGATTACCTGTCATTTCTGTAAGCTGATCGTTACACCTGGAGCCTCCCCATCACTATTAGTAACGGTGAGGACTTCACGTTTAAGACAAGCAGTTTCCACATAAGACATCTCCCCATGGTGAGTAAGGCAGGTCCCAGACTCTCCTGAGGCAATCAAAAAAGAGGACAAATATTTTGCAATAATATCAACTCTAGTTTCTTTTGACTTTACCAAAAACATCTGACCAGAAGTCATCATTAGCTGTATGATAATTACCAAACAGACCGTGTTGAGCCCCTTCTCTGTGCATGAGGACGTGCATGGACCAGTGGAAGGAACGTGAACTTGGGAAACAGACAGCCCCAGATCTGAATTCTAGTTTGCCCTTTATTAAGTCCATGCCTTGTCTAATTTAATGTTTTTTAGTCTCAGATTCCTTATCTATGTGATAGTATTTCACCAGGCTGCTGAGATGCACCTGCCACGTAGTATATACATTCAATAATTGCTTATTTCTTTTCCAGCGTAGGTGAAAACAGAGAATTTGTATCGGAAACGACAAATCTGTAGTTTGTTTCAATCCAAATGCAAATATGGTGTTCACCAGCTCCCTAGACAATAGAGAAGGTTTTCAAGTATACCTTAGAAACAGACCTGCAGGCAGAGGACAGGAAATATCGCCCTCCTTCCTTCCTTCTGGCACTCAGAAAATTCAGGAAATTCTTCCCAAAGAAAGCATGACCTGTTTCAGCCTGAAAAATTTGCTCTTCTCTAGACTGTGCTGGCTTGGGAACATATTTCTTTTACCAAAAGATGAGTTCACAGTAAATGACTCAGAAACATATGGATGAAATTTCCCTTAAGCCACTCGGGGGATTAGAAATTAAGGGAAAGAGTGCTTGGCAAAATGCAATTGGGGTTTTGCCAAACCTCAACCAACTGAGAAATAGTTAAGACACAAGGCAGATCTCGGATGCTGCCAAGTTTACCCATCTTAGCGGGACAGGGATTTATAATTAGAGCTGCTCAGAAAAGCACTGCTTTATGGGTGGCAAAGGACAAAAAAGCCTTTGTCCTCAACGTCTCAACGTGCCGGCTACTTCCCAGATGGGCCCTTTACGATGCGCACACCCTCTTCACCATCAGGATCTTCGATGCAACCTCTTCTGGCTTCCTGGTTCCTCTTCTGCACCAAGCCCCCCCCACTCCCACCCTGACACTCTTTCCAGGCCTCTTCTATTTCCAGGCCAGCCTGGATGTTTCTCACCATGTATTCCTGGGTGAGGGAGAACAGATTCTGCCAAGTGTTCTTGAATTACAGAGAATGGTAAGGGGCTAAGATGAGAGCAGTTTCTTTCTCTGACATACACTTTTCTTGTCTTCGGTTTCTTACCTTTGTCATCTTTCCACATGTCTCTGCTCTCCATGGGCTTCTTGCTCTGGGGAACGAAGGGACTGAATCAGTTATTTTCAAACTGTGCAGCCTGGAACCTTTTGAAGGCTTGCCTGGGTCCAGAGGAAGGGGGCGAGGGGATGGTAAGCGATGCTCTCTTCCATAAGGAGAAGGGGGCTTCAGCTTGACTTCAACTGAACCCAGGGCTCCAGGGTAAACAATCTGAGAATCATGAGACTGCATTCCTTCTACTCAGGCAGTGCTGGTGCCCAGGCTCCACTTCCGTCTCCACTCACTACCCCGAATATCACTGGAGAGGTTTTTCTCCTCAGCATTTGTCAGGGTGCTCCTGTGTGCCAGGCGCTATGCGAGGCTCTGGGCATGTAGCAGTGAACAAAACAGACCTGCCCACACCCCCTGGAGCTAACAGACTAGTTGGGGAGGCTGGTGTTAAACAAACAAATGAATATGTCAATCTAAATGAGATATATACACCATGAAAGACAAGATCACAGATGCCCAGCTGGCCTGGGGTTCAAGAAGTACTAGAGATGCTTCCTGTTTCAAGCATCTCCACCACCAGCCTGGCTTGCCACTCACCACTCTATGGAGCTAATTGTTGTTGTCATGTCTTCTTCCTGATGGGGGAGGGTCAAGAGACAGAGCAGAAAGTAGCTGCTTGATTTAGCTATGTTACTGCAGGAAGCAAGAGGACAACCTTGAGAGAACTGACGGGGAGCTTCAGGTGGGAGAGGGTGGGAAGGTTTACAGCTTGCTGGGCCTGGAGGGTCTGAAAGGTTCAGAAGGGAGGTGACTCAAAGTGCAAGTGAAGGTCATGCCAATGACTCCCTTCACTTATTTCACTGTTGTATCTGCAACTCTCCTTAATTTCTTTCCTCCATTTGTCACTGAGTTTAATAGGCTCTACAAGTAAATATTAACTCATTAAATTTTAATTCTGTTGCTATTCCTTTGCCTCTGTCTAGCTCTTACTCTTTGTACATTTTGTAAAGGGAAAAGGAATTTTAAAAAAATTCTGGAGACATTTCCATGGTTCCTACTGTAGGTCAGGGGGCAGTGCTGACCAGTACTGGGGTGTGGTGTATCTGATCTCTCATCTGGGAGGGTGGCTAGAACCAGGCAGAGGGAGACTGGTTTATTGGCTTAAAGAGTTAAGACTCCTGTGGGGCACTAGATGGCAACATTTCTCCAAATCTAAACTCAGCAGAGATGAGGACCTGAAGGTCAACCCTCACAGCTGCCAATCCCAACACATTCTATGAAACCTGAACTTGTGGAGATGAGAGGACTAAAGCCATATTTGGTGGGAGGGGGAAGCTCAACAGTTCATCTCTCAGGGCCTGTGGTCATAGGAAGAGCTCAGTGATGTTAGTTATTACCACTACCGCCACCATCACTACCATCATCACTACCACCATCATCATCACCATCACTACCACTACCACCATTACCACCACCATCATCACCACCATCACTGCCACCACCATTACTATCATCACCGACACTACCACCACCATCATCACCACCATCACTACCATCACCACTATCACTACCACTACCACCGCTACCATCGCCACAATCACTATCATCACCATCGCCACCACTAATTGAGTCACACATGTTGTTGGTGCTGAAAATTAACTTTATTCAAACTAATTCTGGGAGGAGTGATCTACTTAGAGATGATACATATCGTTTCTTTTTCTTCTCTTTCTTTCTTTCTTCCTTCCTCCTTCCCTCCATCCTTTTCTCTTTTCTCTCTCTCTTTCTTTCTCTCTCTCTCTTTCTTTCTTTCTTCCTTCCTTCCTTCCTTCCTTCTTTCTTTCCTTCTTTCCTTTCTTTCTAATATATGCTACAACCTGATTAGTAAACTGATGCCTGCTGTCTGGTAAAGAAACTTAGGAGAATTACTTTAATGAAGAATGATTTGTATTTGACATATCAATTTTTTTTTGCTAGATAAGTAGTTGCTTCTTATCTACTTAAGCAATATTTGAAAACAGAATGTCCTTCTATGTAGACTGAAAATATCCTCCAGGGTTTTGTTTGCATTATCAATTTATTTTGCACACTCTTTCTGCTTAGCAACCACCCCCCACCCCCTAGGCCCTGTCCTTTTAATTAGCAACCTGTCACTGTATTTCAGTATTTCTGTAGAGGCACACCAACTGACCTATGAAGAGTCAAAACATATTACCTGATGTAGAAACAGCATTTGCTGAACTTCTCATGCAATTGGTCTGGTCAGATAAACTGTTTCTTAGGAACCAGAAATTGAACCTAGCTAAACTTATGTGAAAGACCAGGAATCTAGGTGTTCAAGCGGGTGAGGATGGCAAGGCAGAGTTACAGAACCAAAAGTTGATGGCCAGCCACTTGTTTTAAACCATCCTTTTTGTGCCTTAAAGCCCCAGCTCCTTATAGTTGCCACCTGACAGATGCAGTTTTTTTGCAAAGGTCCATTTATGTGTTTAATCAAGACACAACGGTTAACTTTTAACATATGCCCATGTGGTTCCATGATCTAGGTTTATAGCAGTGAACCAGGTACCTGCCCTAATGATGCTTACATACTGGAGGTGGAGAAAAACAAAAACAAATAAACAAATTGCTAATGATAATTCAGGTTTGATTAAGTGCCAATAAGAAGAACGAGGCAGGATTTGGACGTACTGACAGATAGTGGCTCCTGTGTGAGACTGTGTGTATTTCTACAGGCTGATTAAGTTAGATTTATCAAGGAAGGCTGCTCAGAAAGGATGACATTTGAACAGACAGACCTGAATGAAATGAGAGGGTGAGTCTGGTGAGAGTCCTAAGCTAAGTCCACGTTATCTCCATTATTATGAACTGGTCTGAGTCAGTTTGGTCGGGGTGCACAGCTCTTAGGTTCTTGCTAGTTGAAAATAGCTTTTAAAAGAAGATTGAGGTACATAAGGGTAAACCACTACCCTACAATCTAGCTCCTGGTTTGTAAAGGAAGCAAATCTCCCAAATATGGTCATGCATACAGAAAGTTATTAAGCAGTTTTTTATTAACAGGTTAAAATCATTTACACAGACTATTTGGTAAGCTCAGGGGAGATCCAGCACTCTGTCCTTTTAGGAGCTCTTACTGCCACCTTGTGTGAAAGGGCCACTTGAGGTAGAGGCAACAACTCACCAGAGACAGGATTCTGATATACTGAGAATTAGCAGCAGGTGACCAGAGCTCCTCCTAACCAAGGCCCAGAAGCTTGACTATCCAGGATCAAGCTATCCTTAAGGGTACACATTTGTGATGGTTAATTTTATGTGTCAACTTGGCTGGGCTATGGTGCTCAGCTGCTGATGTTAGTCTAGATGTTACTGTGAAGGCATTTTTTAGATGTGATAACATTTAAGTTAGTAAAGTTTGAGTAAAGCAGCACTCTCTATAATGTGGGTGGGCTTCATCTAATCAGTTGAAGGCATTGAGAGCAAAGATTGAGACATCACTGAGGAGGAATTCTGACTCCAGACTACAACATGGAGATTCTGCCTGAGTTTCCAGCCCTCAGACTCACCAGTTGACTCAAGAGTTGCAACAATAGCTCTTTCTTGAATTACCAGTCTGCCAGCCTGTCCTTTGGATTTTGGACTTGCTACCCCCAGCAATCATGTGAGTCAGTTCCTTAAAATAAATCTCAATCTCTCTCTCTCTTTCTCAATTTATATGATCTATCTATCTATCTATCTAATCTCCTATTAATTCTGTTTCTCTCGAGAGCCCTGACAAATACAGATTTTGGTGCTGGGAAGTGAGGTAACAAATATGTAAACATGTGGATATGGCTTTGGAATTGAGTAAAGGTAGGGGCTGGACAAAGTTGAAGTGCATGATAGCAAAAACCTAGATTGCCTTGAAGAAGCTGTTGGTAGAAATACTGATGTTAAAGGAGACTCTGGTGAGAGCTCAGAAAAGAAAGCTGTGGAGAAAGTTTCTATTGTCTTAGAAAAGACATACATCATCATGAACAGAATGTTGCTAGCAATGTGAATGTTAATGATGTTTCTGGTAAGGTCTTAGAATTTTGGACACAGACACAGATTTGCATTGAGGAAAGACAGTGTGAAGAGACACAGGGGGAAGACAGCCGAGGAAGGATCTGGAAAGGATCCTTTCCTCCCAGTCCTCAGAAGGAACCAACCCTGGCCACATCTTGATTTTGGACTTCTAGCTTCCAGAACTGTGTGACAGTAAATACCTGTCGTTGAAGCTGCCCGGTCTGCAGTGCTTTGTTACAGCAGCCCCAGCCCATGAACACAGGGCTACAAGCCTCACTGGTTTCCTATCCCGTTTGTCACCAGTCAGGTTCTCTGGGAGCTGGTGCTGAGACTGAGTTGGGGGTGCAAAATGTTTATTAGGGATCAGATCCTATAAAAGGAAGGGCAAGGATCCATCAGCAGAAATGAATGCAGAGAAAATTTTTGTTAAAGTGGGGGAGGGTATAGCTCAGTGGTAGAGCGCATGCTTAGCATGCACAAGGTCCTGGGTTCAATCCCCAGTACCTCCATTAAAAAAAAAAAAGAAAGACAGGATTTTTTAAAAGATAAATGAATGCAAATGACATGAAACCAGTTAACATATATGGCCACCAAGTTCTGCTTAAAATTTTTAAAAAGCTCAAAATAATTGAATATCACAAGAGTACAGATGACCTTTTAACTTCACTGTACTGATCACACTTGTTTTCCTGTACTAGTTGATCAAAAATACTATGTAACTAGGTGTTTATTTCCAAATTGATGGGGCTTTCTAATCTACAGAAATGGAGGGAATTATCAATGCTAATAACTTAATGTACTATGAATCTAATAAAATACATTATTATTTATTAATAGTAACTGCTATATTTGAACGTGCTTCAGTTAGAAGAATTTAAATTCAATAAAACTTAAGATAATTTAAAAGGAAGAAAGAGGGATCAAGATTGGACAGAGGGAAAAGTTGAACAATAACACACAACTGACCCAGCGTTGAGCTCCAGACTGGGAACTGCCCATCAGGGCCATCTTGCCTTGGGTCAAACGGTTGGGACTTTCTCCCCACCTGGCTCAGTCACTGGATCAGGGCTGCCCCTGGAAGGGGGCCTCGGGTGGGAGGCTCTCTACAACCGAAGCCGACCCTGAGGGAGGGGGTGGCTGGAGGGGTCTCCTGGCAGAACTGAAGCAGCCGGGCAGTGAGCCCTTCCTGGGTGGCACATCTCATGGAGCTGTGAAGAATGGTTCCTGGCTAAAACATCTTAGCCAATCCACACATCTCGAATACCTTTCATTTCACCCGGAGTCCATTTCTAACGTTCATCTTCCTTATTAACAACAAACTAATTTCAACAGTAAAAATCCATTTCTGACATTCACTAGGCTAATGAACAAAGCCTTAGGTATTCAGTGAGACATCGATCACAGAAGCACTTGAGGTTTCTGGAGTGTGGCTTTTCTGATAAAATCCTAGCTGACTTTCCTGGAGTGGAATTTTCCATTAGAGCAACTGACAGCCCTTGGAGTAAAAACTTAAAGCTTAAAAGAACTGGCACACAAATAATGTGACCGACTCTACCTTGCTGAAGTGTTCCCAAGTAAATCACAGGTATCCATCCCAACAACTCTCTTTTTGATGTGCTCTTCTTTAGGGTGTTAGACATCTACTCCCTCGTCCTGTCCAATCATACCATCTAAGGGATTATTTAGTTGCAAGGAACAGAAACTATCAAACTAGTTTGAGTTTAATGAGGGTTACTGTCAGGATACAAGGATTCAATCGGCAATCTCCAGACCCTGAGATGGCCCTGATGGCTCTCTGGTGGAGCTGGGGTGCTGGGATCTCAGGTTCCCTGCCTCTCCCCTGGAGTCTCCAGCTCTCCTCTGCTTTTCTCAGTGTTGGCTCCTGTCTCCTATTTCTCTCTGCCTGTCCACTTACTCATTGGCACACTTCCCCAGTCTTAATTTGACACAACCACCATCATTTGACCATCTCCGTGTCTTTTAGGTCAATGACTTGAGAGAGAAAAAAAGAAAGAGAAAATATGACAGGCAGAGCCCTGTCTATGTCCTGGTGTCCCTTTAGTTGGTTGAACACTGTGGTCCAGTTATCTGTAGCCAGGGGTGTGGTACGAGCCAGGTAAATGGGCTCCTCCTGCTAGGAGCCATGGGAGGACAAGCTCCCCAAGAGAAGGATGGAGATGGGGAGGCTCTGACCAGCATCTCTGGCATGCCCACCCTACTCCTACTTACTCCTGTGTGTGTGTTCACACACAGGTACACACATGCACACCATGTGTAATTGATCAGGCCAATCCAAGAGTTACTGCCAAAGGCCAGGCACTCAAATTACAACATTCAAATACACACATAATGTGTCTTCCTTGATCTGGTTTGTAAAGAAATGTCTTCTGGCTATCTTTCTCTGAAACCTCATCTGCTACAAATACCACCTTCCTGGTTGCAGCCTGAGGAGGTCTGAATTGACTTGTCCTCAGCGACAGCCACTCCCACCAACTCTGGGTGCCCCCGTGGCTGGAACTGTGCATTCTCTCCCCCACAGACCACATGCTGTCAAAGGCTGTGAGTCAAGGAGCTCACGACCAACCCTATTCTATAGGAGACTCTCCAAGGGAACTGTGGCCTCTGCCCCAGCTCTAACTAGACCTCAGTGTAAGCTACCAACCCTGGGGAACTGATTCATGAAAGCGAAGCCGTCCTTAGCCCGGTCTAAAGAAAGCTCAGATGGTTCTGCGTTTCCTTTTGTGCCTGTTTGCATCATTTGGACTTTCCCAGGGACACCAGTGTGTCAACTGATCACAGCAGCCAGGGATCCTCAAGCAGATAAAGCAATGAAGCAAAAAGAGCCATGGATTCGGCTTGGGGAACCACTCACTTCTGCAGAGGGCAGAGACAGGGCAGCCCCCGTGCAGACCCCAACGGCTCCCTCCTGCCCCACGTCTTTTCCCTCTTCCCTCATGTCCCCTTAATGGAAGGCAGAGTCTTTATCCCCATTCAATGAAAATGTAGACAAAATGAAGACATCTCAGGCAGAAAGGACCCTGCCAGACTGAAGCCCTCAGAAACACTTAAAGAGAAAAGGCTTAGGTTCCTTCCCAGACCCCCTTGTTAGGGTAGGAATAGGGAACACCTGAGTAAAAACTATTTGCATGTTCTCCCCTCCCTCTCCCCTCAAGTTCATACGCCTAGAGAACTCACTGACTTCTGGGAATAATTAGGTAATTGTTTGCTGGAATATTCTCTCCTGGAAGCCTGCTGGAGAAGTGTCCAAAACCAAGGGTGCTGAATGAAAACTCTCCTCTTTTCAGCTTCACCTCAGTCTAGCTGCCCTGGCAAGTCTTCTCAAGTGCCAAGGGTCCAGACCTGTGTGATTGGCCACCAAGCCCGGGAGACCTCCACCCACGAGAGGGCAGGGCCTCTGGGCTCTCAGGCTGCTGCCCCAGGTGTCTGTCTAGGATTGCTGGCAGTTCCACAGGCCAACTGGACCAGAGCCCCTCCCTGGGAAAGGGGCCCTGTTGGTCTCGGATCAGCCATGGACCCTAGGGGGCATCTCACTGCAGAGACACTGGTTCTGGCTGGCTTGGTTGTCTGCCTTCACAGCCCCCTGTCCAGGCCTTTGCCTGGGGATCCACTCGGGGCTGGGTCTCTTCTCTCTCCAAACAAAGTCCACAAAGCGCTCATTCACCTTCCTGCACAGTCAAGCTGGATGGTTCATCGGCAGGTTCTGATGTCCAATAGAATACCCCTGAGCTGGAAACACTGAAGAGCCTGTCCATCTCTGAGAGCTACGAGCACCCAGTTCCCAGAGACACCTTCCTTTCCTTCCTGACGACGGAACCCATACCCAACCTACCTGTCTGATGATTGACAGTGGGGCTTCTTGCTACAGCAGCAAACAACAAACAAAAGAACCAAACCAGATTTAATTCTTAGTTTTGGAGGTTCTTCCTCTACACCCCTCCACATGGTTACTTTTCTTTTCCACAAAACAGGGGTAGGAATAAGAGAGAAGAGGTGGGAGGAGACGGGGGCACCATGCTATCTGAGGACACATGGGCTGTTTGTGTATGTAGGTGTTCTGCGTAGCGCAGTAATCCGGGCAGATACGCTGCCGATGCAGAGATCTGGTACCCAGATTCTGGAGCCCAACTGCCCAGGTTTGAATCCTGGCTCCATCACTTCTTGGATTTGTAACATTGGGCTAGTTGCTGAACTTCTCTGTTCCTTGGCTTCCACACTGAGTAAAATGGGGGATAATATTAGTACCACTGACTCATGTGGGGACTAAAAGGGTAATACACAGACAGCACACAGAGCATTGTCTGGCCCGTCCCAGAGCACTGTACAAAGTGCTTGCTCTTGTTTTATCAACAGCTATGATATGACTGTCGTTCCCATTACTATAAACTTGATTATCACAGCTTATCAGAGAGGAGCAAGTCTCCTGTATAATGAATTTATAATGAATATCTGGCTACTTCCAAAAAAGATTGACAGTGGCTGAAAAGTGACAGTAACTGGAAAATTCATCGATGAAAGCCTTGTTTGTAGTAATTTTGTAAAGGATAGTCATTTTTAACCTTGGGGAAAAACTGCTTTCTTTCTTCCGTTTATTTGTGTGCTGAAGATGGTGGTGCAGTGGAAAGCGTCTAACCCGTGAGTGGGTGAGACCCCGCTAAAAATCACGGGAATGCTGTGCCGCTCAGTGACTCTGTGTGGGATGCAAGAGTACGGTTTTCGAGCAGCTGCAACGTGCCAGGACTAGGTGCTTCACACAGATGCTCGCTTTGCTTCTCACCACATTGCAGATGAGGAAGCAGAGTCAAGGGGATCGTGTGACCTACCCAGTCACAGAGCAGGTGCGTGAGGGAGCAGGGTTCCAGGTTAAATCCAAGCCCACGGCTTCCTTTCTCTGCCTCCACCTACCCTGTGATGGAACAAGATGCTTAACTTCTTTAGATTCTACAGAGGGAAAATGAAAGGAGCTGGTACCTCCTGGCTCCTCACAGTTGGATGAGGAAGGCTGGGCCCCCTACGTGGGAATCAAGCAACTGAAGCTTGTGGAATCCATATCAATTTTTGATGTGCAGTTGAGGTTGTAAACAATGAGCCTGACCTTAATTCAAACACTAAGTGATTATGTTTGACAAAGAAATGTAAACAGGGCTTTAACTGATTCATGTGCTTACAGTCAGTGGTCCATTTATGACTGAATTCTCAGTAATAGCCTCCGTCTGGGATGAAGGGATGGAGTTGCTACACAGAGTCTTGCCCCTGGTACAAGCTCAGGTCCAACATTCCTGTGTTGATTCATCCATTTGTTTAACAAGTAAATGATACTGTGACCTGCAATGGACACCAGTCAGGAGCAAAACAGATGTGGCCCCTGCTTCACAGCGCTCGCAATCTGATGGACTGTAAACAAATGACCTCATGAAGAAATACACAGTGAAAAGTAAGCCCTGTGGATGGATGGAGCAAGGGGTCTTGGAGGGAGAGTGATCAGGAGTGGGTGGTCAAGGAAGGTCTCTTTGAAGACGGACATTTAATTGGAGATCTGTGTGTTGAAAAGGAGCCAGTTATGGGGAAAGTGAAGGGGATGGATAGTCCAGAGAGAAGAAACACCAAGTGCAAAGGCCCTGGGCCAAGAAGGGCTTGGTCCAAGTGCAGATGAAATCAAAGATATTTATTACAAAGTACTAACTGGTCTTGAAAGAACTACTCAAGGATGTAAATAAGAAGGAGAATGAAACTAGAAAAAAGGACTGAGATGTAAGAAGCAAAGATATGCAAAACAATCTGCAAAATATCTTGGTAAATATAAATATTGACACTATTGATGGTCAAAAATCCAAACCCTTTTTTGTGTTTAAAACAAGGAGGAATGTAACTGTTAAGTAATACAGAAAATTGGAGTGGGGGGGTTTCTGAGGGAAGTTAAAAACTAGCCAAGTCTGTTTTGGGAAGAGGGAGATAAAAATAATAATGATTTTAACATTTTTTTGGAAAAATATAAAGTTATGCTTTATATTAAAATAAAGTATGTCACAAAAACAATAGAAATGGAATGTGTATCTTCCAAGTTGATTGAAGGAAGAAAAAGGAAAATAAAGAGAACAGTGTTAGAAAAAGAGAAAAAAATTAAAGAAAAACTTAGGTTAATAGTAAAAAAAACAAAGAGTAGAAATAAGACTACATACATCATTAACCACAATAAGTATAAATGAAATTATTTGTTAAAAGAAAGGGACTTTTAGGTTGAATTTTAAAAATCAGGGTATAACCTATCAATCAAGAATCAATCAAAAATTTATATAGAAAGTTTAAGACAGAGAAAGACATACCAGGAAAATACTTTTATCAAAGCATATTTGGTTTCCCTCCTCAACAGCAGGACAGAGTTGCATTGGGAGCTGGTGTCAGAGACTCCGAGCCAGCCTGTTAGCACCTCAAGAGCTTTTTCATTCACGCACCCCCACTACTAGCACAGGGCCTTACACATAGTAGGTATTCAGTAAATGCTCACAGAAAGGGAAGGTAGGAAATTTTGGAAAAGCACTTGAAATGATCTAGTCCCACCACTTAATTTTACATGTAAGATGATTACGTGACAGGGCACAGCTGACTTCCCCAAAGATACACAGGTATTTCCACTCCCCCCTAGTAAATAAACATCCTGGGCACTACAGTTTACAATGGATTTGGAACATTTTTTGTTTAGATACAGTCATATAAAATAGACTGTGTACCTTCAAAGTGTACAACCTGATGAGTTCTGACAACTGTATATGCCCATGAAACCACCACAATCAGGACACAGAATATTTCTATGACCCCAGGTCCTCTGAAGTTTATGCCTCCCTTCACCCCCATCCCTAGGCAAGAATTGATCAGTCTTTTGACAGCATAGATTGGTTTGCATTTTCTAGAATTTTATAGAAATGGAATCAAACAGTATATACTCTTTTGTGCCTGGCTTCTTCTGCTGAGCATGATTTTGGGATTCATCCATCTTGTTGAATATGTCAGTAGTTCTTTTTCCCTTTTTCTTTTTTGCTGAGCAGTCTTCCGTCTTATGGATATACCACAATGTCTGTATCCTTTACTGACTGATGAATGTTTGGGTTGTTTCTAGTTTGGGATTGTTATGAATAAAGCTCTATGAGCCTTTATGTGGACAAGTCTTCATGTGGACACG